>NC_052155.1:179051979-179351979 GCF_902713615.1 Scyliorhinus canicula | reverse complement strand
AGAGCCATCGTGGTCTCTGGTACAAAATTCTTACAATGCCATGATCAAGTCCGGAAAATAATCAGAAATATTCATGCAATGCTGACCTTGATATTGAGAGGAGTAGAATGTCAGCATAGAAGTCATGTTTCAGCTGCACAAAGCTCTGTCTCGATCGCACCTGGAGTACTGTGAACAGTTCTGCCATTATGTCTTGGAAAGTATTTACTGGTTTTGGAGGGACTGCAGCATAGGTTTACCAGAATCATACCTGAATGACAAAGGTTACATCAGGAGGAGAGCTTCCACAAATTAAGTTATATTCCGTGGAATTTAGAAGTTTATGTAATGATTTGAACAGAGCTTTCAAAATATTAAGGGGACCAGATAATATAAACAATGAGAAACTGGATTGAATGATATGCTGAGGGCAGGTGCCTCACACTGCAGTGCAAATGTTGGGGGTAATTAGTATGAAGCTGGGTTTCCGTCTGTCTCCAGGAGGATATCGTGCCTCATGGAGAGGTCGCCCAATCAGAGGCCAACAGTTCTGCACATTGACAGCGCCAGCAGGAGTAGTGGCCATTGCTGGTACTGCAGATAGGTCAAGTGGGGGGGGGACATTCAGCGATGAACATTCAGGAATGTCTTGGATCTTGCTGGGGGGATGGGGGAAGTGGTAGGTGCATGTTGGACAGGGAGGGGGAGGGGCAAAACTGTGGAGAGGGACCTCTGATTGTCACTGGGGTCACAGCAGGAGGCATGTTCCCCCCCCCCCCTTTAACTGGGCAGCAGCAGGTGGGGTTAAACTTGCCGGGCTGCACATTGCGTGCCGTCCTCTCCTGCCATCCATTATGACTTGAGGCCTTTTATTGGGCATTTATCATCCACTTAAGGGCCACAATTAGGCCACGAATGGGCAATCCACCCAATGCCTCCCATTGCAATGGGGGTGGGAGAGGGCGGTCCTGTGGTGGGCACACAGCTGATGGCACTGAACCCTAATTTACAGGCCCACCCACCAGCTTCCCTGCCTCAGGGTCACCCGTAAAAATCAGCCCACCGTTTATGTTAGTTGGGAAGTTCAGGACTAGACTCATTGTTTAAACATTTGTGTCAGATCCTTCAAGAGTCAGACCAAGGAGCCAGAGCCGCAGAATGCCACAGCATCTGGTTTGCTTTCAAAGCCGCCATACTCTCAGGCTCTCGAGCAGGAAACATAAAGACCGGTTTCGATGAGAACGATCAGGAGATTCAGGATCTCCTTGACCGCAAACGCACGGCGTCCTGAACTGGCAGCTCCACCAAATCTTGAGTGAGAGGAAACAAGCCTACAGCCATCTGAAGGCCGAGGTGCAACAAAGAACCCATGACCTAAAGAACAGATGGTGGGTGGAAAGAGTGCAGGAGACTCAGCAACTCCGCAGCCTTTCACGAATTTTAATACACCTGCTATACAAGTTCGTGAAAACGGCGGCAAAGTGCCGTTCTGCATAACCAAGCCACCGATTGGCACAGCCGCACCACGGCCGTGCCAAGGGTGGCATGGGCCCGCAGTCGGTGGGCACCGATCGCGGGCAGCGGGTCCGATTCCCGCGCACTCTTTCTCCCTCCGCCGCCCCGCAGGATAAGTCCGCGGGGCGGCTGAGGGGCATTACGGACCGCGCATGCGCGGGTCTGACGCATATGCGCAGATGACGTCATCCGCGCATGCGCGGGTTGGAGTCGTTCAATCCGCGCATGCACGGCTGACGTCATCATATGCGTCAGCCGTCGCTAACTTTGGCGCGCGGGCTTAGCGAAATTCGTTAAGCCCGCGATGCCGTAGTTCACGGGGCCGCGATGCTAGCCCCGACCGGGGAGCAGAATCGGGTCCCGGGAGGGGGCGCGGAGGCTGCCATGAAACACGGCCGTTTTCGTGGCAGCCTTCACGACTCTCCGCATTTGCGGAGAATCGCGCCCCTGGACAATGTACAGCAGACACCTCGAATCCCTGGAGAGATACCATCAAAGCTGTCTTGGCAAAATCCTGCAAATCCACTGGCAGGTTAGGCATACCAACCTGAGCGCCCTTTCCCAGGCCAATATCCCCAGTCTCAAGGGCAGCACAGTGGCGCAGTGGTTAGCACTGCAGTCTCACAGCGCCGAGGTCCCAGGTTCAATCCCGGCTCTGTCTGGGTCACGTGGAGTTTGTACATTCTCCCCATGTTTGCGTGGGTTTCGTCTCCACAACACAAAGATGTGCAGGATAGGTGGATTGAACACGCTAAATTGCCCCTTAATTGGGAAAAAAATGAATTGTGTACTCTAAATTTATCAAAAGATAACAATGTCCCCAGTATCGAGGCACTGGTCATGCTCGATCAGCTGTGATGGGCGGGCACATTGCCCACATGCCCATCCACGTGACACCCGAAACAAGTGCTCTACTCCGAGCTCCGCAATGGCAACCAATCGCTAGGAGGGGAGAGGAAACGCTACACGGACACTCTGAAAGCCTCCATAAATAAATGCAACACCCCCAATGCCACATGGGAATCGCTTGCCTCAGAAAGCACCAACTAGAGAAGGAGCATCCGCAGACGAGCCATTCATCTCGGGCGCCACAGGGTGGAGCATGGGGAGGCCAAGCATCAACAGCGGACGGAGAGCACAGAATCCAGAGCGTCCCACCCACCTCATCAAATACCACCTGCCAAACCTGTGGCAGGATCTGCGGATCCAGGATTGGACTATTCAGCCAGCGCAGAACCCACCTCCCCGGAGTGGAAGGCAGTCATCCTCGACACTCAGAGAGAATCAAAACGATATTCAGTGTTCATCAGGAATAAGCACAGTTTTGGCGGTTTCTTGGTCTCAGGTGTTTAAGTGTCCAGATCCTAGCAGCTATAGCAAAACATTAGCTTCCACAGTCACCTGTTCAGCTGAACAATTAACAGGTTAATGCTTACAAAAAGGAAAATCGTGACAATCCAATTGTCTGCTTAATTAACGGTGCATGGTGCGTATTCATTGCAGACCAAACATAATAATCCTACTCGGAATATTACACATATTACACAAGCTTCATTAAAACATAAATGGGAGAAAGTCGGACTCTGCAGATGCATTTAGGTACCGCTGTGAAAATGCAGGGACCCGTCTTCAATTCTGATCTTGACTGACTGTGAGGAGTTGGTACGTTCTCCCCGTGTCTGTCTGGGTTTCCTCCGGGTGCTCCAGATACCTCCCAGAGTGCGAAGATGTGCAGGTTAGGTGGTTTGGCCGTGCTAAATTGCCCCTTTGTTTCCAAAGGTTAGGTGGTTATGGGGATAGGGCGAGGGATTGGGCCTAGGTAGGGTGATCTTTCGGAGGGGCGGTGTAGAGTCAATGGGCCGAATGGCCCCTTTCTGCATTGAAGGAATTTAATGAAATCTATAATCAGTGGCAGTGTGGAGGCTCTAAGTATAGGAGGAGCTGAGTATTGTAAAATATTGTGAAACTTTACCTGTCAGACCTTTAATGGGAAAGTAAGCAGTTCCTCGTGTAGGAGCTTTGGAGACAGCGCTGTCCTGATTTGGTCTCTCAAAAGCAGTAATCAGCAAAGTTATTATTTTCCTACAATATGGGTGGGGTCTTTCGCAAAGATAAACCACCTACGGATCTAGTGACTGTAATTATTGCTCCGATCTTTGTTTTGCCATATCTTGGAACACATACAGAAAAGTATCATTGATGAGAGAGATTAGAGTTGGACCAACCCATCTCGAAAAAATCTCGTGAAGGATGCAACTGAAAGCTGCGACTGCCGGCAAACAACCACATGTGCAATTTGAACATAATCATTGCCAGTCAGCAGAAATCTGAAAAAGAATCATTTCCTTTTGGGAACTAGAATTGGTTTGCACATTTTGTGCCAGAGTTTAAGATCTTCTGGCATTTGAACAATATCTTAGAATCGTAGAATCCCTGCAGTGCAGAAGGAGGCCATTCAGCCCATCGAGTCTGCACCGACCCTCTGAAAGAGCACCCTACCTTTATTTTTTAATTTAGTGTACCCAATTATTTTGTTTTCCCCAATTAAGGGGCAATTTAGCGTGGCCAATCCACCTACCCTGCACATCTTTGCGTTGTGGGGGTGAAACCCACGCAGACACGAGGAGAATGTGCAAACTCCACACGGACAGTGACCCAGGGCCGGGATTCGAATCCGTGTCCTCAGCGGCGCAGTCCCAGTGCTACCACTGCACCGCATGCCGCCCTAGGAGCACCCAACCTAGGCCCACCCCCCTCCCACCTTATCCCAATAACCAGATAACCCCACCTAACCTCCACATCCTCGGATACTAGAGGGCAACTTAGCATGGCCAATCCACCTAACTGGCATATTGTTGGACTGTGGGAGGAAACTGGAAAACCCCGAGGAAACCTACACAGATACGGGGAGAATGTGCAAACTCCACACAGACAGTCACCAAGGTCGGAATTGAACCCGGGTCCCTGGTGCTGTGTGGCGGCAGTGTTAACTACTGTGCCACCGTCAGTACATCTGGTCAGCTACCATTTTAAAAGGAATGCTTCAGGATTACGTCCCATGATGGCATGAAAATAATTTATTTCAACTTTACTTCATTATTATGGCAAATATTTTTCAATTGATTATTGAATTGGATCCATGAGTACACAACACAGATTGAATCGTAGAATGTTTTCGGCACAGAAAGAGGCCACTCGGCCCATCATATCTCTGCGGGCTGGAAAACGAGCCGAATCCCACTTTTCCAGCATTTGGTGCATAGCCCTGCAGTTTATAGCACTTACCGTGTATAATCCAGACAATTTCTAAATGAGTTGAGGGTCTCTGCGTCTACTACCCTTTCAGTCAGTGAGGTTCAGGCCCTCACAGTCCTCGGGGTGAAAAAGATTTAATTACGGCAGCACGGTGGCGCAGTGGGTTAGCCTTGCTGCCTCACAGCGCCGAGGTCCCAGGTTCAACGCCGGCTCTGGATCACTGTCCTTGTGGAGTTTGCACATTCTCCCCGTGTTTGCCTGGGTTTTGCCCCCACAACCCAAAGATGTGTAGGGTAAGTGGATTGGCCACGCTAAATTGCCCCTTAATTGGAAAAAATTAATTGGCTGCTCTAAATTTATTTAAAAAAAAGAAAAAGATTTAAATGTTTTCCCTCTAACTTTTTGCTTTAAATATATGCCCCCTAGTGACTGATGCCTTTGCTAAAGTAAATAGGCCCTTCCCATCCACACTATCTAGGTCCCTCTCAATATACTTCATCTCAATCAAATCTGCCTCCAGCCTCCTCTGTTCCAAGAAGAACAATCCCGGCCTCTCCAATCTTTCCTCAGAGCTGCAATATTCCAGACCTGGCAACATCCTCGTAAATCCTCTCTGCACCCTCTCTGATGCAATGACATCCTTTCCGTTATGAGGTAACCAGGGCTACAGACAGTACTCACGTTGTGGCCTAACTAATGTTTTATATAGTTCCAGCGTAACCTCTCTGCTCTTATAGATACCATCTGCCTTCTTAACCACCTTATCAACCTGTCCTGATGCCTTAATAGATCTGTGGACATTCACTCCAGCGTGTCCCGCTTCCTCAACACTTCTCAATATCCTCCCATTTATTGCGTAAGCCTTTGCCTTGTTTCACCCCCCCTAAATGCATTGCCCTAGGTTGAATTCCATTTGCCTACCTGACCAGTCCAAGATGTGAACACCTCTTGTTATTTTTGTTTTGTCAAATTTCCCTGCTCCTGCCTTAATACCCTAACTCTTAGGCTATTCCTGAATGGGAAACTGGGTGAGAAAGTCTTCCCACACCTTAATTATGTGCATAGAACATAGAAAAATACAGCACAGAACAGGCCCTTCGGCCCACGATGTTGTGCCGAAACTTTTTCCTAGATTAATCATAGATTATCATAGAATTTACAGTGCAGAAGGAGGCCATTCGGCCCATCGAGTCTGCACCGGCTCCTGGAAAGAGCACCCTACCCAAGGTCAACACCTCCACTCTATCCCCATAACCCAGTAACCCCACCCAACACTAAGGGCAATTTTTTACCGATAATTGAAAAAGAAAAGAAGCCAATGATTTAGAACATTGAATACACAGTGCAGAAGGAGGCCATTCGGCCCATCAAGTCCGCACCGACCCACTTAAGCCCTCACTTCCACCCTATCCCCGTAACCCATAACACCTCCTAACCTTATTTTGGACACTAAGGGCAATTTATCATGGCCAATCCACCTAACCTGCACATCTTTGGACTGTGGGAGGAAACCGGAGCACCCGGAGGAAACCCACGCACACACGGGGAGGATGTGCAGACTCCGCACAGACGGTGACCCAAGCCGGAATCGAACCTGAGACCCTGGAGCTGTGAAGCAATTGTGCTATTCACAATGCTACCGTGCTGCCCTAATATATTCTTCTTCCTCAGTGAATTGGCAGGTTGTCCAACTGTGAAAGGCATCACACTCAAGCCCATTCTTATCACAAACAGTCGTCTGAACAAACGCTTCCTGGGACAGGATAACGATGAGGCGAAGAAGCCGTGGCTACTATTTTGATCCTTCCTCATCAGTCAAGCCAATTGGAGCACCCTTCTTCTTTGATTGAGATTAGTTTGGTCAGCACAGGCTCCTGAGAACGGAATGTGAACTCTAAGACTGTACTGTTCCAATGCTCTCCTGGTTTGTGTCCCTTCTTCCAACTTCCTTGAGACGATGCTTATCCAAAAGTATGGGACCCATATCCAAGCCCTCATTAAGTTGCATTCACCCATCAGCCCTGTGCTCGCTAACATACAATGGCTCCACATCCAGCGACAGCTCAGTTTTAAAATTCTCCTCTTTGTGCTAATTCACTCCAGGGGCTGTGTGACTTCCTCCATGTCGATGACTATCTGAGACCTCTGCATTCTTCCAATAATGGACTCTTCTGTGTATTCCTGACGTTGATCGTTTCACCTTTGGCAGCCGCATCCTCTGCTATCCAAGCCTTAAGTTCCGGAATGTCCATTCCACCTCTCTGCCTCTCTCTCCTCCAAACGAGCTCCATAAAACCTGACTCTTTGACCAAGCTGCTGGTCATCTCGCCTAATATAACTTTCTGCCGTTCAAGAGGGAATTGGGTTATTTTTTGAAAAGAATGTGCAGAGCTAAGGGAGAAGGATGAGAAGTGGCATTGGGTGAAATGCTCCTGCAGAGAGTTAGCAGAGGTACGATGGGCCAAATGGCCTCCTTCTGTGCTGTAACCATTCTGTGATATATGTGTCAGTGTTGAGACTTTGCCTGGTGAAGCATCTATGAAGTGCCTGGGGATGTTTTTACTGGGTTAAATTGTTGGGGTACAATTCGAGATAACACTGGACTGCACCTTTACCCACATTGCTGTCAGGGAGGTTTGGTGGGCCCTTTTCACAAGAGTTCACCAGCACTCGAGCATTGTCTGGAATGCTGACTCTTTGCTTGGGAGAGGCAGCGTTTTTCAGTCGCCTCCTCATTGACTATTCTCTCTGCCACCTGGATGCTCCAGTGAATGGGCAGAGGGAACAGACTGGCGTTGCTGTTGACAGTCTTTACTTTCGGGTGGACGTGACAGAAGCAGATCAACTGATTATTGCCCACCCCATTAAATCTCCCCTCCTATTGGCTTCTCCTTTGCTATCCTCTAGAAGAGGAAGGTAATCAGCGGAATTCACCGTCGGTGGAATCCTCCACTCCGCTGGCAGCTCACCCTCTCCTGCAGGATTCCCCATGGTGTGAAGTGGTCCCAATGGGAAACCTCATTGGCCGGCTGCGGGAACAGAGAATCTCGCTGCCGGCAGGGGGCGCGTCGCACCGGAAAACATGGCTGGCGGACCGCAAAATCCCGCCCAATATCTGTCAATACATAAATGAAAGTCTTCATTTCTTTCTTCTGCCTTTAAACGTCCCCGAGCTAAAGGAGGGAAAAAGTTCAGTCTCTTATTTATTGTCATCACATGGGCCCTGCTGCAACATGTGCAGGTGTGGATATTGGCATAGAATGAACTGAGCTCAGCTGTAATTTCTGTCGCTCTTGTTTGAAATAGTTTCCTCTTGTGTGAGAATCTGGAACTAGGGACCACTGTTTAAAAATAAGGGTTGTCCATTTAGGACAGAGGTGAGGAGAAATTTATTCTCTCTGAGGGTTGTGGGTCTTTGGAAATCCTTTCCTTAAAAGGCAGCGGAAGCAGAGTTGTTGCATATTTTTAAGGCAGGGGTAGTTGCCTTGTGATAAGCAAGGGAATGAAAGGTAAACGGGGGTAGGTGGGACTGTGGAGTTGAGGTTACAATCAGATCAGCTGTGATCTCTTTGAATGGTGGGGCAGGTTTGAAAGGATCAGCGGCCTACTTCTGCTTCGAATGTTTGAATGTTCATAGTTCATGAATGCTCATTGGGTTGAGCAGCGAGCATTACAGTGGTGAGTGGAGAGGCCTACGCACCCGTCCCTGCCTAATCTAGATTTCCTACTCCACCGCAGTATTATAGGCTGCTGGCTCACCCCTTTGCTCCCTTGTTTATTGCATGTACATGACAAGCAGTAACCAGTAAGCCCCCCACTCCCCTCAATCCGAATTCCTTGCTTTCTGCCTCTCCTCTTGCTGACTCCAGGGTTTTCCCCAGGAAAGGGGTGGCATTAGTCCCTCAGGTAGCAGTGGCAAGCCCCCTGATGCTGCTGTTGGAATGGCATGGGACAGCGATCTTGTGCCTCATCTTTTCTGACCTCACAAACGTATTCTTTATTTCAGACTTGTCTGGCGTGCAGTAACATTCACTGCTCACATCCTTGGGGCGGAGGGGAGGGGAGGGGGGGGGGGGGGGGGGGGGGGGGGGGCTTCATCGGAACTAACATTGGAACTTGTGCTTTCCAGTTCTGGAGCAGTCCCACTGTGGCACCACCACCCGCCACTTCTTGGCAGCAGAGATCCAACAGGAAGCTTGTCTTACAAAGGCAATGACCCCCAAAACCAAGAGGACAGGATGCAAGGCCCAATAGCAACCTTCAAAAGGGACTGGTAGGGGCAGCACGGTGGCACAGTGGTTAGCATTGCTGCCTCACGGCGCTGAGGACCCGGGTTCGAATCCCGGCCCTGGGTCACTGTCTGTGTGGAGTTTGCACGTTCTCCCCGTGTTTGCGTGGGTTTTGCCCCCACAACCCAAAAGATGTGCAGGGTAGGTGGATTGGCCACGCTAAATTGCCCCTTAATTGGAAAAAATAATTGGTTACTCTAAATTTAAATAAAAAAGGGACTGGTTAGGTACTAGAGGAGGGGAATGAGTGTGAGAATGGGACTAATTTGTATCGAGGGCTGCCACAGGCAGGATGGGCTGGATGGCCTTCATCTGTAAGATTGCAAGTCACGGGCAGCACGGTGGTGCAGTGATCGGCAGTGGGTTACGGCGCTGAGGACCTGGTTTCGCTCCCGGCTCTGGGTCACTGTCCATGTGGAATTTGCACATTCTCCCTGTGATTGCGTGGGTTTCACCCCCCACAACCCAAGAGATGTGCTGGTTAGCTGGATTGGCCATGCTAAATTGCCCCTTAATTGGGGAAAAAAAAAATAATTGGTGCTCTAAATTTTTTTTTTTTAAATTAGATTGCAAATCACTGGTAGAACAAAGGAAATCCGGAGCAATGACACGCCACTGGCAATGACCCTCAAACATTAGCCTGGTGTGAGTCACCATCTTGTTCTTTCAATACTTGATGTAGATTTAATTCACACAAAAGAACTGATGGACCGCCGAGATCCAAAATGTTGATGAGTCAAGTGAGAAACAGGAATCGTGTTGAACCTATTTATTGTGTGAGTTTTGCAATGTTGCACAGAGGTGCTGACAGGTGGAAGCAGTTTTCGCAAGACCTCCTCCTACGCAGCCAAAGCAATGAAACAGCGGTGGAATTCGTCCCAACACGCAAGAGAGAGTGGCGAGAGAAACTATGTCACAGAGTGGGGCAGCGGCCATGTCTGTGTGTCAGTAAGAATTTTATAAATCGGGCTTTTGTATTCAAAATATGGCATTGAGTTAAAATTTAAAACAAGCCTACACAAAAAAAAACAATTTTCGCCATACTCCCCGTCACCCAACGGCTCAACAGCCCAAACAGGCTGCATAGAAAAGAGAATTTGCTCGGTAAAATGATAGCATTCCAGTTAAGGGTGTACATTCCTGAGAACTCTCGAGGTACTGAGAGTGTATGCTGCTACATGTAAGTGTCAATCTTGATTGGCGCACAGCTGGCCATGGGAGAGTGAGGCTCACGTGACCGTCAAATGTTACCTGAACCCCCTCGGCGGAACCTCTCTGGTCGTTACCTTCGGCTCTCTTTGTGAAGTTCTTTACGATTTTGCTGGACCGATTGCTGAGATCAAGGGCTGGATTCTCCGATTTTGAGGCTACCTCCGGAGGAAGTGACGAGTTCCACCCTGAAAAACCCGGCGAGGCCCCAGCACCGACCCTCCGACCGGTGAGGGGCTAGCAGCGTAAAACACACGTCCTTTAGAAAATAAACGGTCGGAGAATTGCCGGGTCTGTGGCCGCCCGTGCGCATGGCAACGACCTGCAGCGGTCGCCATACAACATGGCGCCTGCCGCTCGTGGAACCGACCTGCCCGTCTGGACACCCCCTTGCTACCACCAGTCCCTGTTTGTCCTCCAGTGGTTGACTGCAGGTCTTCTCGCAGAATGCAGCAGAGACTTGCATTTGCCTCCTTGCCTCTTCTAAATTGCACTTCAGGAAAACGCAGGTATGTTCTCCTTGACTATATTGAGAAGTTAGGGGCTTCTGAGAAAGCGTCTCTTTCTTGTTGCTTTTTTACCAGCCCTCTTTGCTCCTTTGTTCTTCTTTCCCTGGACGAGCTCTGCAAGTACCCCTGTGAAAGGAAAGGTCTGCCTCCTGGAATTATAGAATTTCCCTTTCAGCCCAGGACCTATAACACGACAAGTTACCCACAAGGAAGTGCAGGAAAAGTTGCCATTTAAACATTAACTGAGATTGGCTGAAGATCCCTTCAAACTGCATTTGAAATGGCTGCCTGAGACTGTCTGCCATGTGGGCTGGACTACAGAATGGTGTTAGTGGGTCAGTAAAGCCGAGAGGGGGCAGCACGGTGGCACAGTGGTTAGCATTGTTGCCTACGGCGCTGAGGACCCGGGTTCGAATCCCGGCCCTGGGTCACTGTCCGTGTGGAGTTTGCACATTCTCCCCGTGTCTGTGTGGGTTTCGCCACCACATTCCAAAAGATGTGCAGGATATGTAGATTGGCCACGCTAAATTGCCCCTTAATTGGAAAAAAAATTGGGTACGCTAAATTTATTTAAAAAAAAGTAAAGTCGAGAGCTCGGGCGAGATTCTCTGCAAATGCGGAGAAATGTAAAGGTTGCCGTGGGACAGGCCGTGACCCACGGCAGCCTTCACGGCCACTTCCGGGGCCGATTCTCCACCCCGGACGGGGCTAGGAACGCGGCCCCGTGCATCACGGCGGCCTTAACGACGGCAGCGAGCAGGTGTGTTTGCTGCCGTGTTGAAACGGGCGTGAAGGCCTGGCCGCTCGGCCCATCGGTCTCGGAGAATTGCCGCTCGCCGTAAAAAAGCAGCGGCACTTCGTAGCATGGTTCGGGCGTGGGGGGGGGGGGAGTATAGCGGGAGGGCATCAAAAATGTCAGGAGGCCCTCTCGCTATTCTCCCACCCGGCGTGGGGGGCGGAGAATCGCGCCCGTGGTGTCAACATGTTAATAATGTCAATCCCAATATGTTCACATAACTCAACCTGTCGCTCCCCCAGAAAATGTCACGCCGAATCAATGTTAACTGCATAGGACCAAACCCCAAAACATTTTCTGACCACTGTGCTCAGCCACAAATGAGATATGAAGAAGACAAAGATCACCCTCACCCCCCCCAAACCCATTTTTTAGATTGTTTTGGTGTGACCAGACCCTATTGAGCTACAGCTAAGCTAGCTCAGCATGTTCAAGGCAAATAAAGTGCCCCTTAATTGGGGGGGGGAAAAAATGAATTGGGTAATTATTTTTTTAAAAAATCATTCCACTGTGCTGGATTGACCTATATGATCTACTTATTTGTA
Organism: Scyliorhinus canicula; assembly: GCF_902713615.1. Taxonomy (NCBI): domain Eukaryota; kingdom Metazoa; phylum Chordata; class Chondrichthyes; order Carcharhiniformes; family Scyliorhinidae; genus Scyliorhinus; species Scyliorhinus canicula. The sequence goes on along the minus strand of NC_052155.1, from coordinate 179,339,882 downwards.
ATGGTTTATTAGAGGGACATTCATGGTGATGTATTACATATGTAAATTACATATAGGGGCAGCAGGGTAGCATGGTGGTTAGCATAAATGCTTCACAGCTCCAGGGTCCCAGGTTCGATTCCCGGCTGGGTCACTGTCTGTGTGGAGTCTGCACGTCCTCCCCCTGTGTGCGTGGGTTTCCTCCGGGTGCTCCGGTTTCCTCCCACAGTCCAAAGATGTGCGGGTTAGGTGGATTGGCCATGCTAAATTGCCCGTAGTGTCCTAATAAAAGTAAGGTTAAGGGCGGGTTGTTGGGTTACGGGTATAGGGTGGATACGTGGGTTTGAGTAGGGTGATCATGGCTCGGCACAACATTGAGGGCCGAAGGGCCTGTTCTGTGCTGTACTGTTCTATGTTCTATGTTCTATAAATACACTAGGGGCACGATTTCACAGGATAGAAACAGAGTCTAATTTCAGGTGCGTTTAGCAGGATGTTTCTGAGCGCATACAGCAGCAAGAAAGACCCTGCTGTTTAATGGCACTTTGCTGGGATTTTTTGCCTCAGGAACGCCCCGTTGAAGCTGCACTTACATCATATCCTGCACTGATGAGCTCAGCTCGCCAGGGCAGGCAGAGTATTCATGGATCTGGGCGCCATTTTTAAGTGCCTCCCCGATCTTTCAACTCCCCTCAGCCACCCCACCGTAGCCTCCGGAACCCCCACCACTGCCTCCAACTTACCGGGGTCCTCGAGATCCCTTTCACCTCACCTCTGGCATGGGCAACCTGGCACCCAGGCATCTTGGCACTGCCAGCCTCATGGTGCCAGGGTGTCAGCAGGACTGCGAGGGAGCCACCCAGCCCAGAGCCCTATCACCCAAGGCTCTCAAATGGCCTGGGAGACTCCCCCAGGTGCCGTCATGCCTAGTCCACGATGTGTTGGGCAGGCTGGGTCGACGTGGACTGCACTTGATGCAGTGTAGCGAGAGACAGACCTCCAACACTTGATAAGATGCAACATGATTTTGTTTAACGTCTTAACTACTATACATGTTCAACTGTGGGTTGACACTATACTGACTTGACTGGAGACCTAGTACTAGCCTGACCAGACTTACTAGCTACCGCATGGTGTTTGCACTGGCTAGCTCGTGGACTCTGACTGTCTCAGTGGCTGGGTCCAGAGAGAGCGGGAAACCTAATGCCCTCTGGCTTTATAGTGGTAGTGTCCTGTCTGGTGATTGGCTGCTGTGTTCTGTGTGCTTACTGTGTGTCAATCACTGCCTGTCTGCACTCCATTATATACATGGATGTATATTATGACAGTCCACGGTTGTGGAAACTAGTATTAAGGTTTCCCAGGCGAGGCCGTTTGTTCCCGGGTCTAGGAGAGTATGGGGCAGATATATTTAAATGAGTCTTATGGCTCACTGAAATATGTTTATCTTGATTTCGCCCAGCGAGGGAGAAATTCAGATCTCGCGAGACGTTTCGAGCGTTGCGAATCACGCCTCTCTCGAGATTAAAGAGCATCATCGTGTCACCAAGTCGGGCACGAGGAGGGAATTAAATCGCGCCCTAGATTTCCATTGCAGGCTGCAGGACAGAATGTAGAAATAAATAATAGCTTAAAATCAGAAGTGGGGGTAAACAAACCTGGGCCGGATTCTCTTTTGCCAGTGACAGCGCACCCCTGCCCGTGGGTTCACCAGCAGCATGGGGCGGCTTCAATAGGTAATCCCATTGAGAGAATCCCGCCACGAGCGAATGGCGCGCGGCTGGGAGAACCGAAGAATCCCGCCCCTGATTCGCATTAATTGATGAATAATAATAATAATCTTTTGTACTCTTATTGACCAAAATAAAGACTTGGGAGTAAATGCTGTGGTCCTGTCCACTGTAGTAATTGTCGTGGGCGCGAATTTGACGGATTATTGAAAGGCCCATTGACCTCGGACGGGAACTTCCGCTCTCGGGGTGAGCCGGACTGGAAAATCCAGCAGGTGGAAACACGAATGCAGCAGGAGTCTGCTCAGAGTAAGATTTGCCATCATTGCACAATTAGTATTGCAAAGCTAAAAGTTGAATTCATTCCTCCATCTGACGATACATGGGATAAATCAGGGGCTGGATTCTCCGATGTTGAGGCTATGTCCCCCACGCCGGCATGGGAACGGTGGCGTTTTACGACAGAACAAATGGCGTAAAACGGCCACCGATCCTCTATTTGGCTGGGGGGATAGCAGCCGGCAGCATAGAGCACCCGGCTCTAGCTGCCGATACGGCCTGGAGAATGGCCGGGTCCGTGGGCGTGCAGGCCGGTGGCCTGCAGCGGCTGCGCCGTGTAACATGGCTCCAACTGCTCACGGACCCGGCCTGTGAAATCGTGCCCCCTCTTTGGCCGGCTCGCACGCCCCGGACCATCACCCCCCCCCCCCCCCCCCCCCCCCCCCCCCCGCCCCCGCCCCCCACAGTGTCCCCAGCCACTACCCGCTGATCGGCTCTCCCCCGACTGTGGCGAGTTCCCAACAAAAATAGCATGAGAGACCCACGCTGTCGGGAACCCGGCCTGTCGGGGATGGAGCATCGGGGGGTGAGCTTCAGGCAATGTCCGGAGGCTGCCGATACGCCGCTTTGGAGGGGGCGGAGCATCGCAAAAACAGTGCCACCCCCGATTTGGTCGTAAACGGTGATTTTCTAGCCGATCGGTGAACACGATTTCGCCGACCAGAGAATCCAGCCCCAGATGTCTGGTGATAGGAAACTGAATATAATTGATAACTGTTTTTGTTCTATCAGGTTATGACATATTGTTAATGGCTTTAACGCACTAATTTAAAGTTATTAATCTAACCTTTCTTAAGAAGCTATAAAATATTGTACAACCCCTGTCCTACATTACCGTTCCTTCATCAGTTAATATTACAACTTTGAATCATTGATACAGCATGCTTATCCTAAACTCTCCTGCTGGCTCTCAAAAATGATATAATTGAACATTTGGGAACTTTTCCGTCATCATTTAATAGAACACTTCCCCTGGAAATTACAACAAATTGCAGGCAAAAAGTCTTCAAGATTAGACTAAGCTTTACCCGTAAAGATGCCTTGTAGCCAAATGTATTAACTATTTAGCTGTTGTTTATAATTTAAGTTGAATGTTAAGTAAAATTAAGTGCCATAATGTAATATCATAATCCCAGTTGACAAACTGTGAATGAAGTATGTATTGGAGTCCCACACAGTGATATAATTGATTGCCTGTAACAGCTTACAGCATAGGCTGCATATTATCGTACCAATCAGTCATATCCTACAAAGATCACTCATCCTTATTGTAATCATTTAGTGTCCCTACAGAGAATTCGAGCCATCAGAAAGTCATTAGATACAGTAAAAATGAAAATTGCTGCAACGCAGCAGTAAGCGCTATTAGCCAATATTCAAAAGTTCATTTAAAATGTTATAACACCATTTTTTTTTGCATGATATATTTCTTTAGTCGTGACATTTCTTGTGAAGTCGAACTGCTGACACCTCCCTACCAGTGACTCCGGCACAGAACCCATTATTTGATGAGGAGCGAAGAAAAATAACGTTTGCGATTATTACCTAAAGCTTGCAGATAACGGAGCGAGCTTTAATGAATCACACCAGAGTGCAAGAAGGCCAGGGAACAGTATTGTGGCATGACACTATCATCCTACGCAATTAGTTCTGCATCTTCTATCAAGGAATTGCACATACATATGTGTAAACTGCACAGTCTATAGCAGGAGTGAAGCTGGCCTTAAAGCACAATGTGTATTATATTCTAATAAATAGAGGATAGGTCAAATAATTTTAGCACCTGGGTCTGATATTGCTCATATAAAAAAAAATCTCAGACCTGTTCAATTGGAAAATAAAAGTGGGCGAGAGTGAACAAACTTGGATTTATGGAGGCAGATTACATCTGTGACAAAGACAGCAATTCATATTTTTTCAAATAGATTTTCAGTACCCAATTATGTTTTTTCAAATTGAGGGGCAATTTTGCGTGGCCAATCCACCTCCCCTGCACATCTTTTGGGTTGTGGGGGTGAGACCCATGCAGACACGGGGAGAATGTGCAAACTCCACACGGACAGTGACCCGGGGCCGGGATCGAACCCGGGGTCCTCAGTGACGGGAGGCATCAGTGCTAACCACTGCGCCACCGTGCCGCCCTTCAGTTCATATTTTTATAGTGGAACAAAATATTTCATGTATCGTATATTTTAATAGATAAAATGACTGCTACAAAACACTAGAAGTTTCCCATGATTTGATTTTGCGATGCAATTAAATGACATATCGTCACAAGTATCTAGAAAGGGACACTTGGTTAGTGAGACACAACATAGCTAATGTGTCCATAATACACAGAATCCGTGCTTAGTGAAGATGCCTTTTATTCCTCTTGTGGTTTGCTGTCAGACTGGGATTTGTGCCGGAGTCCCAGATTAACAGATTTCACTCTTCTATCCCAATGTTGGCGCTTTCATATCTTTCGCGAACTGGGCTCATTCCTCCTGAAGGTATTTTAACAAAAGGCGTAACATTTATACAGGGCAATTTTGAATGTGAATCATCGCTACAGAACGAGGTGACGACAATCTTTAACGCACAATATGGTAGTGTGAGCAATGTCGAGAGATCACAGGAAGTGAAGCAGCATGGAAGGCAGAAACACACCCCATGTGTAACACGTTGAGTGCCAGTGTTGAAACAGGACCTTCCAAACGGAAGGCCGTGATGGAACAGTTTGTATGTGTGCTTGGGTTGTGAATGTGGCCCATGAATGTGTGGCAAAACATTAATTCACTAAATTGATTTGTCTTGCGACATCGTGCTTTGCAGATGTGCGCTGATAGCGCCATGTGCCTCGCTCACACTTGCTGGCAACACTGAACAGCACGGCGTCCTTGTAAAATTCAATTCAGCAAACAAATGATGTCAAACAGCAAGGTTATCCTGTTCCGCTGCGCTTTTTCTGGTCGTAGGATCTTACAGGGCAGAGGGAGGCCATTCAGCCCGTTGGTCTGTGTTGGCTCTTTGAGAGAGTTATCAAATCATTCCCACACCCCTGCTCATTTCTCATCACCCTGTTTTCCTTTTCAGGTATTTATTCAATTCCCTTTTGAAACTCAGCATTGAATCTTCCTCAACAGTGACGGCATGGTGGCGCAGTGGTTAGCACTGCTGCCTGACGGCGCCAAGGACCCGGGTTCGATCCCAGCCCTGGGTCACTGTCTATGTAGAGTTTGCACATTCTCCCCGTGTCTGCGTAGGTCTCACCCCCATAACCCAAAGAAGGGTGGATTGGCCAGACTAAATTGCCCCTTAATTGGAAAATAAAAGAATTGGGTACTTTAAATTTATTTAAAAAAAGAATCTGCCTCCGCCAGCCTTTCAGGCAGCGCTTCCCAGATTATAAAAACTTGCTTAAAACAATAATCCTCAGCTATTCTGCCGATTGAGTTGGGTCTCTATAGAGCTGGTTACTTACCATCCGTCAATGGAAACAGCTTTTGCTTGCTTACCCTGCCAAAACACTTTACGAATTTGAACACTTCTATTTTTTTATTTATTTAGTGTACCCAATTCATTTTTTTTTCCAATTACGGGGCAATTTAGCGTGGCCAATTCACCTACCTTGCACATCTTTGGGTTGTGGGGGCGAAACCCACGCAAACACGCAGCGGGCAGCATAATCAGAGACCTCTCCCACCCGGCTTACTCACTCTTCCAACTTCTTCCATCGGGCAGGAGATACAGAAGTCTGAGAACACGCACAAACAGACTCAAAAAAAGCTTCTTCCCCACTGTCACCAGACCCCTAAATGTCCCTCTTATGGACTGACCTCATTAACACTACACCACTATGAGCTTCATCCGATGCCGGTGCTTATGTAGTTACATTGTATACCTTGTGTTGCCCAATTATGTTTTTTCTTTTATTCCCTTTTCTTCCCATGTACTTAATGATCTGTTGAGTTGCTCGCAGAAAAATACTTTTCACTGTACCTTGGTACATGTGGCAATAAACAAATCCAATCCAATCCAATCCAATGTGCAAACTCCACACGGACAGTAACCCAGAGCCGGGATCGAACCTGGGACCTCGGCGCCGTGAGGCAACAGTGATAACGCACTGTGCTACCCCTTGAGCACTTCTATTAACTATTCCCTTAACTGTACATTCGGGGAGGGCAGCGCGGTGGCCTAGTGGTTAGCACAGCTGCCTCACGGCGCCGAGGTCCCAGGTTCGATCCCGGCTCTGGGTCACTGTCCGTCTGGAGTTTGCACATTCTCCCCGTGTCTGCTTGGGTTTCGCCCCCACAACCCAAAAATGGGCAGAGTAGGTGGATTGGCCATGCTAAATTGCCCCTTAATTGGAAAAAATAATTGGGTAATCTAAATTTATTTTTTAAAACTTTACATTCGGGGGCAGCAATGTGGTGCAGTGGTTCGATCCCGGCCCCTGGTCACTGGCCGTGTGGAGTTTGCACATTCTCCCCGTGTCTGAGTGGGTCTCACCCCCACAACCCAAAGATGTGCAGGCTAGGTGGGTTGGCCACGGTAAATTGCCCCTTAATTGGAAAAAAAAATTAGGTCCTCGAATACTCATTTTTCAATTGTGTATTGTTTTCACGTTCCATAATGAAGTGTAATGGTAGCGGGGATGAGGAACGTCAGTTCTGTGGAGATATTGGAGTAGCTGGGATTATTGCCCTCAGGGCAGAGAAGAGTGAGTGGAGATTTGATAGAGGTGTTCAAAATGACGAGGTGTTTCAACCGAGTAGATGTTTTTAAAAAATAAATTTAGAGTACCCAATTATTTTTTCCAATTAAGGGGCAATTTAGCATGGCCAATCTGCCTATCCTGCAGATTTTTGGGTTGTGGGGGTGAAACCCACGCAGACACGGGGAGAACGTGCAAACTCCACACGGACAGTGACCCAGGGCCGGGATTCGAACCCGGGTCCTCAGCGCCGTAGGCAGCAATGCTAACCACTGTGCCACCGTGCTGCCCTTCAACCGAGTAGATGTTGAGGAATTAGTTTCCAGGAATGTTGCTAACTAGAGGGATACGGATTTAAGATAACACGCACAGCAGTGATCAGGCGAGCTGGCAGACTTTTACGGTCTGGAATGCATTGCCTTAAGGGTAGGGGGGAAGCTCATTCATGAGTAACTTTCAAAAGTGTATTGGACATCTATTTGAAAAAGAAAACTTTGAAGGACTAAGGAGTGATGGGGTGGAGATAATGGAATCGCTCTTTGAAAAAGTCAGCAGCGGTTCAATGGCTCAGATGTCCTCGTTTGGTGCTGTACAAATCTATCACATTTACTGTGTACAAAACAAAGGAGCAAAAAAAAACCCTGCTCTGGTCGAATGGAAGGTGAAGGTATTTGGTCAGACTTTTCAGGTTCAATCCTGAGGAATAGTGACGTGGTTCATGCACTGGATTGTACCTGTGAAACCATACGAGCGAATAATTTTAATCTTCACCACATTGACAGCTTTGGTGAAATCCGAAGAAAAGGTTGTTACATACGAACATACAAACTAGGAGCAGGATAAGGCCCTTCGGCCCCTTGAGTCTGCTCCGCCATCGAATAAGATCACAGCTTATCTGACAGTAACCTCAAATATGCACCCGCCTAGCCCCCGATAACTTATCACCCCCTCGCTTATTTAGAGTCTATCAACTTCTGCTTCCACCATCTTTGCAGAAAGAGCGTCCCAAAGACTCACCACCCTCTGGGAGAATTTTCTTTCCTCATCTCATTTGAAATGGGCGACCCCTTATTTTTAATCAGTGACCCCTAGATCCGGATTCGCCCACAAGAGGAAACATCCTCTCCACATCCGCCCTGTCAAGCCCCCTCAGGATCTTACATGTTTCAATCAAGACTCTTCAACTCCAGCGGTTACAAGCCTAGCCTGTGCAAACCTTGCCTCATAGAACAGCCCGCCCATTCCAGGTTGTTAGGTTACTTCAGGTGTAGTTATCAGCGAATATTTCATTATCTGGGATTAAATTATGGTTTTTAGATTTTTATAATTAGTGACGTGTTAAAACAAAGACCAATACATTCCTCACTCCGTAACGGCTATTCACTCTGTAGCCTGGTACTCCTGTTCTCTGTGAGTGACCTCCCTCAGCACTGGTACACTCCAAGACCTCTGTGGTCATCCAGTTCTGGATTTTGATCACTCCATCACAGATGATCATGTGTTCAGCTGGAGGAGGTAAATTCTGGAAGTCGCTCCTTAAACCTCTTCCCTCTCGATCTCTCTCTCTCCTTTATGATGCTCATTAAAAACAACCTCAGTGAACAAGCCTTTGCCCATCTTTCCAAACGCCTTAAATAAAGACAGGAAAATGCTCGCGACACCCATCGAGTCTGGCAATGCTATATAGAGAAACTGAGTTAGTATTCTAGGTCAAGGACCTTTTATCAGAACTGGAAGAAATTAGAGATTGAACAATTTACCAGCAAGTACAAAGGCAAGTAAAGGGAAGTGAGACAGGCAGAGGAGGCATATAGAGTACAGTTGTTTAGTGAACTGAAAGAGGCCATTCTGTCCATCGAGTCTGTGTTTTCTACCCGGGCAGCAATCCAATCATTCCCACTCCCCAACACGGTAACCCAGCAAACGTATTTCCGGCAAGTGCCCATCCAATTTCCTTTTGAAATCATTGTCTGTCTCCTCATCCACCACCCCCATGGGCAGTGACTGCTTCCTCACATTCCCACTACACCTCATGCCCCAAAATCTTCGATCAGCATTCGCCAATCCTTGTACCATCAGCTAATGGGAAGAGCTTTTCCTTATCCATCTTATCTGAGCCTGTCATAATCTTGTACACCGCGATCAGATTTTGGGTCCGAGGAGAACAACTCCAACTTCTTCAACATAACCTTGTATTTAAAAACCCTTTGCCTGTGAGCAGCCTGGTAAGTCTCCTCTGCACCCTCTCAATAACCCGCACATCTTTTCCTGAACTGTGGTGACTAGAACTGGGGACTCCAGTTGGGGTCTAACCAGAACATTATTAAAGTTCAGCATAACCTCCCTTACTTTGTACTAAATACCGCTAAGTCCAAAGATGTGCAGGTTCGGTGGATTGGTCATGATAAATTGCCCTTAGTGTCCAAAATTGCCCTTAGTGTTGGGTGGGGTTACTGGGTTATGGGGATAGGGTGGAGGTGTTGACCATGGGTAGGGTGCTCTTTCCAAGAGCCGGTGCAGACTCGATGGGCCGAGTGGCCTTCTTCTGCACTGTAAATTCTATGATAATTATGAAGCTATTTAAAAGGGAGGACTGATCATAAAGGGAAGGGCTATGATAGAATGAGGCACGGGAGTGATTAAATAATGGAAAGGCGTGGGTTAGCCCTGCTGCCTCATGGCGCCGAGGTCCCAGGTTCGATCCCGGCTCTGGGTCACTGTCTAGGTGAAGTTTGCACATTCTCCCCATGTTTGCGTGGGCTTCACCCCCACAGCCTAAAGGTGTGCAGGGTAGGTGGATTGGTCACGCTAAATTGCTCCTTAATTGGAACACAATGAATTGGGTACTCTAAATTTATTTTTTTTAAATTACGAAAAGGCTGATGACACACAAAGAATTTTGGGACATTTACTATGTAAAATGTAGTAATAGGTACAAGTTATTGTTAATGTTTGATTCTACAATATTACAACGTGGATGGCAAGGCGGCGCAGTGGCTAGCACTGCTGCTTACAGCACTGGGGAGCCGGGTTCGAATCCCAGTCTTGGGTCCTGTCCGTGTGGAGTTTGCACATTCTCCCCGTGTTTGTGTGAGCTTCACCCCCACAAGCCAAAGATGTGCAAGTTAGGTAGATTGGCCATGCTAAATTGCCCCTTAATTGGAAAAATATAATTGGGTAAGACCATAAGACATAGGAGCAGAATTAGGCCACTCATCCCATCGAGTCTGCTCCGCCATTTAATCATGGCTGATATTTTTCTCATCCCCATTCTCCTGCCTTCTCCCCAAAACCCCAGATCCCCTTAATAAGACCATAAGACATAGGAGCAGAATTACTAGAGGGTACTCTAAATTTATTTTATGAAAACTCCTTCAGAAAAAAAAACCAATATTACAAGCCCCTCATTTTCTGGAACTCCTCCCACTTGTGACTTGATCTGTGTAGTTACTGACCACTTGTAGAATATTTTCCATATTCCAGTCGCAGGGAGCGAAGGTCTGCAGCAAGGATGACAACTTGCCCTCGTTTTATCAGATTAGGCCGGATGTTGGGAGCTCGTCCACTCATGGAGAAGCAGTGCTCAATCTTCATACCAGTGGCGATGTGAGCCCAGTGCCGTCATTCACAAGGCAGCGAGTGAGAGGTTTGCCTGTGTGTGGAAGGAACGTATCAGCAGTTATGAAATTTAAGTCAGGTTGACTTGGATAGTGATATCAGAGTCAATAGTCTTCCTAACGATCACTTGATCTTGACCATGTGTAGAGCATAAACAAATGGTACAGACCAGATGGGTCAAATGGCCTCTGTCTGTGCTTTCAATACCATGCATATTGCTGAAAAGAGAAACAGGTTGCTGAAGCTTTGCATCTTGCACGGATCAGGACAAATGCAAGAATACCAAATTTCAAACTACTACAATAATTTATACCAGAGGAGAAAAGGGTTCCGTTTGGTTTGCAAGTCAACTCTGATTGGCCAAGGCGCTGCCATGTAAACAGAGACAGGGAACTATAGGCTCCCTAAGTTCCTGAATCTTTAAAAAAAAAGGCACAAGGCCTTTTGTATGCACGGACAGAAGAGGAGAGATCAGGAACTGGCTTGGCTGTGAGACCCCAAGTGTCAAATAGCCTGCTGGCAGAACATGTTAATAAATAGCTTCGGGGCGGCACCGAGGGGCTCCATTGAAGGGTGATTCGTGCATTGCGTTCATGGAATGGACACTGCACGGAAGGTGGCCATTAGGCCTGTCCTGTCCGTGTGGAAAACTGCCGGACCAGGAACAAAAAAACTCAGGCAAACGGCATCACGTTGGATTTGACGAAGCTGTCAACTGTTGTAAAGCGTTTTAGCTTCCCTGGTGCATGTAATTAGAGTCTGGTCATGTTAATTGTATTTATTTGTGATTCATCATAGTTTAAAATGAGTTGGGAGCACACTGCAGCTTTGTACTCTTGTCATAGTGCTGGGGAAGTAGGAAAACAGCAAAGCGGCGCAAACTCACACCAGTCGCTATATCTGAATTTCAATTTGAGGAAATTAATACTCTTTGATACACAAACACACACACACACACACACAAAAACTCCCAAGTCTGTCAAAAGCATTAAGTGCGACACTGTGTGCACTTCTTTACAATGCAGACCGGTACCAGGGAAAAAAAATGTGTTAATTGCTGTGCTAATTGCAACATGATTGCTTTGCACTTGTTTTTGCACTAGCAGGTGATTACATTTTTAACGAAGCATAATACTTGGCACCATTAGCGCAGTTAACACATTTCTTCATCTGCCTTGGGGAAAGAAAAAAAACACTTGCTCTCAAGTCCTTTCCCTTGGCTGTTCCAGCAATGGTGTGTCTCTGGAGCAGGCTGCTCTCTGTCTGCGAAACACTCTCAAATCTCCAGACTTGTGGAAATGCAGGAGCCCCATAATCATCTCCAACTCTTTCTCTCTCTCTCTCTCTCTCTCCCCACCCACCCCCTGTACATAATAGCAACCAGATGCAGACCCTGAAGTCGCAAAGGTATTAGCTAAAAATCAGACAATGCTGTTTAATGCCAGTCTTGATTTTAGAACACACACACACAAGGTGTTCGAGGTTGGAGTGTCAGAGGATATCACAGGGAGCCGGTGAAAATGACAGCAAGTTTCCGTTTTGATGTATTTTTCCCCCTTGCATAGCTGTGTTTGTGTGTGTGTGTGTGTGCCAGCCCAGCTGAATCAAAGCATGGGAAACCTACATCTGTTGTGCAGGCAGACTTGTATCTTTTGTGTGTCCCACTGCGAATCAGACTACACACAGGCCCCTGTGAGATCTGCCTTGACATCTCTCTCTCTCTCTCTCTCTCACTGGAGAAAAGGTTGGGTGGTAACATCTGAGGCTGAACAGTCTGTCCTGGGGCTAAACTATTTGCCCCGAAGAAAACGGAATAGATCTGGAGAAGCTTTGCAGTGCCATTTTCCACACTCCATGCACCGCCGGGCTCCCCACAGCACACTGTTATCAATAAGCTAATGATCCTATTATAATAGTATGCCATTTGTTTTCTGTATTTCAAGGAGCTTAACTTGACATTTGTTAATTTGGCAGCGTTTTGCTAACCGACGCGCCAATCCAATTGTCAAAAGAATTTAACAGGAGACAGGGTAGAGCATATGGCCCATGGAGTCTGCCCTGCCATTCAAGCTGATCATGGATGCTCTCTGGATTTTACTCCACTTTCCTGCTCGTTCCCCATCTCCCATAATCTCCCGGAGATTCCACCTCAGCCTCAAATGTATTCAACGATGGGCAGGCCCACCACTCTCTGGGGTAGAGAATGCCAGAGGTTCACAGTCCTTTGCATGAAGAAAGCTCTCCTCATGGAGTTTTACAACACAGAAAGAGGCCTTACGGCCCATCGTGTCTGTGCCAGCCATCAAGCACCTATTTACTCTAATCCATTTTCCAGCACTTGGTCCGTGGCCTCGTACGCTCTGGCGTTTCAAGTGCTCATCAAAATCAGGCATTGTCGAACGCAGGGGCGCGACCTGCGGGTGGGTCGAGGGCGGGTGTCGGGAGGGCCGGCTGCGAGCGGCCTTCAAAATGGGCAGGAACAGATAAAAACAATTTGGCCGCACTGCGCATGTGTGCCCGATCATCAGTGCATATTCGCAAAACTATGCGTATGCGCACCGATGATCGGGCACGAATGCGCAGTGCGGCCGCATTTTTTTCATATAGTCACAGTCTTTTCTTTTGAGGTTCGGGGGGGCCAAAGGGACCATTGGGGCCAAAGGGACCTAAAACCATTTCCTCCATTTTTGTCAGCAACAAACAAGGTAAGAGAAAATGGTGGATCGCGCAGATCGGGCGGCGTGGGTCACGCAGGTCGGCCGGCGTGGGTCGTGAAGGTCGGCTGGTTGGTAAAAATGGGTCCCCAGGAAAAAAGTGAAAAACACTGAACTAAATGCTTCTTAAATGTTGTGAGGGTTTCTGCCTCTGCCACCCTTTCGGGCAGTGAGCTCCAGATTCCCAACGCCCGCTGGGTGAAAACATTCTTTCCTCAAATCCCCCTTAAATCTAAGGGCTGGTTTCGCTCGGGTGGCCAGACAGCTGGTTTGTGATGCAGAGTAAGGCCAGCAGCGTGGGTTCAATTCCCATACCAGCTGAGAATTCTGAATTCTCCCTCTGTGTACCTGAACAGGTGCACGAACGTGGCGACTAGGGGCTTTTCACGGTAACTTCATACTTGTGACAATAAAAGGTGATTATTATTATTAAATCTCCTGCCCCTGACCTTAAATCTATGCCCCCTGGTTATTGACCCCTCTACTAAAGGGAAAAGTTTCTTCCTGACTACCCTATCTATCGCTCACTCTTCCTGTGATTCCCACAGCCAGGGAAATCAGCCTCTCCCCATCGAGCCCTTCAGAATAAATAACTGTGTCAAATGCATAAATTACAGATGCATCAACCTAGACCTTCTCCTACAGGCCTTCAGCTGGTGCAGTTAAGATTCAAATCAAGGAACCATGATGATCAATTACAAGCTTTGAGTCTGAGCTTGACCAATTTTTCACAGGCAAAGGTATGGATGCAGGTACCAGCAAGTTAGATTGTCAATCATCCGTGTTTGCGTGGGTTTCGTCCCCACAACCCAAAGATGTGTAGGGTAGGTGGATTGGCCATGATAAATTGCCCCTTAATTGTAAAAAAACAATTAGGTACTCTAAATTAAAAAAAAAGATTGCTGATCAGGCATCAACAAAGAACAAAGGACAAAGAACAATACAGCACAGGAACAGGCCCTTCGGCCCTCTAAGCCTGTATCGGTCATGATACCAACCAAAACCCTCAGCACTTCCTTGTGCCATATCCCTCTATATCCATCCTATCCATGTGTTTGTCAATATGCCTTTTGAACGCCGTTAATATATCTGCTTTCACAACCTCCACTGGCAACGTGTTCTAGGCACTCACTACCCTCTGCGTAAAAAACCTGCCTCGCACATCTCCTCTAAACTTTGCCCATGGACCTTAAACCTATGCCCCCTGGTGACTGACTCCTCCACCCTGGGGAAGAGTGCCTGCCCATCCACTCTATCCATGCCCCTCATAACCTTGTATACCTCCATCAGGTCGCCCCTCAACCTCCGTCATTCTAATGAAAACAGTCCGAGTCTATTCAGCCTCTCCACGTAGCTAACACCCTCCAAACCAGGCAACATCCTGGTAAACCTCCTCTGAACCCTTCCAAAGCCTCCACATCCTTCTGGTAGTGTGGCGACCAGAATTGTGCGCAATATTCCAAGTGCAGCCTTACCAAGGTTCTATACAACTGTAGCAGAACTTGCCAGTTTTTATACTCGATGCCCTGTACAATGAAGGCAGGCATTCCGTATGCTTTCTTGACTACCTTGTCCACTTGTGTTGCCACCTTCAAAGATCTGTGGACCTGCACGCCCAGATCTCTCTGACTTTCTATATTCCTAAGAGTTTTCCCATTTAGGGTATATTTCCCCTCTATGTTACACCTACCAAAATGCATTACCTCACATTTGTCCGGATTAAACTCCATTTGCCATTTCTTGTCCGGATTAAACTCCATTTGCCATTTCTACTGATTTTATTGAAGAGTGAAAGAGGCTCAAGGAGCTAAGTGACCTCCTCCCCTTTCTATGTCCTTAATGGCATTACATGGCAGGAGCTCCAGATCAATTATCTCACAGGTCGCACATCTTATGGAAAGAGGAAGCATCTGATTGATGTTTCAAGTGCAGTTCTGTAATGAAAGATCCCAGCAAAATGCCTTACCCCCCACTTCCTCTAATTTCCTTCCTCTTCTCTTAGAGCTAATGACTCCTCATGTGATATGCAGTTTCACGGTGGTGGTGTGTTACAGTTCACTCAGCGTGTCCACTGTGGCGACATGCATTCTTCACATGCGAGTTGTCATCTGGAGCTACGGATAGTGATGGTAGAGGCTTCAACTTTCCTTCCATGACATGGCTGTCTAGGACTCTCTCCCACTCTTACTGCCTGTCACTGGCGTTTGTTGGAAGGATTTTGCAGGTTGACACACTCAACCTGTTTGCCCGCGTGATGAATGCTCCTTCCTTGGCCATTAATTCCTGGAGTGTAAGATGAGCCACATGCTTCTAGCTCAGGATCGGTCCACTGTGCCACAAGACCTCCTACACAATTTTGCGAGTGCTGGACAATATCCAGTATTTTGCCTATTTGAAGCTTAACCGGTGAGGATCAGTAGGCAATTCCGCCATGACCTGCATCGCAGTCAAACACCACTATTTCCCTGTAACGTCTTTTCTGAAAGGAGCCCCTGGATAGCAGACAGAAATCTTGCCACTTTCCTTCCCTTGCAAAGGAATGCTAAAACAAAGGCTTGCATTTCGGGGCAGCTAGGTGGCGCAGTGGTTAGCACTGCTGCCTGACGGCGGCGAGGATCTGGGTTCGATCCCGGCCCTGGGTCAGTGTACGTGTGGAGTTTGCACATTCTCCCCTTGTTTGTGTGGGTTTACTGTCTGGAGTATTGTTGTGTTCTGGAATGGGACTTTAACTCAACGCCCTTTCACCACATTTATGGCCCTCCAGTAGAGGTTGACATTTGTCGCCGTGTGCATCCCTGGAAACAACCTGTGGAGCACAGAGTCTTGTGTAGACCTGCTCAGGATGAACCTCGTCAAAAGGCACTGCAACTCTTTCACTGATAAGAGCTGATTTTCAAAAAAAAAACTTAATTAGTAAAATTTGTAGAAGTGCATTAAATAACAGTTCAGATTTGATATTACAAAAAGAGCAGCATGGTTTAATTCCTTTTCCAATTTTAAAAGCCAACATCATCATAAATGCACGAGGGGCAACTTTGTGACTTCAGCCTCCTATTGAAGTGCCTTCTCTATCAGAAGCACATCTTGGTCACTATGGCTCCCACAGTGCATGCTTCTTTGCTCTATATGTGACCAGGTTGTGACCTTCACCGATCATAGCCAAGCATTTACGCAGGGTCAGAAAATGACCACGTTGGGCAGCACGGTGGCACAGTGGTTAACATTGCTGCCTACACTGCAGCACGGTGGTGCAGTGGGTTAGCCCTGCAGTCTCACAGCGCAGAGGTCCCAGGTTCGATCCCGGCTCCGGGTCACTGTCCATGTGGAGTTTGCACATTCTCCCCGTGTTTGCATGGGTTTCGCCCCCACAACCCAAAGACGTGCTGGCTAGGTGGATTGAACACGCTAAATTGCCCCTTAATTGGAAAAATGAATTGGGTACTCTAAATTAATCTGGCATTGTATTGATGCTCATGGGAGGGCAGGCGTGTCACTGACGAAAATTCCACTCTCCACACCATGGCAACTGGGGAATTTAAATGCAATTAAATAAATAAACCTGGAATAAAATGCTGTGTTGGGAATGGTGGACCATACGGGCAACACGGTGGCACAGTGGTTAGCACTGCTGCCCCACGGCGCCGAAGTCCCAGGTTCGATCTCGGCTCTGGGTCACTGTCCGTGTGGAGTTTGCACATTCTCCCCATGTTTGTGTGGGTTTCGCCCCCACAACCCAAAGATGTGCAGGGTAGGTGGATTGGCCATGCTAAATTGCCCCTTAATTGGATCAAATGAATTGAGCACTCTAAAATTTTTTAAAAAAGGAATGGTGACCATGGTACTGCCAGACTGTTGTAAGAAGAAATTGCTGTCTGTTTCAGAAAAGGAATGGTGGTAAGAGCTGGCATCATTCTTCCTGTAAATTGCAAGCCAACATAGGTTAGGGATCATTCAAAGGGCTTGTGATGGTGTGGTGGGATTGTCATTGGATTAGTAATCCAGAGACCCAAGGCAGCGCATGGGTTTCCTGGCGGGACTGATAGATCCCGCTGGCGGACTGCCTCCCCTGCTGAAAAGCACACGGCTGGGTGGTTGGTAAACCTTGCTCCTCTGGGGAGCAAGGTTCAAATCCCACAATGGGACAGATGGTGATATTTGAATTCTATAAAAATCTGTAATCAACAGTCCAATGTTGACCATGAAATCATTGTCGATTGTTGTAAGAACCCATCTCGTTCACAGATATCCTTGAGGAAAGGAGATCTGCTGTGATAATGTGGATTCCCTCCAAAATGGGCCAGCACGCCACTCAGCTCAAGGGCAATTAGGGATGGGCAACAAATGCCCACATTCCCTGATTAAATTTTTTTTTTAAATTCAAAGGTTCACTGTGAATATACCTCTTAATTTCTCCCAGTTTGATTCCGGGAGATTCCTGGCCATTCCTGGTGGAATTGGTGACCTGGGGCGGGATTCTCCCCTACCCGGCGGGGCGGGGGGTCCCGGCTGGTCCGCACCTTTAGGGGCCAAGCCCTAACATTGAGGGGCTAGGCCCGTGCTGGAGTGGTTGGCGCTCCGCCGTCCGGCAGGAACGGCCTTTGGCGCCACGCCAGCCGGGGCCGAAGGAACTTCGCCGGCCGACGGAATTCCGCGCATGGCCCGGGGCGTCAGCAGCTGCTGATGTCATCCCCGCGCATGCGCAGGGGAGGGGGTCACTCCCGCCTCCCCCATGGTGAAGACTACGGCGAAAGCGGAAGGAAAAGAGTGCCCCAACGGTGGGTCCCGATCGCGGGCCAGGCCACCATGGGGGCACCCCCCGGGGCTAGATCGCCCCACGCCCCCCCCCCCCCCCAAGAACCCGGAGCCCGCTCGCGCTACCTGGGCCCGCTGGTAAGGTAGGTGGTTTGATCCACGCCGGCGGGACCAGCATGATAGTGGTGGGGCTTCGCCCCTTCGCGGGCCGGAGAATCGCCGGGGGGGGGGGCCTCCGACAGGCGCAGCGCGATTCCCGCCCCCGCCGAATCTCTGGTGCCGGAGACTTCGGGACACGGCGGGGGCGGGATTGATGCCGGGCCCCGGCGATTCTCCGAACGGGCGGGGGGGGGGGGGGGGGGGGGGGGGGGGTTGGAGAATCCCGCCCCTTATCTTGTCTGGTTGGTCCAGCAAAACAACAGCACTCGGCCCTCACCCACAGAGCCTCACATGTAAATCATTTTGGGAGTCAAAAGACTGCAGTGGAATGCTTTCTTCGAGCTCCTTTTAACAGTTCAACTCAGTTTTGATTCAAGCCTCTGTAACTTTGAGAAGGTTGAGTTGTGTTAAATGGAGCGTAGCTTTTAATTCTCAAAGGTTTCAGCTGCAGCGTGTGAAGGTCTAGAAAGCATCTGAACCAGAATTCTCTGACATCGAGGCTATTTTTCTGATGGGAACAACCTGGACATAACATTTGGGATAAAGTGGTTAATATTTCTCTGCCTCTGTGAAATATCATCGGGACAGGGTAATTAATTCATCTCTGCCTCTTGCTTGATGACTGGAGAGCTGTATCAGAAACCACCTGTCCTAGTTTGAGCCTTAATTCCCAATCTCCATACATCATTTCCTCTCCACTCCACACTTTTCTCTCCCACTCCAGCTGGCCTCAGACTCTAAGCTTGTGCGCGAAACTGACACAATCCCGGAAGTGGACACATGACCCACATCAGTGCACCGCAAGGGCCATCTGCAAAGGTGGCCACTCCCAAAAAGTGGCACAAGAATAACCGCCCATGCTTCAGTGGGCAGATGCAAGTGACACAAATGATACACGCAATTAAAAGGACTTTTAATTGCTGTGCGTGCTCATTGTTCTTCTCAGAATTCGAAGCAAGAAACCGGGCGAGAAAGCTTCAAGAAACACAATCGCAAATTGCTTTCGTGCAGTAACAAAAAAGCACATTTATTCCGACCGCAAGACAGATTCAGAATGTCACATCAATATCGGTAGCATGCGGAAATTGTTATGATATTACTATATTAACATGCACTGTGATGATTTTCTATTTTTTTTTCATATAGCGCAAGCAGAAATAAATGTAATTGATGAATTCTGTGATGATTTTATTTTTCCATGTTTGAAATCTCTTCGGAATAGAAAACAGAAGTTAATTTAAAGTTCAATGTGTATCTCTGCAACCAGGAAACTTCATTTATCACTGTATTGTGATGCGGGTTAATGAATGCACAGCAGAGACCATCAATAAATCAATGTTGAATATATTATTCAACAGGTATTTACTGGAATAGGGACCAATTTGTTATTTTTCATTAAAGAGCAGCTTGGGCTGTATGACATGTGATGCACACACTCAGAGCTAATGCTAAATGGATGTACAGTGTGTTTATTTATTCTATTAAATATTAGGTAAGTGATGTTCAGTCAGTGACAGACAGCCAGACACTTTTTTTTTAACTGCAATCTTACCACTGAATAGAGAGTTACTCAATTACCTCTGTATATGCTAAGGTTGTCATTCAACACTCTTTTATTGAGGAGGGTGGAGAGGAATCTTGTTTTTTGAAATGGGTGCAAATACTAAAATCATTATGACAGCCTGTAACACTCATGGTTCCTCCATGTCTGCTGTGAGTAATTGTTCCAGTTTTCGACAACAGACCCAGTTCCCACCCAGGGAACAATGCCAGAATATACCTTCCTGCTCTCTGCAGTCCAGCTAACCCCATACCAAATGCTCTTCAGCTAAGGTCACAGAAATAAATGCACTTGCATTCTTAAAATAAGTGAAACTTGAAAGATGAGGGGATTAAAAAAAGCAAATAGCTTTTGCATTTCGATACCTCACTTTACAACCGCGGGATGCCCCAACGGGCTTGGCAGCCGGATGGGGTATTTTGGAGGTGTAGTTCCTGCTGTAATGTAGGAAATGTGGCAGCCAATTACTTGGACCAATGTCCCATAGATACTGTGGTACCGATCAGATAATCGAGAATGGTTACTGCTGAAAAGAGTGGCACTTTGTCAAAGGTTTTGCCACGATTTGGGCAGCACTTGCTGAACAAGCCTGAATGTGCTAATAGCTACAATAACAACAAATTTAAGACAATCAGAAGATTTTGCAATGTAGCTCATTTACATTTCTAGAAGCTGTTTAGCACAGGGCTAAAGCACTGGCTTTGAAAGCAGACCAAGGCAGGCCAGCTGCACGGTTCAATTCCCGTACCAGCCCCCCTGAACAGGTGGAATGTGGCGACTAGGGGCTTTTCACAGTAACTTCATTTGAAGCCCACTTGTGGCAATAAGCGATTTTCATTTCATTTCATTTCTCTGCAAACACTTTAAGTTTTGTGCATTTTTCTGAATCACCCAGGTGCGTCGGGGACCTATAGATCTCCATTTCTTTCACCACGTTAATGCCTCAGCCAATCAGAGGTGATTTGCCAACCAATCAGTACCCTTTTCTCCTGAAGAATAAATTGTTGTGATAGTTTGAAACTTGTAATTCTTGCGTTGTCCTGATGAGCGTAAAATGAAAAGCTTCAGCAATGGTTCTCTCTTTTCCGCAATATTCAAGCTCTGTATTACCAAACAGCTGTTTTAATGGTCACGTAGAATTTACACCACAGGAGCAGAACCTGTCAGCTCGATTACTTTGCGCTGTTGTTTCTGCTACACACAAGCCTCTTCCCACCCTAGTTGTGTGGGATCAATATTGGCCAGGCGACAGTGGATATCTCCTCTGGCTCTACTTCGAAACAGTGCCGTGCAACCTTTTACCCCACCTTAGAAGGTAGATGTTCCGTGTTTGCGTGGGTTTCACCCCCACAACCCAAAGATGTGCAGGGTAGGTGGATTGGCCACGCTAAATTGCCCCTTAATTGGAAAAAATGAATTGGATACTCTAAATTTAAAAAAAAAAAAGAAGGTAGATGTTGACCTCAGTTTAATGTCTCATCTAAACGACAATGCAGAAATGTGACGGAGTGTTCACCTGGTCATTGTGCTCAAACCATTACAGCAGTGGGTTTCCTCCGGGTGCTCTGGTTTCCTCCCACAGCCCAAGATATGCAGGTTAGGTGGATTGGCCATGTTAAATTGCCACATAGTGTCCAAAATTGACCTTAGTGTTGGGTGGGGTTACTGGGTTATGGGGATAGGGTGGGTAGGGTGCTCTTTCCAAGAGCCGGTGCAGACTCGATAGGCCGAATGGCCTCCTTCTGCACTGTAAATTCTATGATCAAATTCTATGAAATCAGTGTTGTGGAGATTGAACCAACAACCATCTGACTCACAGAGACAGGTGAATGACCCACTTAGCCACAGAAAGAAACAATTGAAACGAATAAAGGAAAAGAAATGTCACGTTATTTTCGATGGTGAAGGTTTGTTTGAATTTCCCTCACCCTTCAAGCGCGAGTGTAAAGGGTGAGTGTCCCAGGCTATTCCGTCATGAGGGTATCTCAGCTAAGCCTGATCCTATCCTGAACTGACGGGACACTTGCATCCATTTTACAGCAGGAATCGCTGGGTAGTAATTAGGAGAAAGCACCTTGAAGGCTGATTACTTTCTCCTTTGTAGCCCAGAGGCATTGAAGCTAATTGCAGCACCTAACTGTCTCCTCAGCTAAAATCAGCTGAGTGAAAACAGGCTGGAAGTAAACCCAGGACGCTTCTGTTCTGTTTCACCCTGGTCCCACATTAGGCGGTCTGTTTGTAAACAACCATCAGGCAAACAGCTTCCCACTTTCTGAACACATGATACACCCCTTCACTAAATTGGAATTGTACGTGAACATTCTTTAGCCAGAAGTGATTTGCATAATACCATTGAACCCAGAGGAGGCCTTGTGGAACAGTGAGTAGTGTCTCTCCCTCTGAGGCTGAAGCTCCAGGTTCGAGTCCCACCCCAGACTTGACGGCAAAGGAAGGTGCGTTCATAACGCGGCCAAACAGGTTAGACATAGAACAGTACAGCACAGAACAGGCCCTTCGGCCCTCGATGTTGTGCCGAGCAATGATCACCCCACTCAAATCCACGTATCCACCCTATACCCGTAACCCAACAACCCCCCCCTTAACCTTACATTTTAGGACACTACGGGCAATTTAGCATAGCCAATCCACCTAACCCGCACGTCTTTGGACTGTGGGAGGAAACCGGAGCACCCGGAGGAAACCCACGCACACACGGGGAGGACGTGCAGACTCCACACAGACAGTGACCCAGCCGGGAATTGAACCTGGGACCCTGGAGCTGTGAAGCATTTATGCTAACCACCATGCTACCGTGCTGCCCAATCTGCAAATCCTTCCAAACACACGGTAAGAACTTGATATGGAGTGGCGCCCTTCAAGCTATACGTCTCTGGCGACAGACTACCGACCTATTCAAGGAATTACTAGCTATGGAAACAGATGAAAGTCTGCCTTATTGAGCCAATAGGTACAGAAATGGAACATAACCCAGGTGGATCAACACCATGATCTTGTTTTTCAATTTTTCTACAATCTGCAATGGATTCAATGGTTCTTTGAGGTTCCACCATAAGACCATAAGAGCAGAATGAGGCCATTTGGCCCATTGAGTCTGCTACACGATTCAATCATGGCTGATATATTTCTCATCCCCATTCTCTTGTCTTCTCCTCATTACCCTAGATCCCCTTCTTAATCTTTTTGTAATTTTAATTTCTTTTCCAATTAAGGGGTAATTTAGCGTGGCCAATCCACCTACCCTGCACATCTTTGGGTTGTGGGGGTGTGCATACATGCAGACACGGGGAGGATGTGCAAGCTCCATACGGACAGTGACCCAGGGCTGAGATCGAACCCGGGTCCTCGGCGCCGTGATGCAGCAGTGCTAACCACTGCCCCATCGTGCAGCCCTGATCCCTGATCCCATTATTAATCAGGAACCTATCTATCTTGGTCTTAAAGACACTCAGTGATTTGGCCAGCACAGCCATCTGCGGCACTGAGTTCCATAGATTCGCCACTCTCTGGCTGAAGAAATTCCTCCTCACCTCTGTGTTTTTTTAATAGATTTAGAGCACCAAATTAATTTTTTCCAATTAAGGGGCCATTTAGCGAGGCCAATCCACCTAGCCTGCACATCGTTGGGTTGTGGGGGTGAAACCTACGCAAGCACAGGGAGAATGTACAAACTCAACACCGACTGTGACCCGGAGCCGGGATCAAACCTGGGACCGCGGCGCGGTGAGACAGCAGTGCTAACCACTGCGCCACCGTGCTGCCCACTCTCATCTCTGTTTTAAGGGATCGTCCCTTCAGTCTGAGGCTATGCCCTTGGGTTCTAGTTTCTCCTACTACTGGAAATATCCTCTATACGTCCACTCTATCCAGGCCTCCCAGTATTCTGTAAGTTTCAATGCGATCTCCTCCTGATCCCTCTAAACTCCATCGAATACAGACCCAGAGTCCTCAACTGCTCCTCATATGGCACCATGGTGAGGACTGCTCTGGCACATGATGTAAGATAAATTCAAAGTGCTTCAACATCTCTGGCGCGGAGAAGTATCTTGCGTATTTTCAAGTTCACAATCAACATTCAATTGTGTTCAATACATATTTTTTTTGAAGAAGCAACGTGGATGACATTGGAAATGCTTGTTAATGCAGAAGGCATGGTAGGGCTTTAAATCATGTTCTAATGCTGAATTCAAAACCCCTGTTGGAGAACTCCCACCGACTTCCTCCCTTGGTCTGCAGGAATGATTTGTTGCTGGTCAATCCTTATTTTCACTGCGAGTCCTGTGAAACTGTCTGTCGTGTGTTTATTTTTACAAAAGAAAGCTGCTTAAAGTAATATGTCGCGTCTTATATTCCCCCATGTTACAAAGTAATCCAGCCAGTTTACTTTTGTCGCTATCTTGGCTGTCGAGGAACTCCGGTTTACGATAGCCGTGTGGCTGAGACATTCCGCTCGGGTGAGGGTTGATGCGGAATAAGGTTCATTATCCGAGGAAGTGAGGGAGGAATTTCCGGACAGTACCATCCCTCACCGTGCTCCCTGTCTATTTTCCTGGATCAGGCTGTTCTGTGCTGTATTTCTCTATATCTATATCTATATCTCTAATTAATCCGGGATCCGCTGCTTCAGGCGGAAACCGATTAAGAATTTGGGTGTACTGTCGGCACCGTGGCATGGTGTTTAGCACTGCTGCCTCGTGGCGCCGAGGACCCGGGTTCGATTCCGGCCCCGGGTCACTATCCGTGTGGAGTTTGCACATTCTCCCCGTGTCTGCGTGGGTCTCACCCCCACAACCCAAAGCTGTGCAGTGTAGGTGTTGGCCACACTAAATTGCCCCCTTAATTGGAAAAAATAATTGGGTACTCTAAAATTATTTTTTTATTTTTTTAAAATTTAGAGTACCCAATTATTATTTCGAATGAAGGGGCAATTTAGCATGGCCAATTCACCTAACCTGGACACTTTTGGGTTGTGGGGGTGAAACCCACGCAGACACGGGGGGGAATGTGCAAACTCCACACGGCTAGTGACCCGGGGCTGGGATAGAACCTGGGACCTCGGCGCCGTGAGGCAGCAGTGCTAACCACTGCGCCACTGTGCCACCCTCTAAAATTATTTTTTAAAAGAATTTTGTTGCAGAGGAACAACAGAATGAGCTGTACTGGGCCTTCCCTCGCCTGCAGAAGGGGGGGTAAGAAAGTTGGGGCCAAAGAGAGAATGCTGGAAAATCTAGCCAGGTCTGGCAGCATCTGGAGGGAGAGAAAAAAGCGGTGAGGTCCTGGGTACCTCTCCCACCGCCCATCTCTCTGATGTAGCTGGTGCTCTGGCTTGTATCCCTATAGTGGGGGAATGAGGAATATCAAGGTTAGCACTAAAGGGGCTGCCGTTCAAACAAGCCCGACATAAATTCCGCTACCTGGGGATCCAAATAGCCCATGACTGGAAAGGGATCCACAAATGGAACCTCACCAGCCTGGCGGAGGAAGTAAAAAAGGACCTGCAAAGATGGAACATACTCCCACTCTCCCTCGCAGGAAGAGTCCAGACGATCAAAATGACGTATTGCCCAGGTTCCTCTTCCTGTTTAGATCCATTCCGATCTACATCCCCAAGGCCTTCTTCATAGCGCTGGACAAACTTATCATGGCGTTCGTATGGGGGGGTAAAAATGCTAGGATCCCAAAGAAGGTCCTACAGAAAACAAAATCCAGGGGGGGGTCTAGCCCTCCCGAATCTACAATTCTACCACTGGGCGGCAACAGCCGAGCGAGTAAGGGGATGGATCCAGGAGCCAGAAGCCGAGTGGGTGCGTGCGGAGGAGGCCTCCTGCATGGGGACCTCCCTCCGGGCCCTCGCCACGGCAGCACTCCCATCCCCACCCAAAAAACACTCCAGCAGCCCAGTGGTGACAGCCACCCTCCAATCCTGGAACCAACTGCGGCAGCAATTTGGCCTGAACAAAATGTCGGACAAGGCTCCCATCTGCAACAACCATAGGTTCAAACCAGCACTGACTGACGCCACCTTCAAAAGGTGGAGACAGGACGGGGGGACACTGACAGTCAGGGACCTATACACGGACGACAGGATCGCAACACTGGACGAACTGACAGAGAAATTTCAGCTAGCTGGGGGGAACGAGCTACGGTACCTGCAGCTCAAAAACTTCCTACGAAAGGAGACAAGGACGTACCCACAACTGCCACGACAGACACTACTGGAAGACCTACTGGACGCAAGTATCCTAGAGAAAGGGAACTGTAGTGACATGTATGGCCGACTGGTAGATAGGGACGACACCGTACTGGACGCAACAAGAAGGAAATGGGAGGACGACCTGGGGGTGGAGATAGGGTGGGGACTCTGGAGCGAAGCACTGCATAGGGTCAACTCCACCTCCACGTGCGCAAGGCTCAGCCTGACGCAACTAAAAGTGGTACATAGAGCCCACTTAACGAGAAACCGTATGAGTAGGTTCTTCCCGGAGGTGGAGGACAGATGTGAGCGGTGCCAAAGAGGCCCGGCCAACCACGCCCACATGTTCTGGTCTTGCCCCAGACTTGTGGAGTACTGGACAGCCTTCTTCGAGGCTATGTCCAAAGTGGTGGGGGTGAGGGTGGAGCCATGCCCGATAGTGGCGGTCTTCGGGGTTTCAGACCAGCCAGATCTATTCCTGGGGAGGAGGGCGGACGCCCTTGCCTTTGCCTCCCTGGTCGCCCGCCGTAGAATCCTGTTTGGCTGGCGGTCAGCAGCACCGCCCAGAGCTGCAGACTGGCTGTCCGACCTCTCGGATTCTCTCCAAATGGAGAAAATCAAATTCGCCATCCGAGGGTCGGACGACGGCTTCCACAGAACGTGGGAGCCATTCATGCAATTGTTCCGGGACCTGTTTGTGGCCAACGTACAAGAGGAAGAATAGTCGGGGGAAGGTAGCCGGCAGGGAGGGGGGGGGGGGGGCTACGGGCTCGTTACGGGGGTTTGATGGCTAGCTAAGGCCCAAAACCAAACTAAATAAATGCCAATAAACATGTTGGGGAATGTAAAATATGTATGCCGGCGAAAAGGGGGAGGCCACAGTTATTACTACGAAGATAGTCACCTGTAAATATATATGTTAATTTTTGTGTGTTCTTTTTTTTTCTCTCTCTCTAACAATTTGTAATTTGTTCAATATAAAACATGAAAACTGAATAAAAAACATTTATAAAAAAAAAAAAAGAAAATAGAAAATCAGAAGCCAGTTAAGATTGATATACATGTTAAAAATGTTTATACATATTAACTGGGGACACTTTTCAGATTATTGTTTCTGACCATCTTAAGTAAAGTGGGTAATTTTGACTGTTCCTCATACAAACTGATCAAGAGTCGGCAGTCTATTAAGCGTGCCAACCCATTTTTATTACAACTGAAGTCAGAAGTCATTCCATACAACACAGAGAGCTGATTCCCTATCAGCCATTTTACATTATCGCTCAAATTCAGACTGAACCTCACATACAAAGCTTTTTGGAGATGGACACTTACAGGGAATGGAAAGTTTTGGTGCCAAGAAGCAGACAGTGAAACACAAGGTGGGCAGAAGAGGAAGACTTTCATCAGTAACTTGAATGGGCTACATCAGAAGTAATTGTCACATCGATATGCCTATCACGTCTCCCAGGGGTAGCCTGAAGGGTTTCTAAAAAAAATAAATTTAGAGTACCCAATTCCTTTTTCCTAATTAAGGGGCAATCCACCTACCCCGCAAAGCTTTTGGGCTGTGGGGGCGAAACCCATGCAAGCATCGGGAGAACGTGCAAACTCCACACGGACAGTGACCCAGAGCCGGGATCGAACCTGGGACCTTGGCACCGTGAGGCAGCAGTGCTAACCACTGTGCCACCGTGCTTGCCAGCTTGAAGGGTTTAATGCACTTCCTGGAAGTGTGGTGGAGGCAGGTTGAATCGAGGCGTTCAAAAGGGCATTGGATGGTTATTTGAATAGAGACAATGTACAGAGAAACGGAGAAAGGGCACGGGGGATGGTACTAAGTCAAGATGTCCATATGGAGAGCCTGTACAGACCTGATGGGCCAAATGGCCTCCTTCTGCTGCCTAATGATTCCGTGAACATCTTTACATGACATTCCGTGATGGAGGTGTCGTTGCAAATGGTGGAGTGGGCAGATCATGATGGGTTGGAGGTCAGGAAATGTAAAATTCCTTTATAACATTTTTGCACAGAGGTAGCAGATAAGAGATGGGAGATAAAGCAGGACCTCCGAGCCCCAGTGATCAAAACTCCTGAAAGCAGCAATTTTTTGGGGCTGGTTAGCGATTCACATCCACACTCCTCCTCCCTCCCCCGTCACCACCTCCACAGTTCTACAAATGACCATTCTTCGGAGGGAGAGGGAAGGATGGAGGTGCTGAGTGAAGCAGTTTTCCTGTGAAGTTAATTATGTGGATGTGCGTTGCATTGACTGGAGAACAGATTCAGAAAGTGGGGAAAGCTTTCTGTGTGGTGGGAGCCTGGCAGTTGTGACAGAAAGCAGGAATGTCACCTGCTGGCCTCGGCCCCATGTTTTAAAAAGCTTTCAGCAGCCTGTCACTCATTGCTTTCTCACAGAGTAAGTTATGGGGCTGTAGCAATGGGTGACTTCAGTTCCATGGCTCGCTAATGTGTATAGCGGGATACAGAGGCAGGACTTTTTGTCACAATGCAGTATGAATAGTCTGAGAAAAACAAAGTCAATAGCATTTATACAGTACCTTTAGCACAGCAAAATGTCTCCTGAATATTTTACAGGAGTGCTATCTCACAAAACCTGGCATTGAGAGAGAGAATGAGGTATTGGGACAGGTGACTAAAAGGTGAGTTAAAGAGGTAGGTTTTTCAGGAGCGTCTAAAATGGAGGTGAGACAGGCAGAGAAACGGAGGTAAAAATGACGGCGGATAAACTCAGCAGGTCTGGCAGCTTACAGAGTTAATGGGCGCGATTTACCAGCCTCGTTGCGCCCGGCTTGGTGATGAGTCAAGGCTGTTGAATCTTGCGAGAGTCTCAAAATGTCTTGCTCGGCTCATCTAAATATGTCTGCACCAGATTCTCCTGGCACCTGCGACCGAACAGCCTTGCCTGGGAGACCTCGCCAGAGCGCAGTTCAGCCACAGTCCACACAAACATGGACCATGCATAATGGCTCCTGGGAGGACTTCTTCCAGGCCATTAGACACCCCCGGGTGGACGGCTTCTGAGCAGGGTGGTATCCTGTCACTGCCAGGGCCAGGTTACCCGTTCCAGGGGTGAGGCATGGGGTGCCATTCCCATAGGAGGTGAGGTGAAGGGGGGGAGGGTTTGAGGACTCCGTAAGAGATACGTTGGGTGCAATGGAGTGGGGGGGGGGGGGGTTCCGGAGGCCGTGACAGGGTAGCTGAAAGATCAGGGTGGCCCCTTTACAAGTGGCACACCGGATCCGCAAGCACTCTTCCTGCACTGGCGAGCGGGGCATTCTCCACCGAGAGAACAAAAAAAAAACCCCACAAAGTGCCGTTATATAGCTCAACGCGCCCGAGACAGGACTCTGTTTTTATCCCGTTGAAACACGCCAATGTTTCAAGTCCATATGACCCTCCTACAGAACAGAGAAACTGAGATGGACGAGCTGAACACTGACGGCAGATTGAACCTGGGACTTTTGGAACTCTGCTTGGGGGACGGCACGGGGTGGAGGGGAAGGGGGAGGGCTTGGTATTGGGGGAGATGGGGTGGGGAAAGAGATCTGCATTGCTGTTATCTCCATTCCCTTTTCCAGATATTGTACGCTAGTATGCTTGAGCAAATGTGGCGAACATCAGGATATGATTCCCTTTGTCAACAAAGAGCATGCCGCTGCACCCCAACACAATGCAAAGAACTTGATAAAAATATCACAGCGAGGTGCTGCTTATTAAAAATAATTATACTCCGAGGGCACATCTGAAATGGAGAGGTATTATGCCAGTGCTGTGGTTAACGTGTACCTATGCATTTATTTCTGCTGGCTGTTGTACAAAATAAACAGCCTGCAGCGCAAGCAAACTTCATAACTAAAACAAATTGTTTGAGTTATTTGGACTGTGATTAAAATCTTTCCTTCAGTTTAAACATTTTTTATTCTGTACGTTACGTACAGGGCAGAGGAATGAATAGAACGTTATGGTGATCGGGTAGAGAAGGCGTATGGGACATCATCACTAGCACAGACCAGAGGGGCCAAATGGCCTATTTTTCTGCTGTAATTTTACTGGCACAGCATGTTACTATATATCTCCCCTTAGCATTAACATCACTGAACATTCCACCATCAACAACCTGGGGCTTACTATTGACCAGAGTGTAAATGGATTAGCCATATAAATACCATGGCTCCAAGAGCAGGTCAGAGGCTGGGAATTCTGTGGCGAGTAACGCACTTCCTGACTCCTCAGCGCCTGCCCACCATCTACAAGGCACAGGTCAGGAGTGCGATGGAGCACTCTCCGCTTGCCTGGATGAGTGCAGCTCCAACAACACTCAAGACGCTCGACACCATCCAGGACAAAGCAATCCACTTGATCAGCATCCATTCACCACCTTAAACATTCACTCCCTCCACCACTGACGCACTGCGTCTGCAGCCTGTACCGAGATGCACGGCAGCGACTAGCCAAGCCTCCTTCAGCAGCACCTTCCAAACCCTTGACCTCAGTCACCTGGAAGAACAAGGGCAGCAGGTTCATTGGTGCACCACCATCACCCCTCGCAGCATCCTGACTTGGAACTATGTTGCGTCCCTTCATCGTCGCTGCGTCAAAATTCAGGAACGTCCTCCCTAACAGCACTGTCGGAGTACCTACAGGACGTGGGCTGCAGCGGTTCGGGAAAGCGCTTCACAATCCTTCTCAAGGGCAATTAGGGATGGGCAATAAGTGGTAGCCTTCTTTTTTAAAAAAAATTTAGAGTAGCCAATTATTTTTTCCAATTAAGGGGCAATTTAGCGTGGCCAATCCACCTACCCTGCACATCTTTGGGTTGTGGGGGTGAAACCCACGCAGACACGGGGATAACGTGCAAACTCCACACGGACAGTGACCCAGGGCCGGGATTCGAACCCGGGTCCTCAGCGCCGTAGGCAGCAATGCTAACCACTGTACCACCGTGCTACCCAGTGGTAGCCTTCTTAACGATAACAATGCCCACATCCCATGAATGAATAAAGAAAATGAATGGATTTAAAACATCGTAACAAATCCTCCAGTCCCCTTATGCCAACAGACAGAGTGAGATTGGCATTGCAGAGTTCAGACTACTTGATCTGGTTTAGAGAGGGAATATCATTCACGGAATGGTTCGGGAAGCTGAGTTTGCGGATGGGAGATTGACAGCAATCTGTCAAAAGGGCTATCCTTTTTTTTTTTTAAATTTTAGATTAGCCAATTATTTTTTCCAATTAAGGGGCAATTTAGCGTGGCCAATCCACCTACTCTGCACATTTTTGGGTTGTGGGGGCGAAACCCACGCAGACACGGGGAGAACGTGCAAACTCCACACGGACAGTGACCCAGAGCCGGGATCGAACCTGGGACCTCAGCGCCGTGAGGCGGTTGTGCTAACCACTAGGCCACCGTGCTGCCCTCAAAAGGGCTATCCTGTTGCACTGACCATCACATGTAATGGACAAAAGTACATTCACATCAGCACGGTAGCACAGTGGTTATCACAGTTGCTTTACAGCTCCAGGATCCCAGGTTCGATTCCTGGTTTGGGCCACTGTCTGTGCGGAGTCTGCACGTTCTCCCTGTGTCTGCGTGGGTTTCATCCGGGGGCTCCGGTTTCCTCAACACAGTCCAAAGATGTGTGGATTAGGTGGATTAGCCATGTTAAATTGCCCCTTCGTGTCCAAAAATGTTGGGTGGGGTTACTGGGTTGCAGGGATAGGGTCGAGAGTGCGCTTTCCAAGGGCCGGTGCAGACCCGATGGGCCCAATGGCCTCCTGCTGCACTGTCGATTCTATGTGTACTCTATTGAAGAGAAGACATGCAACAGGAGAACACAGATACTTATGAAGTTGCAAGAGCTACCTTGAGTTTACCCTAGCCCCAAAGGAAGAAATGATTCAAGTCTCCCATGAGCAGGTAGTTGAGTAGTTAAGGTGGGCGAGTGAAGGCGAGGGAAAGCAAACTCTGCCATGAACTAACTGAATGGCACGGATCAGGCTTGAATTGAAGCTCAGCTTCCTCCCACTTTTCTTCTGTTGCTGGCATCACTCAGCCAAGAACAGTTTCCCAAGCAACTAGGAATACGGCTGAAGCCAAAGAAAGTTGGTTAAAATCAATGTTCAAGTTAACTGTACGTTAACATGAAGTAGCAGCTTTCTGCACGGACGGTTGGCTTCACTGATGAGAAAATAATTGACAGGCAGGAAACGACCAGCTTGACTATCAAACTGTTCCACCCCATGATGATCTCAACATCTAAACGAAGTACTTGCTCCCTCCTTCTCCTCTGACCACGTGTCTGCGTGGGTTTCCTCCGGATGCTCCGGTTTCCTCCCACAAATCCCCAAAGATGCACTTGTTAGTTGAATTGGACATTCTGAATTCTCCCTCTGCGTACCCGAACAGGCGCCGGAATGTGGCGACTAGGGGCTTTTTACAGTAACGTCATTGCAGTGTTAATGAAAGCCTACTTGCGACAATAATAAAGATTACTGTGTTATATTTTAGGCTGGCGCTGTGATTTTATTTCTTTCACTCTCTGGCAAGCCACTCATCCGTATTCTGTTTCCTAATGCATTATTTTTACATAAACCTTTGCTTTACTTCAGTCACTTAAACACTTTTTACTATAGATCCCATTACATTTACAAGAACCATTGGCCTTTCCGAAACAGAACATTTTCTAGCTCCGGGAGATTATTTATATCTGTCATGTTAGTCAATGGCTGTGTATTTAAACAAGTTCAGCCTGGTTTGCTCTGAATCATTTCCAGTTACTTCCAGTGCATTTTTCAACCCATCTGAAGTTGATCTAACCGTATACATGTAGCAGCCTTGCCACTGTTTTGTCTCAAGCTGCCTGGAGAGTTAAGTTTAGTGGAAAAAGGAATGGGTGAGAGGGGAAAGCCTGATTCATATTTGTTGCTCAGGTTCAGTTTTCAGCTCACGTGTGACAGATTCCTCGATCAATAATAGCACGGAGCGGATTTCATCTGTGAGATGGGTGGGATTTACCTGGACCCCCCCCCACCACCACCCCACGGCGTTTTTTCCGATGGCCGAGGTGACTCATCATTGACCGCTGGTAGTATCTTCCACTCCCGCCGATGTTTATAGGGTTTTGTGTGGCTCGCGCATCCCGCCGCCGTGGTGTTGCCTTCTGCGGGGACCAGAAGTACCTTTCGACGGGAAGGGCTGGAAAGTCCCACCCACGGAAGCACCGCACCAGCATTTATAACCCAGCAGTTCCAAGTGAAGAGCGTTTTACTTGTAATCTTATTTCCTCAGGACAAGAGGCCATTGCGCTCTCACACCTCTGAAGATCATTACTGACGTCAAAGAACAAGAACAAGAACAAAGAACAAAGAAAAGTACAGCACAGGAACCTCCAAGCCTGTGCCGACCATGCTGCCCGTCGAAACTAAAATCTTCTATACTTCCTGGGTCCGTATCCCTCTATTCCCATCCCATCCATGTATTTGTCAAGATGTCCCTTAAACGTCACTGTCATCCCTGCTTCCACCAATGTGGTAGTCACCGTTTGTATATATCACATACATGAGATGTGAAACGATAAGGCTCCTGTACTACAGGTACGGGGGTAGATCCCTGCCTGCTGGCTCCGCCCAGTAGGCGGAGTATAAATGTGTGTGCTCACCGAGCTGCAGCCATTTCGGCAGCAGCTGCAGGAGGCTACGCATCTCTGCTTAATAAAGCCTCAATTACTCTCTACTCTCGTCTCGTCGTAATTGATGGTGCATCAACCATCTCCTCCGGCAGCGAGTTCCAGGCACTCAATACCCTTTGTGTAAAAAAACCTGCCTCGTACATCTCCTCTAAACCTTGCAGCTTGCACCTTAAACCCATGTTCCCTAGTAACTGACCCCTCTACCCTGGGAAAAAGCCTCTGATTATCCAGTCTGTCTATGCCCCTCATAATTTTGTAGCCCTCTATCAGGTCGCCCCTCAACCTCCATCGTTCCAGTGAGAACAAACCAAGTTTATTCAACCGCTCCTCATAGCTAATGCCCTCCATACCAGGCAACATACTGGTAAATCTCTTCTGCACCCTCTCTAAATCCTCCACATCCTTCTGGTAGTGTGGCGACCAGAATTGAACACTGTACCCCAAGTGTGGCCGAACTAAGGTTCTATACAGCTGCAACATGACTTGTCAACTCTTAAAGTCAATGCACCGGCCAATGAAGGCAAGCATGCCGTATGCCTTCTTGACTACCTTCTCCACCTGTGTTGCCCCTTTCAGTGACCTGGGGACCTGTACACCTAGACCTCTCTGACTGTCAATACTCTTGAGGGTTCTACTATTCACTGTATATTCCCTACCTGCATTAGACCTTCCAAAATGCATTACCTCACATTTGTCTGGATTAAACTCCATCTGCCATCTCTCCGCCCAAGTCTCCAAACGATCTAAACCCTGCTGTATCCTCTGACAATCCTCATCGCTATCCGCAATTCCACCAACCTTTGTGTCGTCTGCAAACTGGTGGCAGGTTGGCAGCGACAAGGTGCCAGAGGGAATGCCAGGGTGCCACCCTGACCTGTCCCCAACCATTTTCCTCCAAATCATTTATATATACTATGAACAGCAAAGGTCCCAGCACTGATCCCTGTGGAACACCCCTCCAATCAGAAAAGCACCCTTCCATTGTTACTCTCTGCCTTCTATGACCGAGTCAGTTCTGTATCCATCTTGCCAGCTCACCCCTGATCCCATGTGACTTCACCTTTTGTACCAGTCTACCATGAGGGACCTTGTCAAAGGCCTTACTGAAGTCCATATAGACAACATCCACTGCCCTACTTGCATCAATCGTCTTTGTGACCTCTTCAAAAAACTCTTTGATTCGATTCTGGGCTGTGCTTTTGTGGCCAATTTGGTTGCGGTTTCTGGGGGTCGATCATCTCAGTACCAGGACACTGCTTGAGGAGTTCCTCCATGTAGTCTCTGAGCCACAACCATCTTCAATTGCTTCATCATTGCCTTTTCCTCCATCGTAAGGTCAGAAGCAGAGCTGTTCAAGAGATGACTCCACAGTATTCAGCACCATTTACAACTCCTCAGATAAGGGGCGCAGTTCGCCGAAAACATTTCTATGTCCGGTTTAGTGGGGTGTTACTCTGTGGCTGCGGCTGTTCAACAGCACTTTTGTCGTTTCCTTTGGCCATGGGAAGTTTCTCTCAGCCCAGGCCGCACTTTGAGTGATTTCCTGCTGGCGAACCTCAGCTCGGCTCCTTGCAGATCGGGGTGCCATTTTGAAAGGCTGCCTGATGTTTTCCACCGCCTTTCAGGCACTCACTCCTCTGTTTTCACCCAGCCCACCATTCCCAACCTTGGGGAGGCCTCTGGGAACTCCACTCTACCTGGTAAGGCGTCCTGGGCCTAGTTCCTGACATTGCCAACCTGGCAACTGGGCACCCTGGTGTCTCAGCAGTGGCACTGTTAGGGCGCCAGGTTGGCAGTGACAAGGTGCCAGAGGGAATGCCAGGGTGCCACCCTGCCCTGCCCCCAACCATCCAGGGGTCTCTAATGACCGTCTTTAGATGCCATTACGACTGGTCCATGTTTGTGCGGATCAGTACAAAACGGTGCCCTGATTTTGTCTCGCAGGCACAACCATTGAGTACTGGGCACTGGGAGAATCCAGCGAATGTATATTTAAGTGATTTATTGGATCTCGGGAGATGTTTTGAGCGTTGTAAATCAAGTCGGGCGCGATGGGGCCGTTGAACCAGGTTTTAGGTCCGTGCCTTCTTGAAGTAAGTGAGAAGTCTTACAACACCAGGTTAAAGTCCAACAGGTTTGTTTCAAACACGAGCTTTCGGAGCACGGCTCCTTCTTCAGGTGAATGGAAAGGCTTGTTCCAGAAATGTTTATATAGACACAGTCAGAGATGCCCCGGAATGCGAGCACCTGCAGGCAATCAAATCATCAAAGATGCAGAGAGAGAGGTAACTCCAGGTTAAAGAGGTGTGAATTGTCCCAAGCCAGTTCAGTCGGTAGGCCTCTGCAAGTCCAGGCTTGTTGGTGGGGGCCGAATGTAATGCGACATGAAACGACAACGAATAAACGGGCATCGTGCGACTATCAACAGGCAGGACTGTTCCCTTCCAGTTGGGGAACACTTCAGCAGTCAAGGACATTCAGCCTCTGATCTCCGGGTCAGCATTCTACAAGGAGGCCTTCAGGAGACGCGACAACGCAAAATTGCTGAGCAAAAACTTATAGCTAAGTTCCGCACGCATGAATGCGGACTCAACCGGGATCTGGGATTCATGTCGCATTACATTCGGCCCCCACCAACAAGCCTGGACTTGCAGAGGCCTACCGACTGAACTGGCTTGGGACAATTCACACCTCTTTAACCTGGAGTTACCTCTCTCTCTGCATCTTTGATGATTTGATTGCCTGCAGGTGCTCGCATTCCGGGGCATCTCTGACTGTGTCTATATAAACATTTCTGGAACAAGCCTTTCCATTCACCTGAAGAAGGAGCCGTGCTCCGAAAGCTCGTGTTTGAAACAAACCTGTTGGACTTTAACCTGGTGTTGTAAGACTTCTCACTGTGCTCACCCCAGTCCAACGCCGGCATCTCCACTTCTTGAAGTAAGACATGGAAAACAGTCAGGCAAGTGACATTCAGACTGTACAAGTGCCAGGCAATGACAATCTCCAATAAGAGAGAATCTAACCTGTTCCTTTGACATTCAAAAGCATTACCATCAGTGAAGCCCCCAACAGTTCAACATCCTGGGCTTACAATAGACTCAAAACCTGGCTGGACCAGCCATAGCAATACTGTGGGTGCAGAAGTAGATGAGAAGCTGGGAATTCTGTGATGGGTGACTCTTGTCCTGCCACTCCAAAGTCTGTCCACCATCTACAAGGCACAAGTCAGGAGTGTGCTGAATACACTCCAATTGCCTGGAACAGTGCAGCTGCAGCAACATTCACGAAACGTGACGCGATATACGTCGAAGAAACCCATTTTTTTTATTTTTAAAAATAAATTTACTGTACCCAATTCATTTTTCCAATTAAGGGGCAATTTAGTGTGGCTAATCCACCTAACCTACACATCTTTGGGTTGTGGGGTCGAAACCCACACAAACACGGGGAGAATGTGCAAACTCCATTCGGACAGTGATCCCGAGCCGGGATTGAACCTGGGACCTCAGCGCCATGAGGAAGCAATGCTATCCAGGAAGCTGGATGGAGCTGAAGTTCTGTCTCTGAACTCCCGCTGCTTTATGGGCTCTCCCTCTGTCTCTGAACTCCCGCCGCTTCCTGGGCTGACAGGAAAATTGAATCCAAAATAAAATGTGGAACAAGGGATGACCATTCACTTCAATGAGCTTCGCTTTCTAGAACCTATGCGTCATTTACTCTCTTATGGACTCTATCCACCCATTAGCTCTCCTGAGGGCAACGCTCACAAAATACATCCTCACCAAAGGAAATTGTATTAAGACACTGGAATAATTATTTATTGTTGCTTCTCATCTTTTATTATCTAGCCTACCTGCCTGCCCTGGAATACCAGCTCCATTACTACAGGAAAACAATCAGAAATCACACGCAATGCAACACTTTCCTGCGGCATCAGTATTGGCATCAAACTCCTGGAGCAGCTCATCCCAGAGAGTGCTATTTCGTCAATGAGTCGTATTTACTGCGACCATTCTTTTTTGTTTAAATTTAGAGTACCCAATTCATTTTTTCCAATTAAAGGGCAATTTAGCGTGACCAATTCACCTACCCTCCACATCTTTGCGTTGTGGGAGTGAAGCCCACGCAAACACGGGGAGAATGTGAAACTCCACACTGACAATGACCCAGAGCCGGGATCGAACCTGGGTCCTCGGCGCTGTGAGGCAGCAATGCTTTTTAAAAAAATTTAGATTACCCAATTATCTTTTCCAATTAGGGGGCAATTTAGTGTGGCCAATCCACCTACCCTGCACATCTTTGGGTGTGGGGGTGAAACCCACGCAGACACAGGGAGAATGTGCAAACTCCACACGGACAGTGACCCAGAGCCGGGATCAAACCTGGGACCTCAGCGCCGTGAGGCAGCTGTGCTAACCACTAGGCCACCGTGCTGCCCATGAGGCAGCAATGCTAACCACTGTGCCACCGTGCTGCCCCTACGGAGACCATTCTTGCACAAGTAATAGTTTGTAACCCGCGTTATCCTTTAAATCTGTGCACATTTGTGTAGATAAATAAAGGAGTATCGTATTGCAGTGAAACCTTTCATGTTTAATAAATGTTTTTTTGGTTTTTAAAAGCGAATCGGCATTTCTGTGATTCTGTTCATCCATGTCTTCGAAAAAAAAACGTAGAGGTTACAGTCTTTTGAGCCAACGTCCCATCCTAGGATCTTCCCCTCCAGTTGTAACATCCCGGATCATAACGGGCAGCAGGGTGGCGCAGTGGTTAGCACTGCTGCCTCAAGGCGCTGAGGACCCAGGTTCAATCTCGGCCCCGGGTCACTGTGTGGAGTTTGCACATTCTCCCCATGTTGGCGTGGGTCTCACCCCCACAACTCAAAGATGTGCAGGGTAGGTGGATTGGCCACAATAATTGGAAAAAAGAATTAATTGGGTACTTTTAATTAAACAAAAACTGAGATTGTAACAATTTGCATCAATTGCTGCTTAGATTTTGAACGTGTGTTTCTCTTTGAGCCAGTGACAGGGGTACGGTAGTAGAAATCCAGCAGGTCTAGGTTAACATTGTGATCAAACTGAAATAGTTACGGTAATCTGACGTCAGAGCATTTGCCAGCCGGGAAATGGTCACACATTCTCAGCTCGGAGCTTCCACGCCTTCAGGCCCGTGTGCCTGCGCTGAAGGAAATAAGTAAAAACGGAATGAAATGAAGGTCAGGTGACCTGGACCGGTGTGCCATTATTGAGGAAGGGGGCAAAGCATATGGAGGGAGCAGGGAGGGATCCATGGAGAAAGTGCCAGGCAGGGACAAAGACAGGGAACAGAAAGAAATCCCAGAAGTCAAGTTAAAAGAAGGGAGCAGAGCAGTCGGCTCTGAGTTAAAGAGAGAGCCACGAGAAGCAGACTTGAAGCAAAGGCAGCAGGAGAGAAGCCCTGAAGACCTGAGAAGGCAGCCGAAGGTTGGTGACTCGGTGCTGTGGGCTGTTGGAGCAGTGGTGCTCTGCTTGGCACTGCCGAGCATCTGAATATGTGCTTGGAAGGTGAAGCTGGAGCGTACTTAGAGATCCGGGGAAAAGGAATATTGGAAAGCAAGATTGAAACCCTGGAGGAGGATGCTTGTTGAAGCCATCCAAGTCAGAGCAATATTTGGAGAAATTTCCTCAGTGAGATTTTCAAGCGTAGTGATTGGAAACCTTTGTGGAAACAAAGTTTCAGTAATATTGGTTGGTTCACAATGTAATTAACTTCTGAGTGGGTTATTGTGAAATCCATGGAATCTGCCTTGGTCACATCTGCTATTTACTTTTGATTGAGGTGCATCTGACCACAGTTTACCCATTAATTCACATGTACCTCTACGTACCCTGAATATCAGAATATAAGCTGGAAATTGTAAATAGTTTTATCTTTCAGAATTTATGTGCGTCTGTCAAGATATAACTGGGGTGAAGGAATAGTGTGAGTTTGCATCATTTTCTTGTGTCTGTTTTTTTCAATATAAATTGAGAGTATCCAATTCTTTTTTCCCAATTAAAGGTCAATTTAGCATGGAAAAGCCACCTACCCTGCGCATCTTTTGGGTTTGGGGGTGAGACCCATGCAGACACAGGGAGAATGTGAAAATTCCACACAGGCAGTGACCCGGGGCCGGGATCGAACCCGGGTCTGGAATGCCGTGAGGCAGCAGTGCTAACAACTGTGCCACCGTGCCACCTCTTTCTTGCGTTTGTATGGAGATCTTTCCAACCTTTTTGTCTGGTGTAATATAATTCATTTATCTTTGTTTAATAAATATTTTATTCTTTGCGTTAAAAGTTCATTAGCCGATTCCTGTGAATTTGTTCAATAACTTTCCTCCACAGTTTCTCCAAAAAAAGATCCATCAAGCCAGGTTTCACTCTAGCATCTGACTGTTGCATTATTAACATCAGGTGGACTTTTAACAAGATGAGCTCTGTCATTTAAAAACATTTTTCGAGTATTTAATCCACCTACCCTGCACGCCTTTGGGTTGTGGGTGCAAAACCCACGCAAGCACGGGGAGAATGTGCAAACTCCACACAGACAGTGACCCAGAGCCGGGATCGAACCTGGGACCTCGGCGCCGTGAGGCAGGAATGCTAACCACTGCGGCACCGTGCTGCCCTCCCCCCAAAACATATCTAACTCTCAGCTCATTCTCCCCTGAATAAACCGTGCTGCCCCCAGACGATCTCTGTCATAGCTTTTTGTGAATGCAGTTTTAGAAACCATTCTGTAAAAATTAAGTTGTCCAATAGTTAGACAAAAACATGAACGGTTCACCAAAGCGGATGAGGGAAAGGAAACCGGCCACCTTTACCTGGCCCGGTCTATCCATGACTCAAATCCCCACATCAGTGGCCGAACCTGAACTGTTCTAGTCACCCCGTGGTTTCAGAGAAAAACCCGGCAGCACCTTCTCAGGAGACAACTAAATGCCAGTCTTCTTAGCAAGGGCCACAGCTCAAGAATGAATAATGTTTCAGGTACAATACTGACATGAACATTTTGAAACTCAGGTATTTCGCAGCAATAATCTGGTGGAGCCACACCTCACAAATGACCTTTTTGTTAATTGAGAAACCCCAACTAAAATAATGTTGCCAGAAAAAACGGCGGAAGCCTTTGAGATACATCACCTGGTTGAATTGTTCTATTTCCAACTATATTCCCACCCTAAACGTTAATCTAAATTCCACCCTTTTAACATGTTGCAGATTGAGAGTTATGAGTGCATCATTTGCAACAGATTGTTTTTTTGTTTGCTTTAGATATTATTATCCAATTTTAATAGGTGTAGCTTCCTTTCATATTGTATTTCATTGCAAATTACTAAATTACATGTTAAATACACGTTGGCTAAATAAAGAGCACAAAATGGCCTTAATAACCAATGTAATGTTGTTTAAAATAGCTGAAGGAAAACATCTCTGTTCAGGTAAAACAGGTTCTACTTTCCACATATATATAAAATGTTCTCGCTAATTATAGTTCTGAGTTGTTTTTTCGGTAAGCAAGGGCTTCCTACGTACACTGTTTAGTGGCTTTCATAATATTCTCTGTTTCTCTTCTGAAGGCGTACGGCCCTGCTGGTGTATCGCTGAAATAGCACGTGAGGTGTCCGCTCCTGTGGCTCAATCCAGGCTGATGGCCCCCATCACCTGGTAACTGGGTCATTGGCTGGACTCTGGAATGGCAATTTCCAGACGGCAACAAGCATTGGACATGCCCAGCTTTAATGGCCTCCGTTCCGCAGAGCCATGCCAGTGCCTCCACCATGGAGGCCTCTCACCACTTTTCGGAGTGAATGAAGGAAAGAAAGGACTTGTTTTTATATGGCGCATTTCGCCACCTCAGGACATCCCAAAGTGTTGGACTAACTCACTCGGGTATCTCTTCCTCATGCGCCACTCAATTCCTGCATGCTATTTTTCTGTGGTGCTAAAGTGCCGTAGCCAAATTCTGGCGGTGGGTTCGCCTCATCACGCTTGTGCCAACTTAGAAAGGGCTATCCAATTAGACCTACACCCCTGCCCTTTCTCCACAATCCTGCAAATCTTTCCCCTTCAAGTATTTATCCAATTGCCTTTTGAAAATTACGACTGAATCTGCTCCTTTTTCAGGCAGTATGTTGCAACTCACGGTCTAAAACCTTTCTCCTCATTTCACACTCGGCAATTTGGTCAGCTGCGATGATATATCCTTATGTTACAGAGTGCCAAATTCAGTTTGATAATGCTCTTGCAAAGTGTTTTGCGGCATTTTACTGCATTAGATTTGCTAGGTAAATACAAATTATTATTGCTGTTGTTTAACCAACTCCAATATGGAGTGAGATAAAGGGGATAAGGCAAAAATAATATCATAGAGGGGTGGCATGTTGGCACAGTGTTTAGCACTGCTACCTCACTGCACAAAGGACCCAGGTTCAATTTCGGCCTTGAGTGACTGTGTGGAGTTTTCATTTTGTCCCCGTGTCTGCGTGGGTTTCCTCCGGGTGCTCCGGTTTCCTCCAAAGATGTGCAGTTTAGGTGGATTGGCCATGATCAATACCCGGGGTGATGGGGATAAGGTGGGGGATTGGACATAGGTAGGATGCTGTTTCAGAGGTTCAGATGGGCTGAATGGCCTCCTTCCGCACTGCAGGGATTCTAATCTATGGCTTTGCAATAAAATTTTAAACGAGTCAGCAAGTTGTACTCCAGCTAAATTGAAACAATTGAAACAAACCATATTAATCTGGAAAGTGATATTTCAGGTACATTAAAAGGGCTATATAAAGGCAAGTTGTTGTTATTATCTCAAAGAATGAGTTCAAGAAATAAATCCTGCTGGTTTTACGACGGATGAGTGAGAAAATCTGCCTTTGGTAATTGGTAACTTCCCTCCCAAAAGGAAGCACTGTAATGAGTTCTGACATCCTGTACACAATGACCTCCCAAGCAGATCTCTCAGACTATGGTGGCTCAGATCTTTGAAATTGAGACAGGACAGGCCATAGAACAAAAAGGACCTATGATCGATGATTATTGTCATGAGGACCTATGATCAGAGAACACGAGCAGTAACATTAGTAAGGAAGTCACTGGTCATGCTTTATCAAAGTGTCACCCTTTGCATTATTTCACCATAACATCCACATATTTTTCCTGACAACACCCAATCATTTTTGTTTCTTTACTAGTTTATGGGAGTCGCTGGCATTTATTGCTCATCCCTGAGGGCGTTTAAGAGTCGCATGTAGGCCAGACCAGGTAAGGATGACAGATTTCTTTCCCTAAAGCATATGAGTGAACCAGATGGGGTTTGTACGACAATTGACAACGGTTTCATAGTCATCGTTCGATTTTTAATTCCATCTACCGCGGTGGGATTTGAACCCAGGTCCCCAGACCATTACCCTGAATCTCTGGATTACTAGTCCAGCGACTATACCACTATGCCACCACCTCCTCACATGACAATATCTCTCTTTTTGAACCCCGATTAACTGACAGGCCTGCTGAAACCTCACGAAAGCAAAAGGTTACAAAAGCCAAACCAAATTGCTCCACCATTTTAATTTTAGAATGAAGTACTGATCAATTGTGAGAGGGTCTTTGGAGTGAGAAGGACCTTATTTTATGTTCACCATGCCCTGGGAAATAATCTACAGGTTGCATTTTTTGTGTAGCTGAATGCCCCTGCCTTCGCCATGCTCTTTGACTAGGTTATTTAAGGATAAAATAAGAGGTCTGGCACGTCTTCATATAATCCCTAAAATGCAGAAGGGGGCCACAGCCCATTGAGACTGCACTGACCCTCTGAAACAGCACCCTACATTGTCCCACCCATAACCCCACCTAACCTTCATGTCTTTGGACACTCAGTGACAATTTAGCACGGCCAA
The DNA here is from genome assembly GCF_902713615.1 of Scyliorhinus canicula. Taxonomy (NCBI): domain Eukaryota; kingdom Metazoa; phylum Chordata; class Chondrichthyes; order Carcharhiniformes; family Scyliorhinidae; genus Scyliorhinus; species Scyliorhinus canicula. The sequence goes on along the minus strand of NC_052155.1, from coordinate 179,296,490 downwards.
TCCACCTAACCTGCACATCTTTGGACTGTGGGAGGAAACAGGAGCACCCGGAGGAAACCCACGCAGACACGGGGAGGAAGTGCAAACTCCACACGGACAGTCATCCAAGGCCGGAATCAAACCCGGATCTCTGGTGCTAGCCACTGTGCCAAAGTGCTGCCTTTGCTATCCTGAGAAACAGCTGCCTTACATCAGATGGCATCGGGATCACAGATTCATACTTAAAGAACAATGCCTATTAGTCAACATCTCGGATTCCTCCATATCCATCTTTGAGTATGTCCTGACCCACTGGCAGGACAGACCCACCAAAGCTGGCAATGCCCTGGTATGCATTCAGAAAGGGGTGGTCCTGGGAGTTCTCAACATTGACTCTGACCCCACGGAGTCTCATAACAGTGCCAACATGGAGGATAAACCTACTGTATCTGGTCCTCACCAATCTACCTGTCACAAAAACGTCTGTTCATAACAGTACTGCGACCATCACACAGAGGCAAAGTCCCATCTTCAAACTGAGGACATCCTCCATTGTGTTTGTGGCACTACCACCATGCTAAACAAGATACATTCTCAACAAATCCCCCATCTCAAAACTTAGCATCCAATAGGCAATATGGGCCATCAGTAGAGGCAGAATTGAATTCACCAAAATCTGTAACCTCATAACCCAGCATATCTCTCTTTCTACCATTATCATCAAGCCAGGCAAATAACCCTGGTTCATGGTAGAGTGTGGGAGCGCATGCTAGGAGCAACACCAGATGTAACTAAGACAGAGGCGCCAACCTGGAGATGTTACAACAGGAATACTTGTATGCTAAGCAGTGGAAACAGCATGTTATAGACAGCTCTCTCTGTAACCTCAATGAACGGATGGAACTGTTCCAGTTCCAGTGTCTTGTGTTCCTTTAACTTCAGACTTCCTGGAAATGTCTCATCATTCTCTAGTACTTTAGATTTTTGGCACCTGCTTCCTTGTTCCTTATTCCATTGTACGCCTTTTTTTCTAAGAAGGATGTGAGAAATGTTCCCTCTTGAGCTGCAAAGCTTCTTTTGCCCTGGTTCAGTTGAATTAAAAACACAACAAGGTATCTTCCCCTAAAAGTGTCCCCTGGTTGCTAATCAACATCTAAGTCTTTCTCCATGCTCTTATTTACTTTACATGTTGTAAACTCTCTCAGCACAATATAGCCACAGATTGAACGGAGACCCCAAACCCCCATTGTATTTATTGTAACCTTTATTTTCACAAGTAGGCCTACATTAACGCTGCAACGAAGTTGCTGTGCAAAGCCCCTAGTCGCCACATTCTGGCGCCTGTTCGGGTACACAGAGGGAGAACCAGAATATCCAAATTGCATAACATACAAACATCGTTGTTTAACATGAATCTAGCTATAGGTTTCCCCTTCTTTACACAATGAAACACAATATTAAACTCACTTAAATCTGTTTTATTTCTAATATCCAACAATGCAAACAAATGTCACTTGAAACTACCTCTGCCTCTTGCCAAAGCTCATCCATGTTAGGTTTTGTTTTTCTATAAAATATGATTTTGTTCAGATTAAACACAAACCACTAAATGAAAATAGTCAGCTGTATCAACACAATATGGCATTCAGTCTAATATGACACAAAGCATGGTAGAAATACTCTAGTTTAATTCCATCTGCAACCTCTAATCACACATTACTATATCAACAAGAGCGAAGTACAAGATGTAACACCACCCGACTTGTCCCACTGCCTCTGAATGTCATTCTGATACTTTCCGCAAATTCAGGGGGAGATTTTGTCCTCATGAAAGGTATGTAGAGGGACAGGTGTATTTAGGAAGCGGGGGGGCTGCAGAAGGACTTGGACAGGCGAGAAGAGTGGGCAAAGAAGTGGCAGATGGAATACAATGTGGAAAAGTGTGAGGTTATGCAATTTGGAAGGAGGAATGGAGGCATTTTCTAAATACAGAAATGCTTAGAAAAACAGAAGCACCAAGGGACTTTGGAGTTCTTGTTCACGATTCTCTTAAGGTTAACCTGTAGGATCAGTCGGCAGTTAGGAAGGAAAATGCAATGTTAGCATTCATGTCGAGAAGGCTAGAATACAAGAGCAGGGATGTACTTCTGAAGCTGTATAAGGCTCTGGTCAGACCCCATTTGGAGGATTGTGAGCAGTTTTGGGCCCCGTATCTAAGGAAGGACGTGCTGGCCTTGGAAAGGGTCCAGAGGAGATTCACAAGAATGATCCCTGGAATGAAGAGTTTGTTGTATGAGGAACAATTGAGGACACTGGATCTGTACTCGTTGGAGTTTAGAAGGATGAGGGGGGATCTTATTGAAACTTACAGGATACTGTGTGGCCTGGATAGAGTGGACGTGGAGAGGATGTTTCCACTTGTAGGAAACCCTAGAGCCAGAGGATACAATCTCAGACTAAAGGGATGATCTTATAAAACAGAGATGAGGAGGAATTTCTTCAGCCAGAGGGTGGGGAATCCGTGGTGAATCTGTGGAACTCTTTGCCACAGAAGGCTGTAGAGGCCAAATCATTGAATATCTTGAAGACAGAGATAGATAGGTTCTTGATTAATAAGGGGATCAAGGGTGATGGGGAAAAGACAGGAGGATGGAGATGAGAAAAATATCACCCATGATTCAATGGCGGAGAAGACTCGATGGGCCGAGTGGCCTAATTCTGCTCCTATGTCTCTTGGTCTTCTGGTCTTGTAGTCTTTGGACAAATGTGCCTTGGGACATTTTAGTAATTTGAGGAAGCCAGCAGCAAGAGAACAGAGATTTATTTAACTACATACAATATTCTGCTCAAGGCAGCAACTCGCTCATGGTATAGTCCTTGCGGGGAAAACTAACCACACCAGGCCCTGCTTTGGGCTGGCTTTTATGTTAGTTTGTAACGATCTCCAGCTGGCGGCCTCCACCCCCTATCTTGGAAGGCTTGTACTCCACGCGCCCTCACGAGATCAACAATGGTTTCCCCGTGGTCCTCAAGGGGGTTATAACAGACATTTAAGTATGTTAAAGGTGCTATAGAAATGCAGGTTGTTAGACCACAGGAGCAGAATTAGGCCATTCAGCCTATGAAAAATGAAAATCGCTTATTGTCACGAGTAGGCTTCAATGAAGTTACTGTGAAAAGCCCCCAGTCGCCACATTCCGGCGCCTGTCCGGGGAGGCTGATACGGGAATCGAACCGTGCTGCTGGCCTGCTTGGTCTGCTTTAAAAGCCAGCGATTTAGCCCAGTGAGCTAAACCAGCCTATCTAATCAGCTCTGTATTCAATTATGGCTGATATGTTTTAAATCCCCATTCTCTTGCCTTCTTCCCATAACCCCTGTTCCCCTTATTAATCAAGAACCTATCTATCTCTGTCTTAAAGACGCTCAGTGATTTGGCCTCCACAGCCTTCTGCGGCACAGAGTTCCACAAATTCACCCCAGATTCACCACCCTCTGGCTGAAGAAATTCCTCCTCATCTCTGTTTTAAAGGATCGTCCCTTCAGTCTGCGGCTGTGGCCTCGGGTTCTAGTTTCTCCTGCCGCTGCTGTGATGGCGAAGAGGAAGTTTCCTCCACTGCGATTCAGATGCAACCTTTAACCTGATACTTCAACGCGTGTTTAAGCATGTCATTCACTCCTTTGGTCTGAAGTAATGCGGTATGGGTCAGTAAGAGTTGCAAAATAATGGGACAAGGACTGGAGGAGAATAGAGGAGAAATTTCTTTACTCAGCGGGTTGCTGAGATCTGGAACACATTCCGTGACAGAGTGGTCAAAGCAGACTCGGCAGGAACTTTTAAACAGTGAGTGGACATTGAAGAAGGCCAATTTTACAGAGTGGGCTGAAGTGCTTCAAAGAGTCATAAACGACCTCCTGTTGTACTGTAAGATTCTATTGGTGTAAATTAATGCCCTCGCCTGTAGCACGTTTGGTGGCAGGGAACATTCAATCAGACAGGAGGATGGCAGATGGGGGCTGGACTACCTTCCCGCCTCCACCCCGATTAAATCCATGGCATGGGTTCCCTTCCCATCCTGTCGCCAATTTGAGGCACTTCAGTGGGAGATTAATGCCCACCGGAGGGCTTTATTCCACTAATATGAAGCCAGCAGTGGGGAGGTGGGGGGGGGGGGGGGGGGAGCTGAGAGAGAATGGTCATGTCTTAGCGGGGGCGGGGGGAAGTTCCTTGTTCAGAAGCGATTAGTGCTTGATTGATCTGGCACCGGGAAGTGGGGGAGATGCCTGTTAAGAGCCACCTCCCTGCCTTGTCATCCTCCATGTTCACTGGTCATCTGGAATCCAGCAATAATTCCAGGCCCCAGAGGGGGGGAGTGATACCAGCAACAGCCACCGCCTTCCCAGTGGCGCTGCCACTCAACAGAGCAGCCGACCTCCGATTGTTCTGCAGCTACTGACGGCTGGGACTACCAGTTAATTGCCTGAGTAGCACTTAAAACAGGTGGCACGGGGAACTTGTCGACCCTCTAGCTGACTGGTGGGATCCCGGTTTCCTCCATTAAACACTGCTCCTATGATTCTATTTACTAAAGGAAGGAATGGCATTGTAAAACCTTAACATTACCAGATTAAGGACAGCAGGCTGGTGCAGTGGTTAGCACTGCTGCCTCATGGCGCCGAGGACCGGGCTTCGCTCCCGGCCCCGGGTCACTGTCCGTGTGGAGTTTGCACATTCTCCCTGTCTCTGCGTGGCTCTCACCCCCACAACCCAAAATGATGTGCAAAGTAGGTGGATTGTCTATGCTAAATTGTCTCTTAATTGGAAAAAAAAATTGGATACTCTAAATTTGTATTAAAAAAATTACCAGATTAAGTCCACAAACCTGTACACCAGAGAAGTTGTGTTCAAACCGGAGCAAGCCAGACATAGACCCTAATGTAGGCCCTATTTTCTGACCTGTATTGTCTGACAATGCAGGGTGGTGGTACTGGGACTCCCCACTCAAAGTCAGTGGGGTTTTGGCTGCATCCCCTGCCTTTCTGTCCTGTCGGCCAAGTTCCCCGCTCAGGGGACACGAGCGGAAAATCCCAGCCTATATCTCCAATGCCCTTTGAAAGTTACCACTGCATCTGCTTCCACCACACTTTGAAGAGGTGCCTTCCACACTATAGCTCACTACAGAAAGATATTCCTCCACATTAGCCCCTTGGCTCTTTTACCAATGACCTTAAATCCATGTCTCGTGGTCATCCCAACGTTCCTGCCAATGAAAATGGTCTTGTCTTATCATCTCACTAGGGAGGCAAAATGTCTTCAAAATGGGCGGACTTAGGGCAGCACGGTGGCGCAGTGGTTCGCACTGCTGCCTCACGGCGCCGAGGTCCCAGGTTCGATCCCGGCTCTGCGTCCCTGTCCGTGTGGAGTATACACATTCTCCCCGTGTGTGCGTGGCTTTCGCCCCCACAACCCAAAGATGTGCAGGGTAGGTGGATTGGCCACACTAAATTGCCCCTTAATTGGAAAAAATGAATTGGGGACTCTAAATTTTTTTTTTAATGGGCCGACTTATAACAATAATAATCTTTATTAGTGTCACAAGTAGGCTAACATCAACACTGCAATGAGGTTACTTAATGTTGGGTCCAACATTTTACGACCACCCTTGTGGACACTGGTCCTGCACCCATTATATGCCCATAGAATTGATGCAAAGAAATCAAATTTGTATCCCTTGGCTAATTTCGAACATTTTCAAGATGGCAAACATGCATCTCCATTGGCGGATAAGGTAAGAAATAAAACTCCTCCTTCTTGCTTTTTAATAACTCAAATTTTAAAAGGACGCTCAATCCTAAGACCACAGAATGTTTGGTAAATGGAACACACTCTGGAAGCAGTGAAACAGGATCTTTATTATCCCTCCTGAGAAAACCATAACTTACTCGTAGAAATAGAAATAGAATTTCATGGCTTCTCCAGCATATCCTCTATCTCTATATGATGTGCGGCCAGTAACTGCGTTAAATAATTGAATGCTATTCCCCTTCAGATACAGTACAGAATTGATTCAGCTTACCAGAGATAACATTGGGACCGGAACTACTACAGCTCACGATAGCTTCAATTTTCAGCAGCCACACACTCTTCACCAGGCCTCTGCTTCGCCGAATATAAAGGGTTCCACTGTAAACCTTTGTATATTTAGCTGGTCTGTGGCAATTGTGACCACACGAGCAGTTTGATTCCCACAATGCTTCCTGTTTCTTCAAGGGCAGTCAGGTCAGGGAGGGGCAATAAAAATGCCCGCCTAGCGATACTCATATCCCACGGAAGAATTTGTTAAAAACCAGTTACCCCATTCAGCATAGTCTATTTTTGAAGTGGTATTCAATATTGTGCCGACGCATAGAGAGTTTTAAATTCAGGCCAAATTGGTCCCTAGCTGAAATCCTCAACATTTGGGTCTGCATCTTACATAATGAATTCTTTTTTTTTGAGGCGGTTTGATCACTTCTGGAGAACTACGACAATTTTGATCGACACATTCAAAACCACAAACAGTTTTGATGGAGTGAGGAAGGAAAAACTGCATCGGGTGGCAAAAGGGCCAGTAACAATGGAGGACACATTTAAGGTTATTGGCAAAAGAAGAAGAGGCAACATGAGGAAAGATTTTCTTATACAACAGGTTATCGTGATCTCATAGACAACGGCCAGGATTTTCTCCGAAGTCTGTGGCATGTTGTACGGCATGCCTGCCCCGCCCCGCTCCACCGCTAGGAATCTGTCATGGTGGGTGGGCATCTTCACCAGGATCAGACGATCCCGCCTGCCCATTTCTTGTGCGGGCTGGTGGAAGCAGATTCAAAAGTGACCTTCAGAAGGGAATTGACTGAATACCTGAAGGGGAACACCAACAATAGGGCTATGGGAAAAGGGGGCAGGAGAGTGGGGTGCATTGGAATGCTTTACCAAAGAGCTGGCACAGGGACAATGGGCCGAATGGCCTCATTCCACGCTCGTACCATTGCATGATTCAACGTGGCAATCTTTGTTGTGATGATGGTGTCGTGCAGAGGATTGGACCGAGTAAAGGTGTAAAAGTGGGCGGCACGGTGGCGCAGTGGTTAGCACTGCTGCCTCAGGGCACTGAGGACCCGGGTTTGATCCCGGCCCCGAGTCATTGTCTGTGTGGAGTGTGCACATTCTCCCCATATCTGCGTGGGTCTCACCCCCACAACCCAAGGGATGTGCAGCGTAAGTAGATTGAATACACCACAATTGCCCCTTAATTGGAAAAAAAAAATTGGGTACTCTGAATTTATTTTAAAAAAAGGAAAGGTGTGGGCAAATTTTAAACAGGGTCGGATTCTCCGATGCCGTCCGTGACTTCCCCGCTGCAAGTGACGGAGAATTTGGCGGGAAAGCCAAAACTCCATTCATTTTCAACGGCGTCGGAGAATCCCAGCCGCCAATGAGGACAGAGGTTTTTCGGCGATTGGGTGGGAGGCCATTTTGCTGAGTGGGCCGGCTTTCCAAGTCGCCCTATTGCGTAACTGGCACGAACCCGACCATCTTGGAGGTGATGGGCATTGAGTCCGGAGGCCGAAGTGTCAATCAAATGAGCTATTCTATCCTGGGTGGTGTTAACCTTCTTGAGACTTTGTGCAAGTGCGCCCATCAGCTGGCTGGTGAGTCGTCCATCATACCTATGACCTGAACTTTGTTGATGCGGGCGGGGGGGGGGGGGGGGGGGGGGAGGGCTTTGAGGGGAGGTCAAGAGGTGAACCACTTACGGTATAGAGTGCAACATCTCCTCTCTGCTTTTATAGCCACAGGGTTGATTGATATGGCCGGTCCGATTAAGCTGCTTGTCACTGGTGAACCTTGCACCCACCCAGGTACTGAAAGTATCGGGTGTCTTCGAAGGTGTTGGGTGAAGGGGGTGGTTGGTATTTTTCCTGTTGGAGATGGTGATGGCCTGGCACTTCTGTGAGCATGAAATTTATTTCTCCCTCAGCCCACGCCTGGATATTACCCAGGTTTTGCTGTAAGTTGGCATGGGCTGGGGTATTAAATGGGGCTTAAGGAGAAAAGAATATAATGTTCATATATTTTGAAAGAAAATAAACATAATTACTGAAGTATTTGGCGAGATTTTCAATGCTGCTTTGCAAGTGCAAGACATGATATAAATTTTGTCACTGCGTAGCATGGATCATCCTGATTAAATGGACACAAGTCACTTCTTGTGCTTCTTCCTCTCCCAAACACAAATAAAAAGCTTGCCAAATGCTTTTACACCATTTTAAAATTAGCGCAGGCTGTCCTAACAGAGTTAAAGCTGCTAAAGTAAATGGTGGCTGTCCATTATGGTGTTGCTCGGTGGCTGCGTAGGTTTAAAAACCAGAGAATCAATGTCATTTCCGCACAAAGAAAGCACCTGGCCCAGTCACGAGCTGACAAGTACACTCACATGGTGAAAATCAGCAGAACTATTTCTCAATAAGTAACACTAACTACGGATGGATTTCAACCTCCTTGGGGACAGGGACGGGAACGATGGGGAACCGAGAGAGAAAGTGCCGCAGTTTTCCGCAGAATCTGGGTTGGCAGATAATTAGCAACTAGCAATGCCGCATCCAGGAAGTGCTGCTGGCTGATTCACCTCTGGGCAAATTCAAAATGGCCTGTTTCCATTTTCAAAATGCGAACGTTGTTTTTTTTGTTATGTAAAGCCCTCCGCGTTGGGAGGGAATGGGGCCAGCAGGAAGCCAGCATAGGGCGTGCACTGAGATGGGACCCATGGTTTGACACCTGTCGCCTGTGAGAACCACAAAGCACCGTCGGTTTACAGCGAGTTATTTAAAAGCCGATAATGTTCCCCAGTGATCCTCTGCCATGCTGGGTGTTCAAGCATTTCTTTCCAGGCAGGTTGGAGCACGCAGGCAGCTCGTGTTTATGACTTTTAACAGCTTACAAAGAGAAGAAGCTGTCATTTCTTCCCTGGGTGTGTAAAACCAGTTACACTGGTGCGTCATGTCATGAGAGAGCCAAGATTTAGCACGCTCAGCAAATTAATGACATATCCATATTTTATGCTTTAGGCTTGGCAACTGAGAGAGAGAGAGAGGGAGAGAGAGAGAGAAGGAAAAGAAGTGAATGGCAAAATGCCCAGGGTTTGAATTTGCTGCCTTAACATTTTAGGACCCTGTCCACTCCTGACTTATAAGGTCAAATGTCAAAAGGGCACAGCAAAATAATTAATCAACATCTGCAATATCAGGGACATTCTTAAAATGTATAAGTGGTGTGGGGAGGGGGCATTAAACACACTGCAGTTTAACATTAAAGTGAATATAAATATCTTGGAAAATTAAAAAGGATATTGTTACACACGATTAAAAATAATCATCAAAAGTGGAAAAAAAAATGACACTTTCAGCTTCATCCTTTTATCTCCTGAAGGCATGGGCTCTGTAAGTTGTCACCTCAGTGTATTCAATGGCTCTTGAAGCACTAGACTCCTCCGCAGAGAATGTCAGTCCCAGCCCTGGGCAATTTTGACAAACAGAGTATATATTGATACATGATAAAGTATGCTAGGAATCACTCTACTGCTAAAGGCTACTCTAGTTTTAATATCATCATTTGAATTAACAAGCATTCTGCAGTGAAATAATGAGCTTTCATTATTCAGGACATCATCCTTACCCAGGGAACAGAGCAACCATTAGCTCTCGGGAAACTTAATGAAAATATTAAAAGAAATAGTTTTTTTTTCTCCTGTATATCTTTTTCTTTTAATTGGTACATTGAGTAACTAGCGAATCAATAATAAATAACACTTGGGAAGATGGATTGGGCTGACAGGGAGTGAGGTGCCAATGGAAGTTTCGCAGGCAGGTGTTACTGGAAGCACACCTGCATGGGAACACTGGCGGGACAGCTGATTACTCTAATCATTGACTCACAAAAGGCCTTTTGCATTACGGTGCATCAGCAATCCAAGCTGTGTCTGCCTCTCAGATGGCAGGGCGATAACCTCACCTGACTGGAGGAAGGGCTGGGAGGGAGGGTGATGGGGGAATGTCAGTAGAACAGACTCCTTGAAAGCTATCTTGTCTACGGCCAACAGCTGCACTGGTCTGTGAAGTCAGTGATCTCAAGAGTAGCAATCCACAGAGGACTCAAAACTACAATTTTCCCTTTTGACTCCTGAAGTCAGCTCAGCAGCAAGGACTTAACACTTGCTCCCATTCTCAAAACAGGTGACGTCCTCACCCTCAGTCTGTTTGGCACATTTGAAAATTCCATCATACCTTTCCTCCCAACTGTGAACTGCAATCTTTTTGTTAAATTCTGAAATGGAAATTTCAAAGGAAGAGTGCAACAAGACAAGAACCACAGGCTGACAAGCTGAATCTACGAATAAAGCTGTCTCGAAGAAACGATTCATCATTAAAGAAATGAGTGGAAGTCAAAGTGTTGGCAAGTCTAATTGCACCGGATTCCTGACTGACAGGCAAAAGTTCAAATTCTAACCTTGACTAAAATTCACACTGGCACTTCCAATCTCAGCGACGATAACAGGGGCAACAAAGAGGAGAGGGGAGATCGGATGAGATGGTAACCTGGACCCCCCAACTCTGCCAGCTGCAAGTAATGTGCACATTGCAAGTGGCAAGATGCATTTAGCTATGAATGAAAAAAGGCCAAGTACTACCCCCTCGCTCCTCCCCACATCCCACCATTGTTTACCCCTTCTCTCCTGAAAGTGATATACAGGGCGGCACGGTGGTGCAGTGGGTTAGCCCTGCTGCCTCACGGCGCCGAGGTCCCAGGAAAGAACCCAGCTCTGGGTCACTGTCCGTGTGGAGTTTGCACATTCTCCCCGTGTTTGTGTGGGTTTCGCCCCCACAACCCAAAGATGTGCGGGCTAGGTGGATTGGCCACACTAAATTGCCCCTCAATTGGAAAAAATTAATTGGGTACTTAAAATTTATTTTTTAAAAATGATATACTTCTGCCATGGTGACCATAAATCAATGGACTCTATGAATTTGTTTGAGAGTCCGGAGAGCGTAGTGGGACTATTTGACTGCGTGGGGCATCACACCAAAGTCAGATCTTGGCTTTGACCGACTCCCACCTGTTTTGAATAGCAACCTGAAGTTTTTGTTTTTTTTTTGAATACCCAATTCATTTTTTCCAATTAAGGGGCAAGTTAGTGTGGACAATCCATCTACCCTGCGTATCTTTGGGTTGTGGGGGTGAAACCCACGCAAACACGGGGAGAATGTGCAAACTCCCACGCACAGTGACCCGGGGCCGGGATCGAACCTGGGACCTCGGCGCCCTGAGGCAGCAGTGCTAACCACTGCGCCGCCGAGCTGCCCAATAGCAACCTGAAGTGGACGTCCTTTCCCCATTCACCGTCCCAATTCCAAACAGTCAAAATCTGTGGAAGCATCGAGAAAAAATATAGTGTAGGTGCTTTTCCCTACCACCACGGCCACTCCACCACGCCCCCCCCCTCCCCCCGCCCCAAGTTTGTGGCTGTGAGGAAGTGAGGTTGACAACCCAATTCTGAGCGTGTAAAATCCAACCCATGATATAATGATTGTCGCACGTGCACGAGTTTTGATAAAACAGCTTGCCCCTTAAAACAGGACAGGGAGAGTTATTTAATGACTCTCACACACATGGGGGATAAACATCGGGTTTCATACATTAATCTTTGAAGTCTGTTTTTTTCCTCTTGTAAAGATTTACTGCTCATACGCTGCTTTAGAGAGATTAGCATTTGCAGGGAGGATATTAATGGCTAGTTTTGGATTTGGGAACTGAGTTACCTGACCTCCTTTGTAAAGCACAAGGCACCGTGAATAATAAGGCAGTCTTTTTTTTTCACTTCAGGAAAGGCTGACTAACCGATACATCTGCAAGTTCAGCAAAGAGGCTTTTGATGCTAACCAGTTTATGCAGGTGAGATCACACAGCTCAGTAATAACATAGCAGCAATGCACACCACTATCTCCTTCAGCAAGTTTCTTCAGGCAAGCTGGAGGAGCCTACAATTTCACCACACATGTACAGGAGATTGGCTGTTGCAGTGGCTTAGTGCATGGCTTTCTTACCTCCGGCGGAAGTTGTTCATCTGAAACATGTCCAAACGGTCTCATCCCAGTGCCAGTTGCGAGTGAACTCAGCAGCTCAAAGTTCTCCCGAACCCAGTATAAATTGCCACAGGGTTGGCAAGTCAGAGACGATAACGATGGCTATTCTGGGAGGCATGGGAGAGCCTGGCACATGATTGATTAAAATGGAGAAGGCTCCTTCGGGAAAGTGGCAATCACATTGAAAGACGTTTGGTCAGAACTTTCCAGTGTCACTGAAGTCAATGGACCTTTGGCTGGCTTGCCGCATCCGCTCCGGTGGAACCTGCCGCGATGGAGCCGGAAAATTCCGGCTTGTGTCCTGAATGTGCAGGGGCGAAGTTGAAGCATCAGAAGCGAGGCACGAACCCACAAACACTTTATGGACCCAACCCTGCGAGCCCCACCCGACGAGACTTATAACCAAACTCTTCAGTCTTGGACTTGGCCCCTCCCTGTGCAGCTGGATCCTCGACTTCCTCAGCAACAGGCTGCAATCTGTCAGGATAGGCAACAGCATCTACTCCACAATAGTCCTCAACACCGGAACCCAGGCAGAAGATACAGAAGTCTGAAGACCCGCACATCCAGACATAGGAACAGCTTCTTCCCCACAGCTACTAAACTCCTCAACGACTCTCCCTCGAACTGATCTGTTCTCTGTAAGAACACTATTCATGATGCCCTGTGCTGCTCTTGCTCATGTATTTGCTCTGTTTGGCCCCTTGTTCCACACTGTAACCAATCACTGTTTGTCGATGTACTATTTGTCAATGTACTCTGTCAATTATTCTTTTTGTCTACTATGTGTGTACTGTGTACGTTACCTTAGCCGCAGAAAAATACTTTTCACTGCACTTCGGTACATGTGACAATAAATCAAATCAAATCACCTGCCCCCACACTTGGCAAGGTGTAGGCTGCACATTGGAGTCATCAGCCATCTCAGAGCCTATTGAACCCGAGTGCAACCAAGTTACCCTCGATCCCGAGGGACTGCCTAATAAGAAGAATACTGTGGGGAATGGAAATGTCACATTGTTTCTGGGGCAGGTGGATGTTGAGGATGGAGAAAGGTGTCCTTCTGGTGCGGTGGCTGGAGTCAAACACATGCCCAAATGACCTGTTTTGGACTGATACTGGGTGCCCATTGGAAATGTATCTCACACCATGGCATTGATGTCACTCATCTCAATAAGCACCAGATGGGCAGCATGGTAGCACAGTGGTTGGCACTGTTGATTCACAGCGCCAGGTTCCCAGGTTCGATTCCCGGCTTGGATCGCTGTCTGTGCGGAGTCTGCACGTTCTTCGTGTCTGCGTGGGTTTCCTCCGGGTGCTCCAGTTTCCTCCCACAAGTTCCAAAAGTTAGGTGAATTGGACATTTTGGATTCTCCCTCCGTGCACCTGAACAGGCGCTGGAGTGTGGCGAGTAGGGGATTTTCACAGTAACTTCATTGCAGTGTTAATGCAAGCCTACTTGTGACACTAATAAAGATTATTATTATATTATTATAAAAGATCCCATGGCACCACCCTGAAACGGAACAGGGGAATTCTCCCCTGGTACCCTGGCCAATATTGACCCCTCAACCAACTAGAAAATGGATGATCTGATCATCATCTTCTTGCTGTTAGTGGGATTTGCTGAGCTGGTTGCCATCATCCTTACATTACAGCAGGGAGGACACTGGCTTCTCTGGCTGTTAGGATTCTCTTTTCTCGCCGGCAGCGCAACCCCGCCCGTGGGTTTCCCGGCCTAGTGGAGTGGAGACGCCCGCCGCCAGCGAACGGCGCGCCATCGAGAAACACGGGTCTGAGGGACTGGAGAATCCAGCCCCAGGACTTCACTCGTTGTAGCTTCAGGCTCTGAAGTCAGATATGGGGCAATAACATTTTGAACCCTGATTCTCCCTCTGACTGTACTCCCTGTGAGCCGAGCTTCCCACTAACAGCACAAAATATTGCCAATCCTCTCACCATGGCAGTGGGTGGGGCCTATAGTTATACTTGTGGCTTTATGCTGTGCTACCAAGTTGCTGTGGCAGAGCCCCTGGTGTAAAATTAAGTCATCCCCTAGATTAGCCATCAACATTCACAGGACATGGAAATCGAAAGGAATTCATGAATCTGTAATGATAATGATAATAATATGCAGTTTTTGGCTGTGGGATCTTTTTGTTTCTTTTTATAAATTTAGAGTACCCAATTAATTTTTTTCAATTAAGGGGCAATTTAGCATGGCCAATCCACCTATTTTGCACATCTTTGGGTTGTGGGGGTGAAACCCACGCAGTGTGGGATCTTTTCTGATTGGTCGGTGGTATGATTTGGTGGATGGATTCTGACACATATGGGGCATGTGAAGAGTTGGCACATGTGGGGCATGTGTAGCTGCCAATGTTGATTCAGTAGGCTCGGGGGAGGGAAAGAACTTTGGAAGGCAAGAGGAGCCCAACACCAAATTTAGCCTGTATGGAGGGACTGGGGATGAGAGGGGCTATCCGACTTGCGAGCCGGAGGGAGCAGAGACATTATGGAGAGGGGGGAAAGAATGGGAGGTAAAGAATGGAGGATGGGGATAGGATGGGAAGGCTGGAAGAAATGGGCTGGGTGTGGCATGCGAGGAATAGCATGGGGAAGGTTGGGGTGGCCTGGGATGGGGACTTAAAGGTGGACTTTTGCAATAAAGGTTCTGGGCGGGATTTTCTGGTCCCGTCTGCTGTTGGGATTGACCCGTCCTGCCAAAAATCAATAGACCTTTGGCTAGGCCGCAGAATCTCCTGTGGCGGGTCCCACATGGCAGGACAGGAAAACCCCAGCCTCCCATTTCACTGCAATTGGTTTTGCAAATCTCCTCCAACATGAACTAATACTTACCGAATGACATTAGATTTTCTTTTTAATGAAGACCCTAATGTTTTTTTCAGATCCTCTCAGCTGAGCAGAATTGCTTCACAAAGAAGAGAAATTCTAACTATATATAATTCTAATATTATCTAATTAATTATTTGGTCTCTCCCTTCTGTAAAAAACAGTTGTCTCAAAGTTGTGGCAATTTTGGTTCATTTGACACTCAAAGCAAACTATCAGAACTCACCATAACGTCTGTTTAATTGGTTTTGGATTTAAGGAGAAGCTGTATTTTCTAGAAGAAGGTTATTGAACTCTGAGGGATGCAATTTATTTACCCTTTGCTATCAATACAAATTAGTAAACAGTGGAATGTCGTATACACATCCAGAGCAATGGTGGCCTACCTGCGACCCAGGGGACACATGCAGTCCATCTGGGTTCTGAGTGCGGCCCAAATAGAGATTTTGTTGACCGTTGTCCACGCACAGGGATACCACATTCTGCTGACTTCCATCCGCCTATTTTTTTTCCTTCCGGTATGACTGAAGTGAATTGCACGTGAAGCGAGGGCAAGTGAAGTAAGGTGTGTGCCGATTGCTCACAACATTGTCTGTCAGTGCTGTGTGCTCCCACTTTGCCCAAAGTTTAAATGTTTATTTTGCTCTCAACAATTGAAGTTGATGATAGTTCTATTAATATATAATTGATTCAGCATTTTCTGTAACTCCTCATAAAATATTTGGCGTGTATTGAACGTATTTAACCTTATTCATGGGGTTATGGGTAGTGAACAAGCCCCGATTTTAATCTTTTTTTTTTAATTTTAGAGTACCCAAATCATTTTTTCCAATTAAGGGGCAATTTAGCATGGCCAATCCACCTACCCTGCATATCTTTGGGTTGTGGGGGCGAAACCCACGCAAACACGGGGAGAATGTGCAAACTCCACACAGACAGTGACCCAGAGCCGGGATCGAACCTGAGACCCCGGCGCCGTGAGACAGCAGGGCTAACTCACTGGGCCACCATGCTGTCCCTCAATTTCAATCTTACGGCCCACTGAGATGAAGGAGGGTCACTCATGCGGGCCCACTCACCAGCCTGGGTTGCCCATCACTAAACTGGGTCTATGTCCAGAGGCAGCCACCAAACCCGCAACCCACTCCTGATTTTCTGCCCTGTTATTTAAATCTTGAAAGCAAAGGTGCAGTGTGACAGAATAAAAATGAAGGAACTTCCAAAAATTACAGTTAGGGTTCCAAGTGTGCAGGCGCTTTTTGTGTGTGTGTGTCCTCCTCATGTCCCGGAAAACACTTATGCCTAAATCAATACCTTCAAAGATGCGTTTAACCAATCATTTATCCAGGTTGCCATTTGTGACTACTTTTTGAGTGAAAATTGGCTCCTATGTATAGCGACAAAACAAAAATGACGGCACTTAAATAATTAACTGGCGGTGGGACATTTGGGGGATTTGAAAGGTGTTACTTAAACTAAGTGTTTTCTTACATCTTAGAACCGAGCTCCAGGTAACACCTGTCAACGTCTCTCAGAGGTTTACTGGACATCTGTCTCTGTTGTGGCAGAGGCTACAGCGCAGGCTGCACCAGGCTACAGCTTATTTCAAGTGCTCATCAATATTCAATCCATAACTTTGCACTCAAAATCCATTTTTAATTCCAGCAGTTTTTGAAAGAAGGAACTTGCATTTATAGAGCGTCTTTCACGACCACATGATGTTCCAAAGTGCTGTACAGCCACTGAAGGACTTTTGAAGTGTAGTCACTGAGGTAAGATGAAAAGGCCTGAACTGAAGCATTTTCTTGAAAGGTGTCATCCATGAGGCTTGGTGACGATTGAATTTCGGATCCGCTGCTCTGAGCTGCAAACGCTGACTGCAGATCGCAGGAGCAAAGTCACCCCACATCCTCTATCACTGCCAGCTTCAACTGAAGAGAAGGCCTCGCCCAGGGCCTGGATGTTTTAAGCCAAGCTCTGCTATCAACAGCTACATGGTGTCTGGCTGTTTTAGCTAAATGCAGGCCCTGAATAACTGCAGGCTATGCATGAAAAGCAATGCCCTCCCATACAGCAACCGTAACACAATGCTACTGTGCAGAAAGGCCAAAACAAACTTCAAGGCAGGGCAGCAGAAGGCATTCGCTCTTGTTTGGGAATTTGCTACCTGGAGCAATGTATCCAGAAAGGCGAGATAATGAAGCACTTGACTAATTCAATGGGGTTCCAGCTGCCTCAGCCAGAGAGACTGCAGCCGGGAAAGGGTTAGGGCACCCACTGGTAGCCATTGGCCTCTTAGTACATGTGTAGCCAAAACAAAACAGCAGAGACATCAAAAGGATCTTAACGTCAATGTGTTCAGTTGAAAGACCGCCTATGAGATTATTATCATCTGAAGCATGCAATGCCTCTTGGTCGTTCAATCAAAATATTTAAGTCAGTCATATCCTATTCCTGAGTCAAGAGATTTGCAAAGATAACATAAAGAATCAGGGGAAAGAAGTTCACGGAAGCAAAAGCAGGGAATTTAACCAAAAAAAGCAGGAGATAGTGGATTTGTCGGACGGAATGACAGAAAATATGCCAGGCACTAAGGGATGAATCATTGCTTTCTTGCAATGGCTGCAACAACTCATTGTCAGCACAATGAACCATTCAACAACAATACTAATCGGAAAATGATGAATGGGCTCCAAGACCCATGCATACAAACATACAAACTAGGGCCAGGGATAAGCCATTCAGCCCCTCAAACCTGCTCTGCGATTTGACAACATCTGATTGTGTCTTCAACTCTACTTTCCTTTTTTTAAAATAATTTTTTTTACATTTAGACCACCCAATACATTTTTTCCAATTAAGGGACAGTTTAGCGTGGCCAATCCACCGAGCCTGCACATCTTTGGGTTATGGGGGCGAAACGCACATAAACACGGGGAGAATGTGCAAACTCCACACGGACAATGACCCAGAGCCGGGATTGAACCTGGGACCTCTGCGCTGTGAGGCTGCAATGCTACCCACTGCGCCACCGTGCTGCCTCAACTCTACTTTCCTGTCCATCTATACCCTTCCATTATCTGTTCAATCAAGAACCGATCTAACAAAATGACTTTGCAATGACTGCCATATTCCATTTGGCTTCCGAATCACTTGCTCTACCAGCACATGACATTTGCCAATTGATGGGTTAGGCCACCCAGATCTCTCAATACCACAGAGTTCTGCAATAATAATAATATTTATTGTCAGAAGTAGGCTTACATTAACAGCGCAATGAAGTTACTGTGAAAAGCCCCGAGTCGCCACATTCCGGCGTCTGTTCGGGTACACAGAGGGAGAATTCAGATCGTCCTAATTCTCCATCTAAATAACGTAATGGTTTTCTATTCTTCCGACCAAAGTGGACACATTCACATGTTCCTACATCATAGTGCATCTACAAAATGTTTGTCCACTCACTTAGCCAACCTATATGTATCCATTTTCAGACTTCCTGGGTGAGATTGTCTGGCCTCCCTGCGCCGTTTTTCCCAGTGGGAAGAGGCGGAATGTCGTTGGCAGGCAGTTAGATCTTCTGGCCCTGATCTTCCGATCTTCAGTGGGATTTCCCATTAAATCCACCCCGTGCAGCCAGAAAACCTGCGGCGGGGGTGCGGCGTCGGTGGTACCTGAAGATCCCTTCGGCGTGACCAGCCGGAAGATCTCGCCCCATCCCCCCCCCCCCCCCCCCCCCCCCCCATGTCTTTTTCACAACTTACTCTCCATCTCTGACGAATAGTCATTGAGATTTGAAACATTGCCTGTGATCTATCGGCCTGGCCCCGCCCCACCCAACTCGGGAGACGAGGCCGGTAAATCTGGCGAGCGACCTCTCGCGAGATTTATGTCCTTGTCATGCCCCACGAGGTCTAACGAGATCTCACGTGGCGTCGCAATTTGGATCACGTCCATTGAGGTCGGGAGCCAGCTTACATATTCCAGTGAGTGGTTACTGTCAGTTGGAAATGTCTACACTGAGGGCAGCGCGGTGGTGCAGTGGGTTAGCCCTGCTGCCTCACAGCGCTGCGGTCCCAGGTTCGATCCCGACTCCGGGTCACTGTCCGTGTGAAGTTTGCACATTCTCCCCGTGTCTGTGTGGGTTTCGCCCCCACAATCCAAAGATGTGCAAGGTAGGTGGATTGGCCACGCTAAATTGCCCCTTAATTGGGAAAAAAAAATAATTGGGTACTCTAAATTTCTAAAAAAAATATAAAAGGCAATATTGGCTGGGGGACAGAAATGCCTGGACAAATCTTCCCAGTTATGTCCTCGATTTTCCACCTGGGTATCTAGTGGGCAGCACGGTGGCATTGTGGATAGCACAATCTCTTCACAGCTCCAGGGTCCGGCTTGGGTCACTGTCTGTGTGGAGTCTGCACATCCTTCCCGTGTGTGCGTGGGTTTCCTCCGGGTGCTCCGGTTTCCTCCCACAGTCCAAAGATGTGCAGGTTAGGTGGATTGGCCATGCTAAATTGCCTTTAGTGTCCAAAATTGCCCTTAGTGTTGGGTGGGGTTACTGGATTATTAGGATAGGGGGAGGTGTTGACCTTGGGTAGGGTGCTCTTTCCAAGAGCCAGTGCAGACTCAATGGGCCAAATGGTCTCCTTCTGCACTGTAAATTCTATGATAAATTCTATGACTCCTGTGGAATCTTCAACTCACAGACTGCATTGGTTTTATCTGAATATTTATGCCAGGTGAGAGAAGTCCTACCATTTCCCAATTATCTAGCATGATTTCCCAATGATTCTGTGAAGTGAACTGGACATCCATGGTCACCACGCAGATCTAAGCATATCGAAGCATATTAAAAGGACACAATAATACTCAAGTAAATCATTGATATCGCACCTTTCACAAAGCACTTTACAGCCAATGAGGACTTTTGATATGTAGTCAATGCTTTCACGTAGGAAGCGCAGCAGCCAATCTGTGTGGAGTATGGTCTCGCGAGCAGTAACTTTGAATTGATCAGGTCAGCTGTTTAGTTGAAGTTGGTCGAAGGCTAAATGCTGGCGAGGACATTAGGGAGTATGTCCCTGCTCTTTCTGAAAATGAAAATCGCTTATTGTCACGAGTAGGCTTCGAATTAAGTTACTGTGAAAAGCCACTAGTCGCCACATTTCGGCACCTGTTCGGGGAGGCTGTTACGGGAATCGAACCGTGCTGCTGGCTTGCTTTAGCCCAGTGAGCTAAAGCCAGCGATTTAGCCCAGTGAGCTAAACAGCCCCTGGTGCCATTGTTGTGGGTCTTAGATGAGGTTGTCCTTGGTCAGGATCTACAGTGGCCAATTGGGGCAAGGCCATTGTAGACTTTACCTTTATTGAATATTCTACTGACTATGTACAGCACAAGGCTTTGAATGAAACTTCACCTAAAACTATCTCTCAGTGTACTCTGTTGTCATATGATCTTACATTTTAAAAACTTCTTCCACAGGATGTTGGCTTCGCAGCCTTTATTGCCCATCCCTAATTGCCCTTGAGAAGTTGGTGGTGAGCTGTCTTCTTGAACCGCGGCAGTCCATTTGGTGTAGGTACACCCACAGTGCTGTTAGGAAGGGAGTTCCAGGATTTTGATCCAGTGACAGTGAAGGAACGGTGACATAGTTCCGAGTCAGGATGGTGTGTGGCTTGGTGGGGAACTTGCAGGTGGTGGTGTTCCCATTTGCTTGCTGCCCTTGTCCTTCGAGGTGGTCGAGGTCAGGGTTTTGGAAGGTGCTATCGAAAGGAGCCTTGGTGCGTACCTGCAACTTGTGGCAACTCACCAAGCCTCCTTTGACAGAGCCTAATGATGTAGACTGTGTATTTACATATTTAACATTAACCCCTTACCCTCCACTCGTCTTCCCAATAGGGTGATGGGATCTTTGACATTTGATTTGATTTGTTTTGATTTATTGTCACATATACCGAAATACAGTGAAAAGTATTTTTCTGTGGCCGAGGGAACGTACACAGTACGTACATAGTAGACAAAAAGAATAATCAGCAGAGTACATTGACCAATGGTACATCGACAAACAGTGATTGGTTACAGTGCAGAACAAGGGGTCAAACAAAACAAATACATGAGGAAGAGCATCATAGGGCGTCGTGAATAGTGTTCTTACAGGGAACAGATCAGTCCGAGGGAGAGTCGTTGAGGAGTCTGGTAGCTGTGGGGATGAAGCTGTTCCTATGTCTGGATGTGCGGGTCTTCAGACTTCTGTACCTATTGCCTGATGGAAGGAGGCAATGCCTGGGTGGGAGGGGTCTCTGATAATGCTGTCTGCCTTCCTGAGGCAGCGGGAGGTGTAGACAGAATCAATGTGAGGCTGGCAAGCTTGTGTGATGCGTTGGGCTGAGTTCACCACACTCTGCAGTTTCTCGCGAGCTTGGACCGAGCAGTTGCCATACCAGGCTGTGATGCAGCCAGATAAGATGTTCTCTATCACACATCTGTAGAAGTTTGTGAGAGTCGATGCAGACATGCTAAATTTCTTTAGCTTCCGTAGGAAGTAGAGACGTTGTCGGGCTTTCTTGACTGTTGCATCAACGTGAGTGGACCAGGACAGACTGTTGGTGATGGTGACCCCCAGGAACCTAAAGCTATCGACCATCTCCTCTTCGGAGCCATTGATGTCGACTGGGGTGTGTGTCGTGCTACGCTTCCTGAAGCCGATTATCAGTTCCTTGGTCTTTCTGACATTTAGAGAGAGGTTGTTTTCGGTACACCATGCAACCAAGTGATTTATCTCCCTCCTGTAGTCTGATTCATCGTTGTTTGAAATACGGCCCACCATCCCCCTGAAAAGGCAGTCAGGACCTCAGTTTACATCCCATCCAAAGGACGTCACCTCCAGCAGTGCAGTGCCCCCCCCCCCCCCCCCCCCAGTCCAGTATCTGCACTGAAGTGTCAGCCTCAATTGACGCTCAAGTCTCTGGAGGGGAACCCACAATTGTTTCACTCAGGAACAGGGATGCTGCCAGCTGAGCCGTGACTACACTTTGTAGTACAGTACAATACAAGAGGAACCTTTTTTTCCTCCAGGATTAACATTATCCAAACGTGCAGGTTAGGAGCATCCAGTTATAGATTTTTTTCCCCTCCCCCAAACCTAACAAGTCCAAAATGATGCTTTAGGTGCTATTATTTTCGTCATCTTAACATTTGTTGGTGAACTGGTCCCTATTTTCTACACTCAATTGTCTGTTCAATCTCAAATTTCAGTCATTTCCATGGAAGGAAAATGCACAGGATAAAGATTAAACACTTCCACATTGTTGGGTCAGTGGACACATTCCAATAATCGTGGTACATCAAGTGAATCTTACATCTACGGGCAGCATGGTGGCGCAGTGGTTAGCACTGCTGCCTACGGCGCTGAGGACCCGGGTTCGATCCTGGCCCAGGGTCACTGTCCGTGTGGAGTGTGCACATTCTCCCAGTGTCAGCGTGTGTTTCACCCCCACAGCCCAAAAAAGTTGTGCAGGTTAGGCGGATAGGCCATGCTAAATTGCCCCTTAATTGGAAACAAAAATAATTGGGTACTCTAAATTTACTTCTCAAAAGTGAACCTTTCATCTCAAAGTTTGAAGGTGTCTTTGCTGAGTTTGCACATTTGCCTCGTGTCTGTGTGGGTCTCGCCCCCACAACCCAAAGATGTGCAGGGTAGATGGATTGGACATGCTAAATTGCCCCTTAAGTGGGAAAAACGAATTGGGTACTCTAAATGTATTTAATAAAAAGAATACTGACCCCCCAAAACATATCTTTGTTTTTGTTTTATAATTTTAGCGTACCCAATTCATTTTTTCCAATTAAGGGACAATTTAGCTTGGCCAATCCACCTACCCTGCACATCTTTGGGTTGTGGGGGTGAAACCCACGCAGACACGGGGTGAATGTGCAAACTCCACACGGACAGTGACCCAGAGCCGGGATCGAACCTGGGACCTCGGCGCCGCGCTAACCACTGCATCGCCATGCTGCCCACCCCACAACATATATCTAACTCTCAGCTCATTCTTCTCTGAATAAACAGGGATTTCCACTTTTGCAATATTTTCGGGAGCCTTGTGAGAGCAACCCTGGGGGCACGATAAACAATTACAGCTCACAGACTTTTCCTTCCCTTGCCTTTCAGCTCTGCTACGTTTAAGCAAATACATTAGGAAATATATGTTCAAATGTTGGACAAACAGGCCTGTGATATCACATGGCCCAGTTACCGTCAATTAGGAGTGAGCTGGAAGCCAAGCTGGGGCTGCCTGTAAAACAAATGGCTAATTCTCAGTGTATCCTTGCTGTCAGAAAGCCTTAAGGTGGTGGAGGTCTGGTCCTCCTACAGCACACAGGAAACCAATGGAAGCGGGAAAGGATTGGGTTGTTTTTTTTCTCTCTCTCTCTCTCTGTGCCTGCAAGGGAATATCTCCGACAGTAACTGCGGCAGGTTGCTGTTGTGACTATAATCCGATGAGCACAATGTGCAGTCTAGTGCACCTTTTCGTTCGGCAACCTTTTGGAATGAACCCAACACAGAGCCTTAGGGGGTCACCCAACGTGACTCCCTGACGGAGAGGCAGCCCACAGGGAGTTGAGAGTGTTGGCAGTGACGGCAGGTGGAGAGGCATTTTCAAGTTGCTGGCCCGAAACTTTTTTTTTGATCGACGAAAGATGCCAGAGGGCTGATTGGGATATCCCAGGTCTGGCAGCAGGATAGAGCCACATCTAGTTGCCTAACAGGACGGCGAGAGAGAAAGGACTAAAGGAAACAGTGTGGTTAATTCCTGAGGGTATGTGTGCGTGCAGCACCCCCTCAGACCTTACTTTTTAACCTCTGTCTCACAGTCACCGCTGCCTGCCTCCCTTAATTACCTCCCAGGATTAAAGCTAATTTAGCTCAATCTACCTGTGGGCTCTGAGTGTGTTAAACAAGACAAGCAAGGTTCAACGCAATTAACAAATAGGTTATTTTAAATTAACAATCAGTTGAGCTGGTTGGCACCCTCTATCACTCATTTGGTGCTTTACTTGTGCTTCTTGTTTGAACAGAAGATTTTATAAAGGCTTCCTGCTCATATGTATGGGTGTTAGGATATACATTTGTGTGTGAACATGTGCGTGCATGCTTGAGAGTGTGTGCATGTGAGAATGTGTGCACATGTGTGAGTGTGCATGCATGAGAGTATACATGCATGTGTAAGAATGTGTTGCGTGCATGAGAATGTGTGCGCATGCGCAATAGTGTGTGGACACATGAGAGTATATATGTATATTGAGAGTGTGTACATTCATGCCACACAATGGGAGGCAATTATCATATCCTACAAGGACATAGAACATACAACATACAGTGCAGAAGGAGGCCATTCGGCCCATCGAGTCTGCACTGACCCATTTAAGCCCTTCACTTCCACCCTATCCCCGTAACCCAATAACCCCTTCTAACCTTTTTTGGTCACTAAGGGCAATTTATCATGGCCAATCCACCGAGCCTGCATGACTTTGGACTGTGGGAGGAAACTGGAGTACCTGGAGGAAACCCATGCAGACACAGGGAGAACGTGCAAACTCCGCACAGACAGTGACCCAGCGGGGAATCGAACCTGGGACCCTGGTGCTGTGAAGCCACAGTGCTAACCACTGTGCCACCGTGTCGCCCCGAACAGAGGATCTAACCACCGCCCCATGACATTCAATGGCATTGCCATTGCTGAATCCCCCACAATCAACATCCTGGGGGTTACCATTGTTCAGAAACTGAACTGGAATAGCCACATTAATACTGTGGCTACCAGGGCAGGTCATAGACTAGGAATCCTAGCGAGAGTAACTCACTTACTGACCCTGCAAAGCCTGTCCACCATCTACAAGGCAAAAGTCAGGAGTATAATGGAGTACTCTCCATTTGCCTGGATAAGTGCAGCTCCAAAAACACTCAAAAAGCTCAAAACCATTCAAGACAAAGCAGCCCGCTTGATTGCTCCCCGTTCCACAAACATTCAAACCTTCCACCACCGACGAGCAGTGGCAGCCATGTGCACCAAGGTGCACTGCAGTAACTCGCCAAGTTCCCTTAGATAACACTTCCAAACCCACGACCACTACCATATAGAAGGGCAAGAGCAGCAGATGCCTGGGAACCCCATCGCCTGGAGGTACCCCTCCAGGTCACTCGCTACCCTGACTTGGAAATATACCGTCGCTCCTTCACTGTTGCTGGGGCAACGTCCTGGAACTCCTCCCTAACAGCACAGCGGGTGCACCTACACCTCAATGACAGCAGCTGTTCAAGAAGGCAACTCACCACCACCTTCTGAAGGGCATTTAGGGATGGGCAATATATGCTGGCCTAACCAGGGACGCCCACATCTGTAAATTTTTTTTTAAATTGTGACTGTGTGTGTGAGAGTGTGTGCATGTGTCAGTCTCTTGTGCATGCATGTGTCTGTGTCTATGTGTATGCATGTGCGAGCCTGTGTCTTGATATGTGAAGGTGTTTTAGCATGCATGAGATTGTGTGAAAGCGTGTCCACGTGTTTGGGAGTGTGTGTTTGTGTTGGGAATGTGCGTACACGTATGAGAGTCTGCCTGCAAGTGAATTTTTATTTTGGAGATTAGGATCTGATTTTCCGAATGCTGTCACCTTTTACTAGTCCTCAAGCAAATACTATAGCGAAATGGAGGTGGGGGGGGGGGGGGGGGGGGGGGGGGGGGGAGTAATCACAAGGCTTAAGCTTATATTCAGGTGACATAGGTTCAAATCCCACCATGACAGCTGGGGGAATTCAAATTTAATTAATACCTTCAAATAAATCGTACACAAAACATGAAACTGATAGCTGGTCTCAGTAACAATGACCGTGGAACTATCAAATGTTGCTTAAAACTCAACTGGTTCACTAATGCCCTTTAGGGAAGGAAATCTGCCATTCTTGCCCAGTCTGGCCTACATGTGACTCCAGACCAAAGCAATGTGGCTGACCCTTAACCACCTCTGAAATGGCCTCACAAGCCATGGTTGTGTCAAACAATCATAAAGTGCTGTTTCTCAGACGTTTTGCAACCTCTCTGCTGTCTCCTACTGTGTTGGATCTCCCACCTACAGCAGGGATGCCCCATTCTTTTTTTTTTAAATTTAGAGTACCCAATTATTTTTTTTTCCAATTAAGGGACAATTTAGCATGGCCAAGGCACCTAACCTGCACATCTTTTTGGGTTGTGGGGGTGAAATCCACACAGACATGGGGAGAATGTGTAAAGTCCACACGGACAGTGACCCAGGGCTGGGATTCGAACCCGGGTCCTCAGCACTGCAGTCCCAGTGCTATCCACTGCACCACATGTCGCCCCTGCTGCCCCCGTCTTTGATCCAACATTAAATAAAACGTTTGGAGTAGAGCGGACAGAAATGCTGTTGATCACATCGGATCTGTCCTGGGATAACTATCATTTTCTTCCACTTTGTGGCAGCATGGTCCCAGGTTCGATCCCGGCTCTGGGTCACTGTCCGTGAGGAGTTTGCACATTCTCCCCATGTTTGCATGGGTTTCGCCCCCACAACCCAAAGATGTGTAGGGTAGGTGGATTGGCCACGCTAAATTGCCCCTTAATTGGAAAAAATGAATTGGGTACTCTAAATAAAAAATATATATATTCTTCTACTTTGCGAAACATTTGTGAAGAAAGATGGCACTTTCGGCCAGGGCTAGAGTTTTACTATGGCTGAAAGTGAGCATGTGTCAGTGTATGTGTAGGTGCAAGAAACACTCAAAACTCCCTCATGTTCGAACGGTTCATCTTTTTTAAAATTTAGAGTACCCAATTATTTTTTCCAATTAAGGGGCAATTTAACGTGGCCAATCCACCTACCCTGCACATCTTTGGGTTGTGGGGGCAAAACCCACGCAGACACGGGGAGAATGTGCAAACTCCTCACAGACAGTGACCCAGAGCCGGGATTCAAACCCAGGTCCTCAGCGCCGTAGGCAGCAATGCTAACAACTGTGCCACCGTGCTGCCCCGAACGGTTCTTCTTGACTTACCTGACAAAACTGAAATATGAAGCAGCTATTTTACGTGCCCCCGCAAGGAACTTTCAAGCGGTTATTGGATAGGCATATGGAGTGCACTAGATTGATTTGGAGTAGGTTGATTTGATCTTAGTTTCAGACTAGTTCGGCACAACATCGTGGGCCGAAGGGCCTGTACTGTGCTGTGCAGTTCTATGTTCTAAACCATTGTTTGCTGTTTTACACTTCACATCCATTGGAGCGGAAAAAATGTGCCGCCATTCACGGCCCTTAGATGTCACAATGTCCTTTACAACATTGTTTCATGCGTATTGCAATGAACGGAAATGCAGCAGCCAATAGGTACACAGCAAGATCCCACAGCCAACACCGATACATATGACCGGATGATTTCTTTTATTAATGTTGGTTGAGGAATGAATGTTCGTCAGGAGGCTAAGAGACCTTCCCGGCAAAATATGCTGTGGGTCTGTCCGCTGGATGGCAATAGAGGAGCGAGAGAACCCTACCATCTCCAATCCTGGATCAAAGGCACTGAGGACAACCCCCAGCCCCCAGCTACGTCTGAATGGAGATCAATAAAAATCGTGAGTTCAAGCAAGATCCTGTGAGTGCAGGAATTCCAAAACAGGAACAGAAAATGCCGGATAAACACTCAGCAGGTCAGGTAGAATCAGAGGAGCGAGAAACTGAGTCAACATTTTATTATAATAATCTTTATTAGTGTCGCAAGTAGGCTTACATTAACACGGCAATGAAGTTACTGTGAAAATCATCTAGTCGCCGCACTCCGGGGCCTGTTCGGGTACACAGAGGGAGAATTCAGAATGTCCAATTCACCTAACAAGCGCGTCTTTCGGGGCTTTGTGGGAGGAAACCGGAGCACCAGGGGGAAACCCACGCAGATGTGGGGAGAAAATGCAGACTCTGCACAGATGGAGACCCAAGCCGGGAATCGAACCTGGGATCCTGCTGCAGTGAAGTAACAGTGCTAACCACTGTGCTACCGTACCACCCTAGGCCGATGGACTCTCAACAAGGCCTGCATTAGGTTCAAAGGTCGGCAGGTGATTAATTGCAATATTTACATAGACTATTGAAGCCTTTCCGCCGCGTGCTCACAGCCAGATCTTGCTGTTCCGTAATAGGTATTGTGAGAATATGAGCACCCCAATTTTAACAAGGGTTCTAGATACTAAGAAACAACAGTTCTTTCAAAGCTAAAATACACGCAATCGGTACTTAGAAAAGCAGCACTCATTTAGAATGGATCTTCAAACCAGTGGGCTGAACAATACACAATAGCAATATGTAAAGCCG
The DNA here is from genome assembly GCF_902713615.1 of Scyliorhinus canicula. NCBI lineage: Eukaryota > Metazoa > Chordata > Chondrichthyes > Carcharhiniformes > Scyliorhinidae > Scyliorhinus > Scyliorhinus canicula. The sequence continues at coordinate 179,268,101 of NC_052155.1, read as the reverse complement.
GTACGCATGAATAGTACTTGTGAGACCCATGATCACTGAGATACCACAACAGTATATCACAGGTTTCTCTGTCTACTGGCCCTCATCCAGTTTGTCTAACAGTATAAACAAAGATTATATCTGCTGATCATTAGCAGCGGTTTTTTGCAGATATTATTTTATGCATCAGTCACAAAATTGTGATTTGCCCGGATGATATTATGAAACTAAACTGTTTCTCCACTGGACTTGACTCATCGCTGAAAGCATTTTCGATGAAAACGCGATTCTAATCAACTTTTCGAGGCGCAATCTCTCTTCCCTTAATGTGAACTGATCCAATCTCCACTGACCCTTGAGTGCGGTGCTGAGGGAGTGCTGCACTGCCAGAGACGACATCGTTCAGATGAGATGTTAATCCTGAGGCTCTGGCCGCCCTGGAAGGTGGATGTAAAAGATCCCGTGGTGCTATTTCAAAGAAGGGATGTCTCATCCCTAGTGTCTTGGCCTACATTTAGCCCTTGACCAACAGATAATTATCTGGTCGTTATCGCACTGCTGTGTGTGGGAGCTTGCTGTGTGTAAAAGTAGCTGATGCGTTCCCTACATTACAGCAGTGACTACTCTTCAAAAGCACCTCATTGGGTGCAAAGCACTTGGTGACGTCCTGAGTTGTGCAAGGCGCCTCATAAATTGAAAGCCCTCTCCTTAATTCTGTTGTCCCTCCTAAGTGGAAGTGACAGCTCATTGACACCGATGAGAGGGCACACATAATGGTGGAAAGAAATGTGTTGTGACCAACCGAGCTCATTGGCAGCTTGCTCGGGAAAAGTATATCTGTGCAAATGAATATTTGCAGATTGACAGTCTAGTCAGTGGCTTATTTACAAACAAATTCATTGCACACTGCACGTGCCAAAACAAACACAGTTCGAGCTTGCCAGCTACTGGCGTGTTCTGCCTTTGCACTCTTGTCTGTGTCTCAGGTATGACACTGGAGGACTGAACTCAACCCAGTTAATGACCATAAATAATAATGACTGCATTCTTCCCTTGTTCGATCTTTTCGCGTACACTAATCGGCCCTGACAGCTAGCTTTGCTCTTTTATTAACTCTGCCTCAGTGCCTGTAATCAGCAGCGGTGAAGTCAGGCAGAACAAGTCGCATGCAACAAGGTCTAACTCATCCACACCTACAGTCTCCGACTAAGTATCGAGGACATTGCTCTGACCACAGTGATAAGATTTGACTGAACATATTCGCAACACTTTGTTTCAGAGACGCTCGCCCTTATTTTTTTCAAAAGAATTTTTCGTTCACTGGCTGAGTTCGGAAGAAAACAAAACAGTGAAATGGACCTTGTGCTAATCAGAGATTTGAGGCACAGAATAGACAACCAAAGCAGAAAATGGTGTTAGGAACCGATTGCCTTAAAGTCAAACGCGAGAATTCACGTTCCCAACCCTCCAGGGGTGTGCTGGAATCTCCAGAAATTAAAGATTAATCTCCAGGACACTGCCGCCAGCAAATGCGGGAGTAAAATTTTTAAAAAAATTTAGAGTACCCAATTCATTTTTTCCAATTAAGGGGCAATTTAGCGTGGCCAATCCACCTACCCTGCACATCTTTGGGTTGTGGGGGCAAAACCCACGCAGACACGGGGAGAATGTGCAAACTCCACACGGACAGTGACCCAGAGCCGGGATCGAACCTGGGACCTCGGCGCCATGAGGCAGCAGTGCTAACCACTACGCCACCGTGCTGCCCTATGTGGGGGTAAAATTAATTTTGGAAAATTATTTTTCTTTGCAGTTTTCTTTGAATACCTTTGCTGACGAATTATAAAAATTTTGGACATGGGCAAAGAAAGGTTGTTTGATTGACAGTCACATATCCATTTCAGAGATAATTTGCTTTCTGATTGGCTGGTAGAAGGCAGTGGACAGGGTGGCACGGCAGCACAGTGGTGAGCACTGTTGCTTCACAGTGCCAGGGACCCGAGTTCGATTCCCGCCTTAGGTCACTGTTTGCACGGAGTCTGCAGTACCTGTGACCCTAATAAAGATTATTATTATTACATGTCTTGAGACCAAGGGTGAGGGAGTTGGGACAGGTGTTTAGGGCCATATGATCGCTCCTGGATTCTCACAAGTGCCTGCACCATGCAGTTGAAACCCTGCACCATGGAACTCATGTCCTCAGCCATCGAGGGCATGAGCTGAGCCATGGTCAACACCGCAGAGGCCACCCTCGCAGTGTTAGCCTCATTGTGTAGGAGTGACGGCACCATCTCCTCAGACAGAAGGCGATAGGACTCCTTCAGTCTGCCTTGCAGTCTGAGGAGAGATGCTGTCATCATAGAATTTACAGTGCAGAAGGAGGCCATTTGGCCCATCGGGTCTGCACTGGCTCGTGGAATGAGCACCCGACCCAATCTCTCACCTCCACCCTATCCCCATAAACCAGTAACCCCACCTAACCTAAGGGCAATTTAACCTGGCCAATCCACGTAACCTGCACATCTTTGGACTGTGGGAGGAAACCGGAGCACCCGGAGGAAACCCACGCAGACACGGGGAGAACATGCAGACTCCGCACAGACAGTGACCCAAGCCGGGAATCGAACCTGGCGACCCTGGAGCTGTGAAGCAACTGTGCTAACCACTATGCTACTGTGCCTCCCCGTACTGATCATCCCTTCCTGATGCTCTCAACTCTGCCTTTGCATTTCCAGCAGCTCTGGGATGACCAGACCCAGGGGCCACGTCATTGGCCAAGGGGTCAGCAGCGTCCTGGTTTCTGGCAACTCTCCGAGTGCCGGATCCCTGAGACGTCCCTGCCTCCACCTCCTTTGGATCATTATTGTGAGGTGCTGACCAGTAAATCCTGCTGAAGTATGAGTATCTGTGCTGGTGGAGGGTGCAGGTGATAGCTGTGACACCTTTGCAATGCTGATGTCGAGATATCTCCCATGTAAATGCTCAGATCAGTGTTATTCAGGGGGCACGAGGATGGTCCAGCCTTCTCCTCTGACTGCCCTGCAAGGGACGGGAGATAACATTAGTACATCACAGGGATAAATGAGGCGAGATGTTTAGTGACTTGAGGTTTGAGGAATGACTGCGTGTCCTGCGGTTTTCACTTTTTCTCGCTGCCCCCACTTCTTCCTCCGCACAGGCGCGGTCCTGCTGCTTCCCGGCCAGCTCAATGGCTCTTTCCTCAAATGGAGTCAAGCATCAGAACTCGCGCATCGCTCCAGATGGCTGTGCCCACTCACACCTCTTGTGCTCAAGTTTGTCCTGCAATGAGACAGATGGGAAGAGTGTAGGTGGGTCAGATGGTTGAAGAGTGGCATGTGTAGGACGTGGGTGGGGGCGTGAGGAGCAGAGTAGATACTGGGGGACACCATCGGGATGGGGCGAGAGGGAGGAGGGCCTTGTGACAGGTGGACAACCCTGCTTGAGAGATCACCTTGGAGATCTGACGGGTGGGTGAGGGGGTACAGCGGGAGACTAGAGGTGGCAGACTTACTATGGCCTCGCGGAGAAGATCATTCATGCTTTTGTGGAACTGCTGCCCCTTCCTCCCCTTCAGGGAGCAGGCTCTGAGTAATGCAGCCACTGCCTCCCAGGTGGGATGGTTACTCTGCTGGACGGACGCCATGTGCAATGGGGGCAGGAGAAAGTCCTGCCTCTGTTACACTACACCCAGGAGTCTGATGAGGGCGCTCTCTGAGGATCTTGGAGCAGGTTTTCTGGCTGCCATCCCCTTGACTGAATTTGGAACCGGTGTTGGGGAGTGCAGGTGAGGTGTTTAAATGGAGCTCCCCAGTGATTGCAGAGATTAAGTCACCCCGGCGCAAGTAAATCAGTGGGTGGCCGCCACGAGTGCGGCATGATTCACGTGAGGAAAGAAATTTTGTTTCAGAGGCTCAATATTAGGGCGGCACGTTGGTGTAGTGGATAGCCCTGCTGCCTCACGGCGCCGAGGATCCAGGTTCGATCCCAGCAACCGGCCACTGTGCGTGTGGAGTTTACACGTTCTCCCCGTGTCTGCAAAGGTCTCAGACCCACAACCCAAAGAAATGTGCGGGGTAGGTGGATTGGCCACGCTAAATTGCCCCATAATTGGAAATGGGTGCTCTAAATTTATTTTTAAAAATTTTTTGAAAAAGGGCTTAATATTCATCAGAACTGACACTTTGTCATTTTTTGGTAAGATTCTGCCCACTGAGGGCTGCACGGTGGCGCAGTGGTTAGCATCGCTGCCTTACGGCGTTCGAGGTCTCAGGTTCGATCCCGGCTCTGGGTCACTGTCCGTATGGAGTTTTCACATTTTCCCCGTGTTTGAGTGGGTTTTGCCCCCACAACCCAAAAACGTGCAGGGTAGGTGGATTAGCCACGCTAAATGGCCCCTTAATTGTTAAAAATGAATTGGGTACTCTAAATTTAAAAAAAAGATTGCGCCCACTTTTGGGAGCGGACAAATTCCCCACTTGGGACCCTGTCTGGCCTCCGACTTAATCGCGGGAGGTTTTCCAATTGTCCAAAACTGACGAGAGGCCTTTCCTGCCATTACGTGGACCAGGACGCCTTGTTTGCTACTGTGACAGGCTGCATTCTATCCAGCCCGAGACCTTTAACCAGGATCTGTTGTTGGGGCAGCTCGGTGGCGCAGTGGGTTAGCCCTGCTGCCTCATGGTGCCGAGGTCACAGGTTCGATCCCGGCTCTGGGTCACTGTCATTGTGGAATTTGCACATTCTCCCCATGTTTGGTTGGGGTTTTGCCCCCACAACCCAAAGGATGTGCAGGTTAGGTGGATTGGCCACGCTAAGTTGCCCCTTAATTGGAAAAAAAGAATCGGGTACTCTAAATTTATTTTAAAAAAGGATCTGTTGTTGGGTCAATGTCTAACCTGAAACAATGACTTTGGACGTCATGTGGGGTAATCAGCTTCTTCAGCCATTATTAATTGTAAATTCAGATTATTATTTTACCACTGATGCAACGTAAATAAGAAGGTTGAGTTTGACTGTTGGAGAGGCACAGGAAAAAAATAATTCAGCTTGTGATGTGGTGAAGCCATTCATTTGTTTTTCGTTAGGCCATGAGTTTACCTACTTGTATTCCTTACTGTATCATAGAATTTACAATGCAGAAGGAGGCCATTCGGGCCATCGAGTCTGCACTGGCCCTTGGAAAGAGCACCCGACTTAAGTCCACACCTCCACCCTATCCCCGTAACCCAGTAACCCCACTTAAACGTTTTGGACACTAAGGGCACTTTAGCATGGCCAATCCATCTAACCTGCACGTCTTTGGACTGCGGGAGGAAACCGGAGCACCCGGAGGAAACCCACGCAGATACGGGGAGAATGTGCAGACTCCACACAGACAGCGACCAAAGCCGGGAATTGAACCCAGGTGCTGTGAAGCAACAGCGCTGACCACTGTGCTATTTTGTTTCAAAGTGAACTCTTGAATCCCTCTGCCATCCTTCAGACAGCTCGTACAAAGGTGTTCAGTTGTACCAATTATCAGCACAAACGATGCTGTCAGCTGGTAGTTTATATAAAGCACCGAGATGTTTCAGTTGCATAACTCACTGGTGTTTTGTTCCAGAGTCAATGACATCATCTCGGCCGCCAACATTGCATAAGATTCACGCGGGTGGTTGAGAGCTAATCAAGGAAGTCAACTTCCGTTGGGAGATGTGGTGTGGTGAAACGGCCACCTGTTGTACACCCGGCTTGTCCATCGAAATCAGAACCTGGGTTTGAAAGACGGCTAATATCAAAACGCCCTTAAGAAATTTGACTTTAAAATACGACACAAAGGAGTAGCTACGTTGACAGGCAAATTATACAATCTGGTCCCTGCTTTCAATGGCAGTCAGAGTCCAGGCCTTGGCAGGTTAAAGCGAATGCGCTTTGCTCCACAGTTCCTTCGTGAATCAGGTTACAAATTCGTGCCTTGGGAATCGTGGGCGTAGCTGCACTCAAAATGGGACTGAGTCATTTTCCTTTGTTCGAGGATTATCCTTTTAAAACCTTCCTGGCAAACAATGATGTTGGTAACATTGTGAGTGATGTTAACTTTTGACAAAGTGCCATATCAGATCGGATTTGGTTGGATTGGCCATTATATACCCCACCTGATTCTCATTTCCTTTGCAGTCAATGGGCAGAACCTTCCTCTTCAATCGGAACATCAACCAGGCCAGAAGGATTTGCATTCATTTAGCTCCTTTTATGATGCACCAAAGCGTTTTACAGCTTTGAGACATTTTCAAAGTGTAGTCACTGTTATCACATAGGAATTGGAGGGATTTGGACTCTCTACTAAACCTCAGAGTGAGAACATTCTTGCCAGGGAATAATCATATTGGAAGAAAAGGTCAATCACTAATTTGGGGTACAAGCTAACAAGGTCTATTGGATGATAAAGATTGATATTTGACATTGCATTACTCACGGCACAAATGCACAAGTTCAATGTGTGTCTTTCCCATGGATTTAGGGAACTCTGGGGTCTTCTCTTCTTGTTTTCTTGAACCTGGACTCTTGACTCACTGCACCCTCCGAGATTTTAGCTAAGCCAACTTAACTCTAACATACAAATGCCTTTGCAGCTTTAAGACTTCAACTCTAGTGGATCCTTTTCCAACCCACAATTTACCAGCCCACCTTAAATGCGAGGCTTCCAGCCCACCTTAACTGCTGAAGCTACACACTTCACAGCTCCTGCTGCGTGTTCTCTCTGTCTTTCTCTCTGGTGGAACCAGCTTTCTGAAAAGCTTACCCAAAATGACTAAGACTCCACTTTACTACTGATTTTCCCAAGCTAGACTTTAACTGACTGAACGATTCCTCAGCAGTGCAGAAATTATACGTTTTCCACTCACCCTCTCTGTCAAATCTGTCTAAACTGGATCTACTGATCTCTAACATTGGATTTTTATGGAAATCCTCAGCCCTGTATCTGTCACCGTTGTTACTAAATAAGCTTAATATTGGTTCTTCAACCTCTGACGAATACTTATCGACTGGCAATCTCCTTCACAGCGCGAGGGACCCGGGTTTGATTCCCGGCTTGGGTCACTGTCTGTGCGGAGTCTGCACGTTCTCCCCGTGTCTGCGTGGGGTTTCCTCCGGGTGCTCCGGTTTGCTCTCGCGAGTCCCGAAAGACGTGCTTGTTAGGTGAATTGGACATTCTGAATTCTCCCTCAGTGTACCCGCACGGGCGCCGGAATGTGGTGACTAGGGGTTTTCCACAGTAACTTCATTGCAGTGTTAATGTAAGCCTACTTGTGACACTAATAAAGATTATTATTATCATTATTATGTCCTCCATAAATACTAACATCTGAGCAAGTTCCTCCTTTTGGCAAGTGCTCTCCAGGCAAGAGCTCTACTCCTAACTCTCTCTCCCGACAAATGAGCCCCAGCAAGTGTCCTGTGACAAATGTGAACTCTTGGTAATTGCAAAGGCCTCAGAGAGAGAGAGAGACACACCTATTATATACTTTTTACAGGTGGCTAGGCAACACTGAACCCAAGTATGTGCGCCGGGTTCAACTAAGCACCTCGCTTTAGTGTTGAAATTGAACCATATGATATCCAAATGCATCAGAACTCATGACTTCTAACCCATTATTTTGAACTCTTTATCAATGTGCAGAGTGCTCCTCACATCCCCCCACAACAAACTGACCTTCAGGCGTGAAGTAAGAAAGCATTTCTTCACACAGAGGATAGTAGAGATTTGAAACTCCTTCTCCACCGAAAAGCTAGAAGGCTGAGGGATCACCTGGAACTTTCAAAGCTGATATTGATAGATTTCTGTCAGGTTTAGGGAATGGAGGAGATGGATCTATGAGGAGTAAGTGGAGTTGAGATCTGGTTGACGGAAGTGCAATCTTGAGGGGGCGAATGGTCTACTCCTGTCCCCATCTTGTGATGTTCCCTGGATGGTACACCTCATGCTCATAGAACATACAGTGCACAAGGAGAACATTCGGCCCATCAAGTCTGCAGTGACCCACTTAAGCCCTCACTTCCACCCTACCCCGTAACCCAATGACCTCTCCTAACCTTTTTTTGGTCACTAAGGGCCATTTAGCATGGCCAATCCACCTAACTTGCACGTCTATATAAAAGAGGGCCATCAAGCAGAGGGCAGCAGAGCAGAGCTTCTGATTGGCTGTTCCGGGGAGATTTGCATATGTGCAGTGCGGTCAGCGTAAGTTGAAGGTGCACCTGCATCAGTGACCCGAGGAGTTCGACGGAAGGCAAGCCTCCAGCAGAGGGCAGCAGAGCAGAGCTTCTGATTGGCTGTTCCGGGGAGATTTGCATACGTGCAGTGCGGTCAGCGTAAGTTGAAGGTGGTTTGTGAAGGGGCTGTTCTCGAGTGACAGCTTGTGGGAGGAAAGGGTCACCTCTAGTGTCCCTTCTGACTACATCTGCGGGAAGTGCACCCAACTCCAGCTCCTCGAGAGCCGCGTTAGGAACCTGGAGCTGGAGCTGGATGAACTTCGGATCATTCGGGAGGCGGAGGAGGTTATTGAGAGGAGTTATAGGGAGGTAGTCACACCTCAGGTAAAAGAAGAAGGTAAATAGGTTACCGTCAGGGGAGGGAGAGGGAACCGGCAGGGAGTGCAGGGATCCCCTGTGGTCGTTCCCCTCTATAACAAGTATACCGTTTTGGATACTGTTGCGGGGGACGACTTACCAGGGGTAAACAATAGGGCACAGGTCTCTGGCACAGAGTCTGTCACTGTTGCTCAGAAGGGAAGGGAGAAGAGGAACAGAGCACTTGTCATTGGGGACTCCATAGTTAGAGGAACAGACAGGAGGTTCTGTGGGAACGAAAGAGACTCACGGTTGGTGTGTTGCCTCCCAGGTGCCAGGGTTCGTGATGTCTCTGATCGTGTTTTTGGGATCCTTAAGGGGGAGGGGGAGCAGCCCCAAGTCGTGGTCCACATAGGTACCAACGACATAGGTAGGAAGAGAGATGGGGATTTGAGACAGAAATTCAGGGAGCTAGGGTGGAAGCTGAGAGCTAGAACAAACAGAGTTGTTATCTCTGGGTTGTTACCCTGTAGCCACGTGCTAGCGAAGTGAGAAATAAGGAGAGAGAGGAGTTGAACACGTGGCTACAGGGATGGTGCAGGAGGGAGGGTTTTGGTTTCCTGGATAATTGGGGCTCATTCTGGGGTAGGTGGGACCTCTACAAACAGGATGGTCTTCACCTGAACCAGAGGGGTACCAATATCCTGGGGGGGAGATTTGCTAGTACTCTTCGGGGGGGTTTAAACTAATTCAGCAGGGGGATGGGAACCTAAATTGTAGTCCCAGTGTACAGGATGTTGAGAGTAGTGAGGTCAGGGATAGGGTTAAAAGTTCGAAAGAGGGCACCGGCAAGCAGGACGCTGGTTTGAAGTGTGTCTACTTCAACGCCAGGAGCATCCGGAATAAGGTGGGTGAGCTTGCAGCATGGGTTGGTACCTGGGATCTCGATGTTGTGGCGATTTCGGAGACATGGGTAGAGCAGGGACAGGAATGGTTGTTGCAGGTTCCAGGATTTAGATGTTTCTGTAAGAACAGAGAAGATGGTAAAAGAGGGGAGGGTGTGGCATTGTTAATCAAGGAAAGTATTACGGCGGTAGAAAGGACGCTTGAGGACTCGTCTACTGAGGTAGTATGGGCCGAGGTTAGGAACAGTAGAGGAGAGGTCACCCTGTTGGGAGTTGTCTATAGACCTCCGAATAGTTCCAGAGATGTAGAGGAAAGGATTGCAAAGATGATTCTCGACAGGAGCGAGAGTAACAGGGTAGTTGTTATGGGGGACTTTAACTTTCCAAATATTGACTGGAAATACTATAGTTTGAGTACTATAGATGGGTCAGTTTTTGTGCAGTGTGTGCAGGAGTGTTTTTCTGACACAGTATGTAGACAGGCCAACAATGGGCGAGGCCACATTGGATTTGGTACTGGGTAATGAACCCGGCCAGGTGTTAGATTTAGATGTAGGTGAGCACTTTGGTGATAGTGATCACAACTCGGTTATGTTTACTTTAGCAATGGGCAGGGATAGGTATATACCGCAAGGCAAGAATTATAGCTGGGGAAAGGCAATTATGATGCTATTCGGCAAGATTTAGGATGTATAGGATGGGGAAGGAAACTGCAGGGGATGGGTACAATCGAAATGTGGAGCTTTTTCAAGGAACAGCTACTGCGTGTCTTTGATAAGTATGTACCTGTCAGGCAGGGAGGAAGTTGTCGAGCAAGGGAACCGTGGTTTACTAAGGAAGTTGAAGCACTTGTCAAGAGGAAGAAGAAGGCTTATGTTAGGATGAGACATGAAGGCTCAGTTAGGGCACTTGAGAGTTACAAGTTAGCCAGGAAGGACCTAAAGGGAGAGTTAAGAAGAGCGAGGAGAGGACACGAAAAGTCGTTGGCGGATAGGATCAAGGAAAACCCTAAGGCTTTCTATAGGTATATCAGGAACAAAAGAATGACTAGAGTAAGATTAGGGCCAATCAAGGATAGTAGTGGAAAGTTGTGTGTGGAATCAGAGGAGATAGGGGAAGCGTTAAATGGATATTTTTCGTCAGTGTTTACACTGGAGAAAGACAATGTTGTCGAGGAGAACACTCAGGTTCAGTCGACCAGGCTAGATGGAATTGAGGTTCAAAAGGAGGAGGTGTTAGCAATTTTGGAAAATGTCAAAATAGATAAGTCCCCTGGGCCAGATGGGATTTATCCTAGGATTCTCTGGGAAGCCAGGGAGGAGATTGCAGAGCCTTTGTCCTTGATCTTTATGTCGTCTTTGTCGACAGGAATAGTGCTGGAAGACTGGTGGATAGCAAATGTTGTCCCCTTGTTCAAGAAGGGGAGTAGAGACAACCCTGGTAATTATAGACCTGTGAGCCTTACTTCGGTTGTGGGTAAAATGTTGGAAAAGTTTATAAGAGATAGGGTTTATAATCATCTTGAAAAGAACAAGTTGATTAGCGATAGTCAACACGGTTTTGTGAAGGGTAGGTCATGCCTCACAAACCTTATTGAGTTTTTTGAGAAGGTGACCAAACAGGTGGATCAGGGTAAAGCTGTTGATGTGGTGTATATGGATTTCAGTAAGGCGTTTGATAAGGTTCCCCATGGTAGGCTATTGCAGAAAATAAGGAAGTATGGAATTGAAGGTGATTTAGCGGTTTGGATCAGTAATTGGCTAGCTGAAAGAAGACAGAGGGTGGTGGTTGATGGCAAATGTTCATCCTGGAGTTCAGTTACTAGTGGTGTACCGCAAGGATCTGTTTTGGGGCCACTGCTGTTTGTCATTTTTATAAATGACCTGAAAGAGGGTGTAGAACAGGGGTGGGCAAACTTTTCCGTGCAAGGGCCACATTCAGAAATTCCTAATTTTAAAGGGCCGCATAGTATATTAAGTAAAATAATTAATATTTAAAATAGACAAAATAAAAGGTTTTTAAAGAAAAAAAAAGCAATTAATTTTTATTAATTAATATTTTAAAGTAGAAACTTCACATGAAACACATGTTGTGCCGAGCAATGATCACCCTACTCAAGTCAACGTATCCACCGTATACCAGTAACCCAACAGCCCCCCCATATTAACCTTAAAATTTAAAAAAAAAATTTTTTAAAAAAAAATTTTTTTTTTTTAATGACTTGATCTTGGTGGGCCGCATAAAGACCTTTGGCGGGCCGCATGCGGCCCGCGGGCCATAGTTTGCCCACCCCTGGTGTAGAAGGATGGGTTAGTAAATTTGCAGATGACACGAAGGTCGGTGGAGTTGTGGATAGTGCTGAAGGATGTTATAGGATACAGAGGGACATAGATAAGCTGCAGAGCTGGGCTGAGAGGTGGCAGATGGAGTTTAATGCGGAAAAGTGTGAGGTGGTTCACTTTGGAAGGAGTAACAGGAATGCAGAGTACTGGGCTAATGGCAAGATTCTTGGTAGTGTAGATGAACAGAGAGATCTCGGCATCCAGGTACATAAATCCCTGAAAGTTGCCACCCAGGTTAATAGGGCTGTTAAGAAGGCATATGGTGTGCTAGCCTTTATAAGCAGGGGGATTGAGTTTCGGAACCACAAGGTCATGCTGCAGCTGTACATAACTCTGGTGCGGCCGCACCTGGAGTACTGCGTGCAGTTCTGGTCACCACATTATAGGAAGGATGTGGAAGCTTTGGAAAGGGTTCAGAGGAGATTTACTAGGATGTTGCCTGGTATGGAGGGAAGGTCTTACGAGGAAAGGTGCAGGGAATTGAGGGAATTGAGGTTGTTTTCGTTAGAGAGGAGAAGGCTGAGAGGTGACTTAATAGAGACATATAAGATAGTCAGAGGGCTAGATAGGGTGGACAGTGAGAGTCTTTTTCCTCGGATGGTGATGACCAACACGAGGGGACATAGCTTTAAATTGAGGGGTGATAGATATAGGACAGATGTCAGAGGCAGTTTCTTTACTCAGAGAGTAGTAGGGGTGTGGAACGCCCTGCCTGCAACAGTAGTAGACTCGCCAACTTTAAGGGCATTTAAGTGGTCACTGGATAGACATATGGATGAAAATGGAATAGTGTAGGTCAGATAGGCTTCAGATGGTTTCACAGGTCGGCGCAACATCGAGGGCCGAAGGGCCTGTACTGCGCTGTAGTGTTCTATGTTCTATGTCTTTGGACTGTGGGAGGAAACCGCAGTACTCGGAGGAAACCCATGCAGACACGGGGAGAACGTGCAGACTCCGCACAGACGGTGGCCCCAGAGGACCTGGGACCCTGGCACTGTGAAGCCACAGTGCTAGCCACTTGTGCTACCGTGCTGCCCACTGTGCTACCGTGCTGCCCACCTCATACTTCAGCAACAGAGTTTCAGAGACGTTTGGGAAACGTATAACGGACTTGACCATAAACCATGAGTAACAGTAAATTGTACATCTATTTCTAGGGCAACAGGGTGGCGCAGTGGTTAGCATTGATGCCTCATGGCGCCAAGGTCCCAGGTTCGATTCCGGCTCTGGGTCACTGTCCGTGTGGAGTTCGTGCATTCTCCCCATGTTTATGTGGGTTTCACCCCCACAACCCAAAGATGAGCAGATTGGCCACGCTAAAATGCGCCTTAATTGGAAAAAAATGAATTGGGCACTCTAAAATTTATTTTAAAAATTAGAAGAAAATAACTAAATTGTGATTCAGTTACTCCAGTGGCGCTTCAGAAACTGTGGCATAAAATAACTGCTGGTGGAGGTCGATATGTCCTTGTCATGCTTGTTCTGACTATCCAACTGGCCCAGATTAAAATATTGGCCCTGCACTTGCTGGGAAAATCAAAGTCAGTTGACCTGGACGCTATGACTCAGCAGTTTTCAGCGTAAGAGAGATAAAGCCGTGAGTTCCAAATTCCCACAAATGGCTGAACGTGTTGCACCATCCATAACTTCACAAAAACGAGATCTTACTCAAAACCTTCAAAAGTTGCTGCACCTGCACCATGAATATGGAGTAAAGTCGCCTTGTAAAGTAAGGGCTGGTACTTTAATGATGTTTGGACCCCTCATTTCATTAATGACATTTACTATCCTGCGTTGCCAATGAACCTCTCCGGCCCAGGAAAGGGAACAATTGAAACCATGGAGTCCCACTCCTTTAGCAAGTAAATTGTTTCTAGAGGTTTTAAAACATTTTAAATTCAATATTATTTTCATTTCCTTTTTGTCTATTTTTTTGTTTCTCTCTCGTTTTTAATCAACTTTTTTACCCTCTCTTCCTTTCTCATTCTGTATCTGATTGGACGTCAGTTCACCTTCCTTGTCCATTGTTTCTCTGTTTCTTCCACAATCGTTAATTGTTATTGGTCAAGTTGATATGCCGTTAGTCCAACCAGTCTCCAAGGTCTCAGATGTACTTTCATCAGCTTTCAGAGGGATCTGGCAGGGTTACTGAGCGACATGGCATAGTCCCTGAGTGATGCGGTAAGTCCCAGAGGGAGGTGGCAGTCCCTGTGCTTCTTGGCCGTGAGCATCGCCCACTGTGCCATGTTTGGTGGCTTGTGTGCGGGCAGAGCAGATGGGTGTGCCACGGCCAGGGGGTGGGCACCAGTTGGGACCATAGCTCTGGGTCCTTTGTGCAGCACACTGGTTGGATGGTAGCAGGGGCACAGTGGATGGGCGGGGCTTGGTGACAGCTGGTGGTTCTGCGGAGTGGGCTAGCTGAGGGTGTAACTGGCAGGATGCCTGCCCTCAAGGGGCAGTGTGCCAGGGAGGTTGCCGTCGCCCACAGGTGCATGCACCTGCCGGTCGAGCAGCGCTCCGATGCTCCCTGCTGCCCCTGCATTGGGGCAATGCCTTGGATGGGTGCACTGGGGTGTGCCAACACCTGGTGGGCTGTGGGCTGCACTGAGCTATACCCATCCCGTTGATGGGCGGCTGGGGTCTGTGGGTTCCTAGGGAAGGGCAGGCTGCACCCGTGCGGCCGGTAGCACTCTGCCACAGTGGTCAGTCAGTGAGGTGTGCAGCCAGATGGCTGCCTTGCAGGCCACGGCAATGGCGGTCTGTGCCTGGACACCCCGCGGGCACATATCCTGGTCGCCCCCCCCACTACTCCCCAGGGCCTGGCAGCCACCCCTGCCCTCTGTTTCTCCTTCAGAGATTCAGACCTTGGCAGAAGCACAAATCAAACGGTTGGGCGTGGATTCAGTCTGCCTGATTTGCTGAATTCTGCTCAGTGCTCTTATCCCAAAAGTATTCCAAAGCACCCTGGAAACAATGAATTGCACCAACGCTGCTGTGAGGGAAAACATAATCGGCATTTTCCACATCGCACAGATAGTACATCCAGGGAGGGGGAGTGATCATTGCAGTGTGGCGAGCGCAGAACAGGATCTGCCCAGTTTGTTTTATGGTGGGGCTATTGCGATCTTAGAAAATAATTTTAAAATGTACCTTACAATAAAAACTGAATACTGCGGATGCTGAAAATCCGATAAAAACAGAGAGTGCTGGAAATCCTCATCAGCCTAGATTCTCTGATTTTGCGGCAATGTCCGGAGGAAACGTCTGGTTTTACGACCAGAAAACTCGGCTGTGCCCTGTGGGGGGCTAGCAGCCGCGCCACGTAACGCCCCCAGCTTTACCTGCAGATACGGACGGAGAATGGACCGGTCCGTGGCCGCGCATGCGCATGGCGGTGACTTGCGGCGGCTGCGCCGTACAACATGGTGCCGGCCATGCACGGACATGGCCTGCCAGATCGTGCGCCCCTTGTAACCCTCCTCGCCACCCCGGACCACCCCCACCAGTCCCCTCAGCCCCCTCCAAAGCCCGTCCGGCCAGCGGAACGGCTACCCCTCCCGACTGTGGCGCCGCTGGACACAGTGTGCAGCTGCCACACAAGGTCGCTGAAAACTGAGAGGACATGTGACCGACGCCGTCAGGAAGTCAGCTCATCAGGGGCTGAGCAACGGGCGGGCCTCAGATGACATCCTGAGGTCATCCCAACGGCGTGTGGCGTACTCAGCGATTACGGCGTTTTTGTGAAGGCGGAACGTCCGGAAAACAGTGCCCCCCCCCCCACCCCCCGATTTTGGCGTCAAAACAGATTCTCCAGCCAATCGCCGAACACCATTCCGCGTCGGCAATCGGAGAATCCAGCCCAATATGTCGAGCAGCATCTGTGGAGAGAGATATAGAGTTAACATTTCCTGACTCCTTTTCTGTTAAAATGTAACTCGCTGGGCATCTATCCCCAATGAAATTAACTTGGGGTTTCATGAGGCAGGCACTGTCCAGTTTGGTATTACAATGGCGATCGGGGCCCCGTGTACATCACAGGATCCCAATTTGCATATTAAAATGTCCTCTGCGGAATGCTCCGTCAGCGGGAACCTCTGCTCCACCAGCAGCGCACCCAAATTCGCGTGTTTCCCGTCGGCATGAGGTGGCCTCAATGGGAAATCCCATTGGCCGGCTGCCGGAACGGAGGATCTGGGCCGTGCAGGAAAACGCGGCTGATGGACCGGAGGGAGAATCCTACGTTTGGCCACTCTGTGGGAGGTGGACAGGGTACGGATGCCAATGGTAAGTCCAATGATGCCTTTATAAGGCCCTAACTGCCCCATATTACTGATTTTGACCAATACATTTAACCCCATAACCTTCTTTCAAAGGTAAAGTTTCCTAGGACCACCACATGTGCCCCAGTCTCCATTCACCATGGGTGAATCTTGACTGTGACTCCATTGTTGAGATGTTGTTGAGCAAGACCCTGTCCTTGACTGATGTCCAAACAGATGTACACTCAGCAGGCATCGCCAATAGAAATCAGGGGCGGAATTCTCTGACCCCCTGCAGGTTCGGGGAATCGCCCGGGGCCGGCGTAAATCCCGCCCCTGCAGTGGCCGGAATACTCCGCCACCCGGGAATCAGCGGGGGCGGGAATCACGCCCCGCCGGACGGCGTGCCCCCCACGGCGATTCTCCGGCCCGCGATGGGCCGAAGTCCCGCCGCTGACAAGCCAATCCCGCCGACATGGTTTAAACCACCTCTGTGCCAGCGGGATTGGCAGCGTGAGCGGGTCCCCGGGGTCCTGGGCGATCGGTCCCCGGGGAGTGCCCCCACGGTGGCCTGGCCCACGATCGGGGCCCACCGATCGGCGGGCGGGCAAGTGCCGTTGGGGCACTTGTTTTCTTCTGCCGCCGCCACGGCCTCCACCATGGCCGAGGCGGAAGAGGCCCCCTACCGCGCATGCGCCGCTGGTGACGTCAGCGGCCGCTGACGCTCCGGCGCATGCGTGGACTCATGCCGGCCGGTGAAGGCCTTTTGGCCAGCCGTGGCGCCGGTCGACGGAATGGGAGCCACTCCGGCGCGGGCCTAGCCCCTAAAGGTGCAGAGAATTCCGCACCTTTGGGGAGGCCTGACGCCGGAGTGGTTGGCGCCACTCCGCTACGCCGGGACTCCCCGCCCCGCCGGGTAGGGAAGAATTTGGCCCCCGGAGTGGGAAATCTAACCAAGGGTAACTATTGTATCCCTGCAACAAGACCAACACCAAGTTGTATTTTTGTAGCTCCCTCAATGCAAGAAAATATCCAGCACTGAGTGTTCGAAAATTAAACTTGACATCGAGCCCCACTAAGAAGCTTAGGGAAGGCAAGCAAAATTCTGGGAGAAAGGGTAGGTTTTAATGGAAGGAAGGGAGGTAGAGAGGCACAGAGGTTCAAAGAGAGAATTCCAGAGTTTAGGGCGTGGCAGCTAAAGGCAATAAAAATTGGAAATGCTCAAGAGGCCAGGTCAGGATTCTCCGAGCCTCGGCGGCAAAATCACGATCGGCGCGGGGGTGGAGAATGGGCATTAAACATGAGATCGGGGGCAGCACGGTGGAGCAAGTGGTTAGCACTACTGCCTCACGGCGCCAAGGTCCCAGGTTCGATCCCGGCTCTGGGTCACTGTCTGTGTGGAGTTTTCACATTCTCCCCGTGTCTGTGTGGGTTTCGCCCCCACAACCCAAAGATGTGCAGGGTAGGTGGATTGGCCACGTTAAATTGCCCCTTAAATGTAAAAAATTAATTGGGCACTCTACATTTTAAGAAAACAAAAACCCAAAATATCCCCCAAAAAAAAGAGATCGGGTCCCCGAAGAATCGCCTTGAATCGCGTGAGTGTGGTCTTGGTGGCGCCGATTGTGGGTCATTGACAGAGTCCCTCGCGGCGATTCTCCAATGTCAATTAGCCAAGTTCCTGATGGCGTGCTTCTCTCATGGTCCCACCCGACTCAGTCCGCGGCCTCCCTGGTGGGGGCGGGGGGGGGGGAAGAATCTTTCACCGGGGGGCTGGGCCTCCAGGACGACCAGGCTACCAATTGGGGGCCACCGATCCACGGGCGCACGTGATCTGGGGGGGGCCTATGCTTTCGGTGCTGGTCCGCGGTATGGGTCTGCCATGTCGCGCGGGAGGGCCGATGCAGGCCGCCACCATACGCATGTGCGGACCCCCGACTGGAGGTGCGGACCCCCGTGTTGGCAGCCGGAGCTGCGAGGACTACTCCGGGGCCCTGCTAACCCCCTCCAGGTAAGTGAATCGCTCCGGACTGATTCGCCCGCGTTTTTTTGATGGGCGTGGAGACAGAGCCCCTGATTGGAGAATCCTGCCCCAGAACCGGACGTGTGTATAACCGGGAATATCTCGGAAGGTTTTGGGGCCGGAGGGGATTACAGGGTTAGCGAGAATGTGAGGCCATGGAGAAAATTTTAAACACAAGGCTCTGAATGTGGCCAGTTTGAGAGGATCTTAGGTGTGAATCTCGAGCAGTCATTGGATAAATTTGGGCAATAAAATGGGTCCTTTGTTAATTGTCCTGTATCCCTTCCATTAGTTACTTTTATTCCAATGTCCAGCTAGATCTGTGGCCTCGCCGTGCTCACTGCGCCAGTTTACTTTGGTTCCAGAGGGCTTGAGTATCGAAACCAACAACATTCACAGGAGCACCAAGCGATGGCTGCAATCTCAGAACTCCATCGGAAGTTAATTCAAATTGCTTTTATTTATTCCTGCGAGGATGGATATCACAAGTGTTTTCGGTGCTTTTTTCACCAGCAATCCATTTTCCCAGTGTTGCTCTTTATGACATGATGTTATGACCCAACAGCGTCGCCAATACTGTGGGTATTCCTGTTTATCTTAGTAAACCACAAGCCTTTCCTTATACCGGTCAAATGACCACACAACCAGTTAGTTAGTTCAAAAGATGGTTTATTTACATACACAAGTGTTACTTAGACATGCAAACACAATGTGCGCGATTCTCCGCCCCCCACGCCGGGTGGGAGAATAGCGGGAGGGCCTCCTGACATTTTTCACGCCCTCCCGCTATTCTCCCCCCCCCCCCCACCACGCCGACCCACGGCACGAATCGCCGCTCGCCGTTTTTTTACAGCGAGCGCCGATTCTCCGAGGCCGATGGGCCGAGCGGCCGGGCCTTCACGCCCGTTTCAACACGGCAGCAAACACACCTGCTCGCTGCCATTGTGAAATGGGTGCCAGATGCCCGTTTGGGGCATCTGGGGGCCCGATTGGCACGGCAGTACCACGGCCGTGCCAAGGGAGGCATAGGCCCACGATCGGTGCCCACCGATCGTGGGCCGTGCGTCTGGAACGCACGCACTCTTTTCCCTCCGTTGCCCCGCAAGATCAAGCCGCCACGTCTTGCGGGGCGGCTGAGGGAAAAGACGGCAACTGCGCATGCGCGGGTTGGCATTGTCCAACCTGCACATGCGCGGCCGGCGTCATCGGCCGTGTGAGCCAGCGTGACGCTTGATGTACGGCCTTGACGACCGTCGTGACGCACAGGGCCACGCTCCTAGCCCCGCCCGGGGGGGGAGAATCGGCCCCGGAAGTGGGCGTGAAGGCTGCCGTGGGTCACGGCCTGTCCCACGGCAGCCTTTACGATTCTCCGCATTTGTGGAGAATCTCGCCCAATATCTACTACGAGTTAAACTATACCTATCAGCCACAATAACCTATACTTAACTTCAGGGCAACCGGTACTGTGCAAATGGATAAGGCCTTTATTTAAAAAAAATTTTTTTTTTTTAAATTTAGAGTACCCAATTCATTTTTTTCAATTCAGGGGCGATTTAACGTGGCCAATCCACCTACCCTGCACATCTTTGGGTTGTGGGGGCGAAACCCACGCAAACACGGGGAGAATGTGCAAACTCCACACGGACAGTGACCCAGAGCCGGGATCGAACCTGGGACCTCGGCGCCGTGAGGCTGCAGGGCTAACCTACTGCGCCACCATGCTGCCCATAAGGTCTTTATCTTGATTTCACGTGGCTGGTTCAAAGAAGTGGCTCTGTCTCTGTTGGGCTCATCAGTCAGGTAGCGATCGTTGGTCTTGAACTTGGCTGGCTGGTCGTTATGCTGCGATTGGTGTGGGCACAGGCCGATCCCAAAAGAGGCTGGCTCAGGCTGGGTCCAAAAGAGGCAGAACACATAGCTGTGTCCTCTTTTATCCCTCTGGGATTTTGTGCTCTTTGGGGCGGTCCTTGATATTGGACCCAATAGTTCGACAGGGCTCTGATCACTGCCTTCGATTTCGGCCAAAAAAAGGGACGGGTGCCTTGGTGGCTGGGTGCGTCCTTAGTGGTCATTAACCTGGACAGTTGGGCTTTCTGAGTAAAGGGAGTGGCGCTGATCAGTCTGTGGCTGTATCGATTTCTTGATTGGAGTCCTATTATCCTGGGAAACTGGCCATTAAGAATGCAAACGAGCGGGGGTTTCGATCAAGTCTAGCTACTTGTGTTTTAGATACACATAAGCTCTGTATCTGTCTGAGTCCTGGGTTGGCCATAATTCCCATGGTCCTTTGCAGGTGGCCATCATAGATGGCTACACCAAATACTGAAGTTGTTTGAGAACAATCTGCAAGAATATCATTGGACTGATGTGTTCAGCACCACTTTGTTCGCTGGTGAAAGCTTTTCTTGAGGAAGTGCTGAAGTATTATAGAACTATGAAGCCATTCGGCCCATCGAGTCTACACTAACCCTTTGAAAGAGCACCCCGCCTAGGCCCACTCCCCCACCCTACCCCGTAACCCTGTCTAACCTGCACATCTTTGGACACTAAGGGGCAATTTAGCATGGCCAATCCACCTAAACCGGCACATCTTTGGACTGTGGGAGGAAACCAGAGCACCCGGAGGAAACCCACGCAGACACAGGGAGAACGTGCGGACTCCACACAGACAGTGACCCAAGATCCCTGGTCCCTGGCATTGTGAGGCAGCAATGCTAACCACTATATCACCGTGCCCTACCTGCACCTCCAAAACACACCAGAAAACTCACCTCATTGACCAAGCTTTTGGTCACTTGCCCTAATATCTCCTGACATGGCTGGATGTCAAACTTTGTTTGCTTACACTCTTGTGGAGCATCTTTGAAAATTTTCCAACATTGCAGGTGCTATATAAATGCAAGTTGTGGTTGCTCCAATAGTCAACAGTTTTCCAATTGAGTATTGTTTTTAATGGTGGGAAATCCATTTGGACCATCAAAGACCGGGTTGCCTTGTCAGGGATCAGATGCTCAAAAGAAACAGATCCACTTTCAACACTGAAGGGTTTGGCCTACCACTTACCATTGGTCACTGTGGCTTAGTCATTTTCTCCCACTCATTCCATGAAAACTCTGAATGATAACAGATTTTATTGCTGTCGTGGTCGCATCCTCAAATATTATTGCTCTCTTCCTGTTGGGAAAACATAGAACATGGAAAATGGGGTTGCACTGAAGACTATTTAGTGCCTCAGTGCGTGCAGGTTTGTAAGACTGGGCCAAAGCCAAACCATGCTTGAGCGAGACAAGTTCCAAGCATTTATGGACTGAACTCTGGATATGAGCTGAGAATACTGTTCCGATTACCCTTCGACTGGACGACGCTTCGATTCTCTGAGATCCACCCAACAGGTGTCAGGAAGGGCAATGGGGTCAGTCTTCACGGTGGAAGGCACCAGTGGGATACACGAACTCCAGGAGAATCAGGGGGCAGAGGTGATCACTAGAGGTGATCAAAGGCTATCACTGAGGAGAAGGTTCTGGAGAAACTGAAAGGTCTGATGGTGGATAAATAACCTGGACCAGGTGGACTACACCCCAGGGTTCTAAAGGAGATTGTGGAGGTATTGGTGATGATGTTTCAGGAATCATTGGAGGCAGGGAAAGTCCCAGAGGACTGTAAAATGGCTAATGTAGCACCCCTGTTTGCGAAGGGAGGGAGGGAGGCAGAAGATGGGAAATTATAGGCCGATTAGCCTGACTTCGGTTGCTGGTAAGATTTTAGAGTCCATTATTAACGATGATATTGCAGAGTACTTGGACATGCATGCTAAAATAGGACTGAGTCAGCATGGCTTCATCAAAGGAAGGTCATGTCTGAAAAATCTGTTAGAATTCTTTGAGGAGGTAACAAGGAAGCTAGACAAATAAGAACCAGTGGACGTGATTTATTTAGATTTCCAGAAGGCCTTTGACAAGGTGCTGCGTAGGAGACTGTTAAATATGTTAAGAGCCCATGATGTTAAGGATAAGATACTGGCATGGATAGCGGATTGGTTGACTGGCAGAAGGCAGAGAGTGGGGATAAAGGGGCTGGTTTAGCACAGTGGACTAAACAACTGGCTTGTAATGCAGAACAAGGCCAGCAGCGCGGGTTCAATTCCCGTACCGGCCACCCCAAACATGTGGCGAGTAGGGGCTTTTCACAGTAACTTCATTTGAAGCCTACTTGTGACAATAAGTGATTATTATTATTTCAAAAATTTAGAGTACCCAATTATTTTTTCCAATTAAGGGGCAATTTAGCGTGGCCAATCCACCTACTCTGCACATTTTTGGGCTGTGGGGGCGAAACCCACGCAGACATGGGGAGAATGTGCAAACTCCACACGGACAGTGACCCGGGGCCGGGATCGAACCTGGGACCTCAGTGCTGTTAGGCAGCTGTGCTAACCACTAGGCCACCATGCTGCCCCTATTATTATTATTAAAGGGGTCTTTCAGGATGGCAGCCGGTAACTGGTGGTGTGCCTCAGGGGTCGGTGCTGGGACCACAGCTTTTCACAATACACAGTAATGAACTGGAAGAAGGTACTGAAGGCACTGTTGCTAAGTTTGCAGATGATACAAAGGCATGCAGAGAGACAGGTAATATTGAGGAAGCAGGGGGCTGCAGAAAGACTTGGATAGGCTAGGAGAGTGGACAAAGGAGTGGCAGATGGAATACAATGTGGAAAAGTGTGAAATTAGGCACTTTGCTCGGAAGACTGGAGGCACAGACTATTTTCTAAATGGGAAAAGGCTTTGGAATTCAGAAACACAAAGGGACTCAGGAGTCCTTGTTCATGATTCTCTTCAGGTTAACATGCAGGTTCAGTCGGCAGGTAGAAAGGCAAATGCAATGTTAGCATTCATGTTGAGAGGGCTAGAATACAAGAGCAGTGACGTACTTCTGAGGCTGTAAAAGGCTCTGGTCTGACCCCACTTGGAGTATTGTGAGCAGCTTTGGGCCCATTATTTATGGAAAATGTGCTGGCCCTGGAAAGGTCCAGAGGAGGTTCAAATGAATGGTCCCTGGAATGAAGAGCTTTTCGGAAAATTAATTTATGGGATGAGGCCGTCGCTGGTTAGGCCAGCATTTATTGCCCATCCCTAGTTGCCCTTCAGAAGGTGGTGGTGAGTTGCCTTCTTGAACCGCTGCAGTACCTGAGGTGTAGGTACACCCACAGTGCTGTTAGGTGAGAGTTCCAGGATGATGCCCCAGTGACGATGAAGGAACGGTGATATATTTGCAAGTCGGTGTGGTGAGTGTCTTGAAGGGGAACCTCCAGGTGGTGGGGTTCCCAGTTATCTGCTGCTCTTGTCCTTCTAGATGGTAGTGGTTGTGGGTTTGGAAGGAACTGTCTAAGGAACCTTGGTGAGTTACTACAGTGCATCTTGTAGATGGTACACACGGCTTCCACTGTTTGTCGGTGGTGGAGGGTTTGAATGTCTGTGGAAGGAGGAGCAATCAAGTGGGCTGCTTTATCCTGGATGGTGTTGAGCTTCTTAAGTGTTGTTGGAGTTGCACTCATCCAGGCAAGTGGAGAGTATTCCATTACACTCCTGACTTGTGCCTTGTAGATGATGGACAGGCTTTGGAGGGTCAGAAAGTGAGTTACTCACCATAGGATTCCTAGCCTTTGACCTGCCCTGGTAGCCACAGTAATTAAAAAAAAAAAAATTTAGAGTACCCAATTCATTTTTTCCAATTAAAGGGCAATTTAGTATGGCCAATCCATCTACACTGCACATCTTTGGGTTGTGGAGGCAAAACCCACGCAAACATGGGGAAAATGTGCAAACTGCACACGGACAGTGACCCAGTGCTGGGATCGAACCTGGGACCTCAGCGCCGTGAGACAGCAGGGCTAACTCACTGCGCCACCGTGTTGCTGATCAATGGTAACCCCCAGGAATTTGATTGTGGGGATTCAGCGATGGTAATGCCATTGGATATGAGGAGTGGCTGAGGACACTGTGTCTGTACTCGCTGGAGTTTAGAAGGATGAGGAGGGATCTTATTGGAACTTACAGGATACTGTGAGGCCTGGATAGAGTGGACGTGGAGAGGATGTTTCCACTTGTAGGAAAAACTAGAACCAGAGGACACAATGTCAGACTAAAGGGATGATCCCAGGGCAGCACGGTGGCCTAGTGGTTAGCACAACTGCCTCACGGCACTGAGGTCCCAGGTTCAATCCTGGCTCTGGGTCACTGTCCGTGTGGAATTTGCACATTCTCCCCGTGTCTGCGTGAGTTTCACCCAAAAATGTGCAGAGTAGGTGGATTGGCCACGCTAAATTGCCCCTTAATTGGAAAAAATAATTGGGTAATCTAAATTTATTTAAAAAAAGGGACGATCCTTCAAAACAGAGATGAGAGGGCAGTACGGTGGCACAGTGGTTAGCATTGTTGCCTGCGGCGCTGAGGACCCGGGTTTGAATCCCGGCCCTGGGTCACTGTCCGTGTGGAGTTTGCACATTCTCCCCGTGTTTGCGTGGGTTTCGCCACCACATCCCAAAAGATATGCAGGATAGGTGGATTGGCCACGCTAAATTGCCCCTTAATTGGAAAAAATAATTGGGTACTCTAAATTTATAACAAAAAAAAAGTGATGAGGAGGAATTTCTTCAGCCAGAGGGTGGTGAATCTGTGGAACAATTTGCCGCAGAAGGCTGTGGAGGCCAATTCACTGAGTATCTTTAAGACAGAGATAGATAGGTTCTTGATTCATTAGGAGATGAGGGGTTATAGGGAGAAGGCAGGAGAATGAGGATGAGAAATATATCAGCCATTATTGAATTGCGGAGCAGACACGACGGGCCGAATGGCCTAATTCTGCTCTTGTTATGGCAAGTTTGCAAGAGGTGGAAACAAAGGCTTCCAACTATCCTGTGGTCACATCTCTGATGCCAACAACCAACACTTCTCTCAGTAGTGAAGAAGTAGGCCATGGCCTTCTGATGAGAAATCAGCAGATGTTTGTGCAATCAGCTTAAGAGAAAAAAAAGCACCTCAGCGAGCAGTCAATTATTATTGTTTTATCATGCTTGATGACAGCTCCGAATAACAGCAGATCGAGAACAATAGTGTGCGTCGGCAGACTGACTCTGTCAAGTATCAGGACTCATTTGTTGTCATGTAGAAAGCAGGGTTGGGACTCACTTGGTGACAGGATCGAAACAAAAGTCCATATCAAGGCACATGACGCAAAGTAGGTTCAGTATGAATAACACATAGTTGTGAATAAAGTGAGTTTTGCACAATCGGGATTTAGAATCGTCCCAGTGACAGTAAAATAATATAAGAGTGAATTATTTTTATGAAAGCATTGGTGTGACTAAATTTTTGATTTGTTAGTGAAAGTAAGGAAAGGACTTGTATTACCATAGTGCTGTTCATGACCTCAGGGTGTTTCAAAGCACTTTAAAGCCAATTAAGTACTTTTGAAATGTAGTGATGTAGGAAACCTGGTAGCTTATTTGCACACAGCAAGTAGCAACGTGATAATGGTCTGGTTTTAGTGTTGCTGGCTGAGGGATAAATATTGGTCAGGACACTAAGTCGAACTTTTGGTGAAAGAAAGGGAGTTGAAGTTTCACGGTAGCGCAGTGTTGTTTCACAGTGCCAAGGACCTGAGTTCGATTCCCGGCTTGAGTCACTGTCTGTGCGGAGTCTGCACGTTCTCCTCATGTCTGTGTGGGTTTCCTCCGGGTGCTCCGGGTTTCTCCCACAAGTCCCGAAAGACGTGCTTGTAAGGTAATTTGGATATTCTGAATTCTCACTTAGTGTACTTTAACAGACGCCGGAGTGTGGCGACGAGCGGATTTTCACAGTAACTTCATTGTGGTGTTAATGTAAACCTACTTGTGACACTAATAAAAATTATTATTCAGACCTGCGACCTTTCATCAGAACTGGAAAAAGTCGGAAATTTAACCGGTATGGATCGCTGGAAAAGGGAGAGGTGGGAAGAAGAATAAGGGAAGAGGTGGGAAGAAGCCTTGTGATAGGACGGAGTGCAGAAGAGATTAACTGGTAGAAGGTTTCATGATGCAAGGGCGCTGGGAGTGGTAATGGGGCAGGTAAAGAAATTAAAGATCTGTTGAGATGAGGTGTGAACGGGAGGACCCCGAATAGTTCCATCATAATGCAAAGCCAGGGGGCAGCACAGTGGCGCAGTGGGTTAGCCCTGCAGCCTCACGGCGCCGAGGTCCCAGGTTCGATCCCAGCTCTGGGTCACTGTCCGTGTGGAGTTTGCACATTCTCCCTGTGTTTGCGTGGGATTCGCCCCGACAACCCAAAGATGTGCAGGCTAGGTGGATTGGCCACACTAAATTGCCCCTTAATTGAAAAAAATTAATTGGGTGCTCTAAATTTTTTAAAGAAAGAAAGGAAGCAAAGCCAAGGAATTGAATGAGAAACAAAAGAGAAGAAACGGGCAAGGAAAGAAAAAATATAATGGGGTGGAGGCTATGGTCTAAAATTATTGGACTCAATATTGAGTCCAGAAAGTTGTAAAGTGCCCAGTCACATATGATGTGCTTTACTCTGAGCTGCATTGAGTTTCGTTGGAGCACTGCAGCAGGCTGAGGACAGAGAGATCAGAGTGGGAGCAAGGTGAAGAGTTAAAGTGACAGATAACAGGGCGTTCAGGTCCCCGCTTACAGACTGAGTGGAGGTATTCTGCAAACCAGTCCTCAATCTGCGTTTGGTCACCCCAGTGTGGAGGAGACCACAACGTGAGCAGTGAATATGGAATACTAAATTGAGAGGAGTGCAAGTAAATTGCTGCTTTACCCGCCGCTGATAAAAGTTATCTGCTGCCAGAAAGAGGCCGTTAATTGCCCAATTAAATGTCACGATTGGCCTCTGGGGCAGCACGGTGGCCTAGTGGTTAGCACAACCGCCTCACGGCGCTGAGGTCCCAGGTTCGATCCCGGCTCTGGGTCACTGTCCGTGTGGAGTTTGCACATTCTCCCCGTGTCTGCGTGGGTTTCGCCCCCACAACCCAAAAATGTGCAGAGTAGGTGGATTGGCCACGCTAAATTGCCCCATAATTGGAAAAAATAATTGGCTAATCTAAATTTATAAAAAAAAGAAAAAAAAAAAAAACGATTGGCCTCTGGAGCGAGGGCCATCCTCCACCATCCTTGCTGCTGGTGAGACAGTGTGGAGGCAAGAAGGTGGCAGGTACTGCAATTGCAGTCTTCCTGTGCCATTTTCGGCTCATTGAGTCTGCACCGACCCTTCAAAAGGCCACCCTACCTAGGCCCAATCCCCTGATCTATTCCAGCGACCTCACCCTAAGGGGCAATTTAGCATGGCCAATCCATCCAATGTGCACATCTTTGGACTGTGGAAAGAAACCGGAGCGCCAGGAGAAAACGCTGGCAGATACGGGAAGAATGTGCAAACTCCACACAGACAGGAAATGAACCCGGGTCATTGGCACTGTGAGGCAGCAGTGCTAACCACTCTGCCAACTTGTTGCCCCAGTTAGGGCTTAAATTGCCTGCGAAGTTCATTCAGTTTCAAATTATATAATGCACAGTGGCTGGTCACTAGAGATTCCTGGAAACTTGCCACCAATGTCTACTTGCCCAGTGCTCCCTGTCTTTGCTGGGTCCTTTGCACCCTGCCACTAATGCTTCCTCGCCTCGTGCCTCTGTCCTGCTTGGAATTCTTGCACCCCGTCTCCTGGCCCTCCACTTTGTGGTAGGAATATGCCCAAATCACGATAGGAAGTCAACCCGGGATATTGGCATTCAACAATGTGACCCCAGTAAGTCATAAAGGACACACTTGGAGTGCTAGCAAATTGCGCAAAGGAGGAAACCCTATTGCTTCCAGCAATACAAAAATCAGGGGGTTGGCAAACACGAAGGCACAAAGAAAAAGGCACTAAATGGGGACAGGTTCTTAGAGGGGGACGACAGGTGACAGCTGGGCAGCACGGTAGCATAGTGGTTAGCACTGTGGCTTCACAGAGCCACAGTCCCAGGTTCAATTCCCGGCTTGGGACACTGTGCGGAGTCTGCAGGTTCTCCCCGTGTCTGCGTAGATTTCGTCCGGGTGCTCCGGTTTCCTCCCATAGTCCAAAGACGTCCAGGTTAGGTGGATTGGCCACACTAAATTGCCCTTAGTGTCCAAAAAGGTTAGGAGGAGTTATTGGGCTAGAGGGACAGGGTGGAAGGGAGGGCTTAATTGGGTTGGTGCAGACTTGATGGGCCGAATGGCCTCCTTCTGCACTGTATGTTCTATGTCTATGTCGAACTGCAATTTAATGTGGAAACGTGTGAGGAATTACATTTTGGCAGATGAAACAAGAAATGGAAAACAGCTGAGTGGCATGATGCAGAATGTGTGAATGCATCTGTGGAGATAGGGGGCAGCACGGTGGTGCAGTGGTTAGCATTGCTGCCTCACGACGCTGAGGTCCCAGGTTCGATTCCGTCCCTGGGTCACTGTGTGGAGTTTGCACATTTTTTCCCATGTTTGCATGAGTTTCTCCCCCACAACCCAAAGATGTGCAGGGCAGGTGGATTGTCCATGCTAAATTGACAACTTAATTGGAAAAAGTGAATTGGGTACTCTAAATTTAATTTTTTTTTATATCTGTGGAGATACAAGTTAAAATACATAATTCCCGGAAAGCGTGAGTACAGGTGAATAAAGTTGCGAGGAAAGGCCAATAAAATTTGGGGGAGGGGAAAATGGTGGCATAGTCGTCATATCACTGGACTGCTAATCTATGCTTGGCCCAGGATGATCCCTTCGAAAAATGAGTTCAAATCCCACCACTGCAGATGGAAAAAATTAATTAAAAAAAAATCTGCAATTGCAATGGTGACAATAAAACGATTATTGATTGTTGTAAAAATCCATCTGGTTCACGAATATCCTTCCTTTTTAGGGAAGGAAATCTGTCATCCTTCTAAGTCTGGCCTCCATGTAACTGTGGTAATGTGGTTGACTCTTAAGTGCCCATTGGTTCACGGGGCAATTAGGGAGGGGTAATAAACAAATGGCCTTCCGGCGACGCCCATGATCTGTGAAAGAATGATTGCCATTTTGTACAATGGTGTGATAAAGCAGAGGAGTAAAGACGGCAGCTTCAAAAATGGATCGGGTGCAATCCCAGCAGTCACACTGAGACTGGGTGTCTCCCCAGGCATTTACCCCAAACAGAGTTTTGAGGTGCCGGGCTTATTCGGCACCAGTAGTCGGCCAGCAATTGCAGAAACACTTCAGGACATCAAAGCTACAGTAATTGTCCGGGATCATACCAAGGATATGAAATGATAGAAAAGAGGGGAATTGTGAAAGACTGGGGCCGGGATTCTCCAATCCCACGGCGAAGTTCTGACGCCTGCGTGAAATGCGGCACAAGCCACTCCAGCGTCAACAGGCTTCAAGTGGCAGGTATTCACCCCTTCCTAGGGGGCTAGTACGCTGCTGGAGTGGTGTCCGCAGCTCTGGCGCCCGAAAGCTGGCATGCCACAGCCGGTGCGAGTCCGCGCATGCGCGGCACGGCCGGTGTGAGTCCGCGCATGTACGCCACGACCACCGCGTGTTCGCGCATGCGTGTGGGTTCCCGTCTCTGCGCTGGCCCCGGGCAATATGGCGGAGCCCTACAGGGACCCGGCGCGGAGGAACATAGGCCCCCACGGAACTAGCCCGGCCTTCGATCGGTAGGCCTCGATCGCGGGCCAGATCACCGTGGAGGCCCCCCCCCCCCGCCCCCGGGGTCGGATCCTCCCCCGCTCCCCCACAAGGGTGGCAGAATTCCAGGTTCCGCCAGGTGGAACCATACGTAACCCACGCCGGCGGGACTCAGCCGAATTCAGCGGGCACTCGGCCCATCGAGGCCCGGTGAATCGCCGGGGCGGGGGGGGGGGGGGGGGGGGGTGCGCTTTCAATGGCCCCCGACCGGTGCAGCGGCGATTCCGCAGGCGCCCGAGAATGGCGAGCCGGCGTCGGGGCGGTGTGGCACGATTCTCGTGCACCCCCCCGGCAATTCTCTGACCTAGCGCGGGGTCGGAGAATCCCAGCCTGGGACTGCTATCACGGCAAAAAAAGAAGCCATTTGAAGCCAATATAGTCCCTCTGAACTGTAGTCGCTGTCGCATTTGAAGAAGCACTACAGACAATGCGCACAGAAAGATCCCATGAGGTAATTAACCGGATAATCTACGTTTCTTTTTAAATTGAGGGATAAGTATCAACAGGTACATTAGGGTGAACACACCGGCTCTACCTTAAAATAGTGTCACAGGATATCTATGGCTGGATTCTGCACAGCCAGCCGCCAGTAGTGGAGTTCCCGACGCGGCGGAGAATCCAACGTCGGGTAAAATATGGGATTGCCGCTCTCCAGTCCCCTGCTGGGGGCAGCGTTGAAGGTCACGCCCCGCGCCAGCGCGAGGATGCAAATGGATCAATTTGACTCATTTGCATCCTACTAACGACTGGGCACCATATTCTCGAAGCCGAAGTGATTCTCCAGTTCTCAGGGCGAAGAGTCACGTGGGTGAAAATTGGTGCAGGTATTTACAAACATGGCCTTTGCGGTGGGCCAAGGGGTAACTTATTTCGGAGAAAGCAGATGGGGACATGATTTCTCTTCATATCTGAAAGACAATGCAAGAAGCAGTGTTGCATTGAGGTGCAGCATAGTGGTTAGCACAATTGCTTCACAGCTCTAGGGTCCCAGGTTTGATTCCCGGCTTGGGTCACTGTCTGTGCGGAGTCTGCACATCCTCCCCGTGTGTGCGTGGGTTTCCTCTGGGTGCTCCGGTTTCCTCCCACAGTCCAAAGATGTGCAGGTTAGGTGGATTGGCCATGCTAAATTGCCCTTAGTGTCCAAAATTGCCGTTAGTGTTGGGTGGGGTTACTGGGTTTTGGGAATAGGGTGGAGATGTGGGCCTGAATAGGGTGCTCTTTCCTAGAGCTGGTGCAGACTTGATGGGCCGAATGGCCTCCTTCTGTACTGTAAATTCTATGATTATGGACACAAGTCTCTCAAGTAGCTCTTGAACCCACAACCTTTTGACCCGGCAGCAGGAGTATTACCATAGCTGAACAGAAAAGAGTAAGCAAAGATCTGTTGGGGGTATTTAAAGGTTTAAAGTTTTGTGGGCTGAATAAGAAAAGACAGAAGGAACATGTCCACGCATTGCACCTGTTTCACATAAATGAAAGCTTGTGGGACAGCCATTCCCTGGTTCATTCCCCATGGCAGTGCTTTGACTAACCAGAGTAGATCTGCTTGGTTTGAATTTGAACAATAGCTTGGAGGTTAACTGTTCCCTGCTGCATTGTCCATGGCAACAACTCTCCCAACCAGAGTCCACTTTCCAATCAATCAGCACCCTCACCCCATGCAGTATAAACTGTTGTTCCTTTTACTGTCGGGAACCTTATGATCCGTCCTTATGTGAGCAAGGTGAAAACCTTAGGCTGCATGACTCTTTTTTCAGGAATACTCAAATTCTGTACTACCAAAAGACTATTTCCTCTCGTTGGTATGTCAGTGACAGCATTATCTGATTGTAATTTATCACTAAGAGATTGAGGAGAAGAGTTTAGGGGACATTTTATTATTCGGAGGAACGTTGGAGTGTGGAATACTTTACCACAGGGAATGGTTGAGGTTGAGACCATTGAACATTTTGAGGAGAAATCTTATAAAATATATTTGAAACAGAGAAAGGCCCAAGGCTTTGCGGGCGTTAGCGTGTGGCAGTGGGATTAGTTGCTTTAGCGAAGAGCCAGTACAGAAATGATGGGCTGAATGCCCTCTTTCTGTGTTGCCAACCTCTGTGGTTCCTGTCCGTAGACCGTGTCCCATTGACCAGTGAGCGTGGCACATTGTTTGGGTTGCATAACATACATTTTTCCCTAGCTAGCAAAGGTGAATGAATTCACTACCAGCGCAAGTGCCAATTGCTGCTACAAAATCTACAGCCTGATAGGTTAGTATTTTATTGAAATCTCCCGGACACCCCTTGTTACTTTCTTTTTAATGCTTCAAAGTTATTGACTGTAACAAGCCTGGAAGCTTAACATTTCAATAAATCTGATCCTTATGTTGACATGAAGATGTTCCACTCTTGTGAGGTTCCAGCATGGCTGTTTTTACATAATCTCCTCTAATGGGCTATCTCCAGATTTAGTTCCACAGTAAAACTTGGGGGAGGGAGGGGATGTGACCGAGGGGTGCCAGCAAATGTACAGATCTCACCCTTTATTAAGCTTGAAGAATGAATAATGTAATGAACCATACATTTCCTTTCGGTGATTTATGCCCCTCGTTAAAAAGAACAGAAAATCCCACACGAATTCTGACAGTCATTGCGGGCTTGTATTTAAAAGCGATTAGAACGCCGCCGTCAAATCCTGCCAACAGGCGCCCAATCCTCTGAGCGACGAGAAAATAACGAGCCACGTGTCCGCTCACCAAGCTGCCTTGCAGCAACCTAACGCTGCGCCGGAGTGGGCAACAACGGTGGCAGCGGCGATTCCTTTTGTTTTGGCAAACCTGTAGCAATCCAGGGGCAGCACGGTGGGTTAGCCCTGCTGCCTCACGGCGCCGAGGTCCCAGGTTCGATCCCGGCTCTGGGTCACTGTCCGTGTGGCATTTGCACATTCTCCCCGTGTTTGAGTGGGTTTCGCCCCCACAGCCCAAAGATGTGCAGGGTAGGTCGATTGGCCGCGCTAAATTGCCCCTTAATTGGAAAAATGAATTGGGCACTCTAAATTTAGAAAAAGAAAACCTGCAGCAATCCAGGGAGGGCCCACGCGCTGCACCTTTAAGGTGGAGGGAAAAATCGCTGTTGACAAAACTGCCTGAAAAGATTTGGCCAGCCCGAGCCTGGCTAATCTCACAATAATGTGCCGCAATGAATGCAGAATCAGGCCAAAACAGCAGCTGCTGGTCTCACAGCTGCGTCTGGGCAGCCTCAGCCCAGATCTCTCAAACTGCCGCGCAGACGGCAGGCTAATAAAACCCCCAAGAAATCAGCATATTTTTGCAAAGCACCTGTTCCCATCACTATTATCTCCTGTCTTGCGATATTTTGTGCATTATTATTATTTAACGTGCAAGGATGGGAGTGGGGGGGGGGGGGAGGGGGGGAACCCACTCAACATGGTACCTAGACCTCCTGGTTTAAGGGAGCTAAAAATGCATCCAGCTTTCACACCCGCTTCACTTTCCTGCCTGATTTTATTTTTGGGTATCATTGCCCGCACATGTCTAAACTGTTCACTCCTCCGGGTCCACTCCGCCCACATTTTAACTCCTGTTGGGGAGCAGTTTTCACTTTGGGTGCGATTCCAGTGCAAAATTGACCTCCAAATTACGCTAGCTTTGATCAGGGCCTCCCATAATCCCTTCTCCCTGAACAGGTGGCACAGTGGTTAGCCCTGCTGCCTCACAGTGCCAGGGACCGGGGTTCGATTCCCGGCTTGGGACACTGTCTGTGCGGGGTCTGCTCGTTCTCCCCCTCTCAGCAGCGTGGGTTTCCTCCGGGTGCTGCGGTTTCCTCCCACAAGTCCCAAAAGACTTGCTGTTAGATGAATTGGACATTCTGAATTCTCCCTCAGTGTACCCGAACAGGCGCCGGAATGTGGCGACGAGGGGATTTTCGCAGTAACTTAATTGCAGTGTTAATTGTGGCAATAAAGATTATTATTTAAAAAATTAAAATCGAGGAAGGAAAGGGAAAGATAGTGGGAATGTGGCCTATCTGTACCAGCTAAGAGTAACATAATGGCACTGGGGGAAAAAATGACAACCCCTTGTATTTATGCAGGACCTTGAACATAATAAAACGTCCCAAGGTATTACACAATCGGTGTGAAGCAAAATGTAACGCTGAGTCACGAGATGGCCCAAAACCTAGTCAAGGTGGGAGAATTTTAAGGAGATTCGTAAAGGAGGGAAGCGAGGTGGAGAGTTAGGGAGGTTTAGGGGGAATTCCAGAGTGTTGGGCCTTGGCAGCTCAGGGCATGGTCTTAACATTGGAGTGAAATGAAAGCAAAAAAGGCTTCCAGTTATTTGTTGCTTTTTGCAACCACGGATGTGCTTTATGGCCATAGGAAGTTCTTTGGATAGATACTTACTGTGGAACAGTTAAAGTCAAGGATGGCCAGGAGGCCAGAATTCGATCAGTGCAGAACAGAGCAGGTAGAAAGAAAGCGTTCCCCATTCCCACGTTGGGAATCGAACCCGGGTCCCTGGCACTGTGAGGCAGCAGGGCTAACCACTGTGCGACCTGTTCAGGGAGAAGGGGTTATGGGAGACCCTTGTCAAAAATAGAGCAATTTGGAGGTGAAAACTCTAGCCCCTGCTACCCAAGCGAACCCGAGGACAGAGATTTAAGGTACATGGCAAAAAAATAAACAGCAACATGAGGAAAATCTTTTAAGGCAATTAGGGTCTGGCATGAACTGCCTGATAGTACATTGGAGGCAGATTTAATTGTGGCCTTTGAAAAGGAAGTGAATAAACAGTGGGCGAGCGAAAGTGTGCAGCGCGACAAGGAAAGTGCGGGGGGTGGGGGGGGGGGGGGGGTGGTGGGGAGGGGGGACAAAGCGGAGTGTGGAACTAGCTGAGTTTCTCTTGCCGAGAGTCAGCACAGACTAAGTAGGCCAAATGGCCTCTTCCTGTGCTGCAGCCATTCTATAATTTTATTTTGGGTGGGGTTGTGGGGCTGGAGGGGATTATAAAATAGGGGACCGGATTTTTAGGATGATGGGTTTTCCTTTCCTGCTATCCGAAGAGTAATCGGGGGAACACCGAGTGTTACTTGGCTGGAGATGGGACATCTTCTATCCCCTCACTCGAGTGGAAGCCCCCCCCCCCCCCCCCCCCCCCCCCCCCCCCAGAGAGTTGCCGGTCAATCTGATTGGCCAGCAGCTCCTTAGTTCGCCAGACCCAAAATCCCGGGATTAGAAGACCAGGTAGGTTTTGGGGGTCTCAGGGTAGGGAGGGCTGGGGAGGCCGAGGGATGGAGGTGGACAGAGAGGAAGTGGAGTGTCAGTGGAGAGACCTTGTGAGGGGAGGGAAGTGCTGCGGTTAACAGGCCTTAATTTGGAGCCTAAAAGGGGGCAGATGATGGAGGCGCTGCGCACCCATTCCCCCACACGTTTTCCCCATGGCCGGCACCCACGGTTTATTTTTGGGCTTCCCCCATACCCTGGAACTCCTCCCACCAGCCTGAAAATTGAGACTGGGTGGAAAACGATTCGCAAGTGGTCAATAACTGGCTTCAGCTGGGGCAAGGGTGGGCCAAGGCCTCACCCGGCTCAGCATAAAACTGCAGATTGGTTGGAGCAAGCGGGAAACCAGCGGGAGGCCCATCTGAGGAATTTTGTGCTCACCCCCCCCACCCCAAACCTACAAACCCGCCGGCGGGGAATATAAAATTCAGCCCTGGGATGCGACAGGTGATGGGCTGGAGTGATCTGAGAACAAGGATGAACATTTTAAAATGGAGGCATTGCCTAGTAGGAGCTGATGTAGATTGATGCCCTGGTGACCAGGCACTGTGTGTCTTTAATTGAGGTATCATGCCCCCATCCCTGCCACCACCACCAGGAGGTGACAAGCTGCATGCTGGGTAGCAACTGAAAGCTGCATGGCGACAGGACTGCCTGCATCTGGGTTAATCCCAGTGGCGCCAAGCAAAAGCGTCCTCAACTGACCACTTAAGGGCCTCAATTGGCAGCGGGCGGGAAAGTTGGCCATGGCCCTTCTTCCCCACGACTTAATACTGGCGGAGGCAGGAAGGTGGCGAGGTTTGGACAGGCACCATCCCGCCTAATTAAGTGCCCTTCCTGCCTCCAAGCTTGCCACCAGCAAAAGCTAAAGATTCCACACGGACATCTAACAGGAAATGAACCACCGCTGAATCTCACAGCAGAGAATGAACCAGGACGGACCGAAATAAGAAGAGAACATTTTATTCGGCGAATCAGGGGACAGTCCAGATGAATCAGGAATTGAATCTGAAGAAAGAGACACATAAGAAGTATTTAGATACTAGAGGGCAGAAGGATAAATGGGGAATGCAAAGTGCTTTGGAGAAACGTTAGAAACAAGCCTTCAGCAAGGCAAAGGGAAATTACAAAATCAAATTATCGAGGGATATTACAAAGATGTATAAAAGTAATGTGTAGGTACTCGCTCTATCAGAGAATACATCCCTGCTGAAGTGTCACCTGATTTGTAGTGAAATTACAATGAAATGAAAATCTTATTGTCACAAGTAGGCTTCAAATGAAGTTACTGTCAAAAGCCCCTAGTCGCCACATTCCGGCGCCTGTTCGGGGAGGCTTGTACGGGAATTGAACCGCGCTGCTGGACTGCCTTGGTCTGCTTTCAAAGCCAGTGATTTAGTTAGTAGTGACGTCAGCTATGAGTGAGCGGGCTTCAGTTCTCCATTTTGGATTGGATGAGCAACTTCCCTAATAAAATGTTGCATTGTGTTTATAACAATCCAGAGCGTGGGCACTTCCATATCTTTCCGCTTTGCAGTAAACTCAAAGATACAACAGTACTTAATTTTTTAAAAATAAATTTAGAATACCCAATTCATTTTTTCTAATTAAAGGGCAATTTAGCATGACCAATCCACCTACCCTGCACATCTTTGGGTTGTGGGGGCGAGACCCACTCAAACACGGGGAGAATGTGCAAATCCACACAGACAGTGGCCCAGGGCCGGGATCGAACCTGGGACCTCGGCGCCGTGAAGCAGCAGTGCTAACTACTGCACCACTGTGCTGCCACAACGGTGCTTAAATAACAAAAAAAATAATCAAAATGAGTCTGGGATAGGGCCACTAAAGGAATGAGAAAAACTCTCGGGCAACAAGGGAAAAATTCCCAAATTATTGAATAACTTCCATTGTTGTCAGCATCGAAGCCAACAAAATAGATGCTTAAAAGAGGAGCTTAAAAAGAACATTAATTCATTCGAGATTGAAAGGGAAAAAAGGATTGATAAACTAGTGAAATTAAAGGATGGTGCTCCATTCTCAAGGGCACAAGGGGAGAAAGGGGAGGTACTAATGTTGTATCTGTAAAAGGTCCAGGAAAAGAGGGGATAGTGCCAGAGGATTGGTAGGCAGTTTGTTATTCCTGCGCAAAATGTTGGACTTTAACCTGGTGTTGTAAGACTTCTTACTGTGCTCACCCCAGTCCAACGCCGGCATCTCCACATCAAACATAACATGGGAATTGTAGGCCAATCAGTCCTGAGTCAATGATTGGAAAGAAACTGGAATCTATAGCAAATCAAGTGGCAGAAGAAAATTTAGAGACCGAAAATATAACAGAAGATTAATAATCTTTAGTAGGCTCACATTAACACTGCAATGAAGTTACTGTGAAAAGCCCTTAGTCGCCGCACTCCGCCGCCTGTTCGGGTACACAGAGGGAGAATTCAGAATGTCCAAATCAACTCACAAGCACATCTTTCGGGACATGTGGGAGAAAATGGGCGCAGGCGACATGCAACCTGCGGGACTTGAACCCAGGACCCTGGCGCTGT
Source organism: Scyliorhinus canicula (assembly GCF_902713615.1). Lineage (NCBI taxonomy): Eukaryota > Metazoa > Chordata > Chondrichthyes > Carcharhiniformes > Scyliorhinidae > Scyliorhinus > Scyliorhinus canicula. The sequence continues at coordinate 179,230,437 of NC_052155.1, read as the reverse complement.
GAAGCAGCAGGGCTAACCACTGTGCTACCATGCCACCAGTTAACAGGGATCTCAAAAATTACACTAAATTAGCCTGGTACAATTCATTGAAGAGGTAAAGGAGAGCGTAGAGAAGGCTAATGTAGCTGAGGTCACATACTTGGATTTTCAAAAGATCTCTTTTTTAATTATAATTTTTTTTTCCAATTAAGGGGCAATTTAGTGTGGCCAATTCACCTACCCTGCACATCTTTGGGTTATGGGGGTGACACACATGCAAACATGGGGAGAATATGCAAACTCCACACAGACAGTGACCCAGAACCAGGATTTGGACCTGGTTCCACATTGCCATAGGTAGCAGTGCTAACCACTGTGCCACCCTGCCGCCCCCGATTTTCAAAAGGTCTCTGATAAGGAAGGTTCTTGGCAAAGATATGAGGTCGGCTGACAAATAAATGGAAGGACAGGAAATTGGTTAATAAATAGAAAGCAGAGAGTGGGGAGATAAAGGATTATTGTTCACACTGGTGGAAGTCAGAAAGTGGTGTTGCACACAGCTCAAAGATTTAAAAAAAAATTTAGAGTACCCAATTCATTTTTCCAATTAAGGGGCAATTTAGCATGGCTGATCCACCTACCCTGCACATCTTTTGGGTTGTGGAACGATACCCAGGCAAACACGGGGAGAATGTACAAACTTCACACGGACAGTGACCCAGAATCGAACCTGGGACCTCGGTGCCGTGAGGCTACAGTGCTACCAGTGCGCCAACGTGCTACCCTCACAGTGCTCAAAGCTGATTGCACCAGCTACAAACCCTGCGCCGCTGGATGCAGATGCTGTACCTCAGGGGCTATTGATGGACATGGTACTTCTGAGGGAGCAGCATAGAATGTGCACCGTACTGTCAGCTGTTTGAGTTACCCTGGGCATGGCCTCAGGGAGATTGGAGGGGTCTATCCCAGGAATGAGCGGCATGATGCCGCAAACATTTACAATAATACCATTGTCCCTGGAAAGGGTCACCATTTTTAGTGAGCACCAGACACATCAAACAAGCACCTGCGCAATGGCTCACATACTGCGAGCTGAATTTTATAAGGCCTGCAAAAAAGGGATAGGTGGCGGTGGGGAAGGGGCTGAAAAATCAGGAGGAGGTGAAGTCCTTGTTGCCTTCTCGTTGACATGGCACTCTTCCATAGCCAGGGAATGTGGAGGATGGACTTCCAGCCCCAAGACTAATTAGTGTCACTCGAGTGGGTTCAGAACTGGGAGCAAGCCTGAGCAGGGAACAGAGCAGGGACCGGAGCAGGGATCTGGACAGAGATCGAAGCAGGGAATGGAGCAGGAACTGGAACAGGGATCTGAACAGGGACCAAAACGGGGACTGAAGCAGCTTTGCCTCTAGCTCTGCATGGGCTGCACAATGCAGAATGCACAGTGCTGTGAATGAAAAGTAGACTTGTCGCCTCTCCAGAATGTGCACAGGGATGTGTGACACATCATTAGAATGTGAGGTTTGAAGTGAATATTTCAGTCCAATACATATGATTCTTTTGCATCACTTTCTCAACATACTCATTCTCTTTGCTGGCAGGCAAATGGCCCTTTCAGTTGTGTGTTAATGAATGGTAAGGTATGAATTAATGCTGCGTCTTGGGGAGATGTGACACAAAGTCTTGTTTGTTTGCAGGACTGTGTTGTATTAACAACATGAAATGAAAATCGCTTATTGTCACGAGTAGGCTTCAATGAAGTTACTGTGAAAAGCCCCTAGTCGCCACATTCCGGCACCTGCCCGGGGAGGCTGATACGGGAATCAAACCGTGCTGCTGGCCTGCTTGGTCTGCTTTAAAAGCCAGAGATTTAGCTCAGTGAGCTAAACCAGCCCCTAGATGGGAGGGCAAAATTTGTTTGCCAGATGCACGGTAGCATGGTGGTTAGCATAAATGCTTCACAGCTCCAGGGTCCCAGGTTCGATTCCCGGCTGGGTCACTGTCTGTGCGGAGTCTGCACGTCCTCCCCGTGTGTGCGTCGGTTTCCTCCGGGTGCTCCGGTTTCCTCCCACAATCCAAAGATGTGCGGGTTAGGTGGATTGGCCATGCTAAATTGCCCGTAGTGTCCTAAAAAGTAAGGTTAAGGGGGGGGGGGGGTTGTTGGGTTACGGGTATAGGGTGGATACGTGGGTTTGAGTAGGGTGATCATGGCTCGGCACAACATCGAGGGCCGAAGGGCCTGTTCTGTGCTGTACTGTTCTATGTTCTATGTTCTATGGGTGAACTGGTGAATCTGAAATTAATCTTCCAATAGTTTAAAATTTTTTTTAGAGTACCCAATTTTTTTCCAATTAAGGGGCAATTTGGCGTGGCCAATCCACCAACCCTGCACATCTTTGGGTTGTGGGGGTGAGGCCCACGCAAACACGGGGAATATGTGCAAACTCCACATGGACAGTGACCCAGGGCCGGGATCGAACTTGGGACCTCGGCACCGTGAGGCAGCAGGGCTAACCCACTGCGCCACCGTGCTGCCCTAATCTTCCAATAATGAGGGTGTCCAGGCAGCAGTGGGCATTCCTGCAGGTGCATTGTCTGCAGCTCTTTCTGTCTCCTTTTCCTCATCCTGCCCCCCTTCCTCCTCTTCCTCAATTTACCAGGATCATCCGAGGACGCTCTGTGATCGGCCTTATGTCCTTGCTCCTTGTCCAAACCTTGCTGTTGTACAGAATGCAGCACAACGCAACTCTTCCACAGACCCTGACTGAGGTGCACTGGAGGTTACTTCTCCCCAGGCACCTGAAGTATGCTGATAGCTTGCTCTAGGACACGTCTTGATGTCTTATCGAATTCATTGAATCGCTCCTGTGCTTCATCTCTCGGGTTGCTGAGAGGTGTCAACAAGCACATTATCAGGGGTATTCCCGTGCCTCCAAGCTGACAGCTGATAACTGCTTCAGGTCGGAGGATGTCTGGGAAGTTAGACAGCAGCAGGATGGAAGCATGGTTTGCCTGGGAATCTTGCACACACCTGCATAAAGATCATGGGCTTGATTCTCTGTTGGCTGGATCCTCCATTTGGCCGGCAGCGCACTCACGCCCATAGATTTCCCGACGGCGTGGGGGTGGCCACAATGAGAACCTGCATTGGCCGGGTGCTGGGACGGACGATCCAGCTGGCGGCGGGTGCGGACATTCCGCCTATTATTTTAGTTGTTGCTGACCAGCTGTACATTTGTGGAGTGGAAGCTCTCCGTTCCACTTGGCAACAGGTCTTGTTCCAGCAGGCCTATACTCCCTGATGTGATATGCTGAGCCTGCGAAGACACTGGTGCTCTGACCTGTCAATTGATCATAGAATAGGGCAGCACGGTGGCGCAGTGGTTAGCACTGCTGCCTCACGGCGCCGAGGTCCCAGGTTCGATCCTGGCTCTGGGTCACTGTCTGTGTGGAGTTTACACATTTTCCCCTTGTTTGTGTGGTCATAGAATCCCTAAAGTGCAGAAGTGGCCTCCATTCGGCCCATTGAGTCTTCACCGACCCTCCGAAAGAGCACCTACTTAGGCGCACTCCCCATGCCCTACCCCCATAACCCCACCTAACTGTTGGACACTAAGGCGCAATTCAGCATGGCCAATCCCCCTAACCTGCACATCTTTGGGCTGTGGGAGGAAGTCAAAGCACCCAGAACCTATGCAGACATGGGGAGAAAGTGCAGACTCCACAGAGACAGTCGCCCGAGGTCGGAATCGAACCTGGGTCCCTGGTGCTGTGAGGCAGCAGTGCTAACCACTCCACCACCCTGCCGTGCCTCTTCCTGTAGATTCTGTATGGTCTGCCGTGAGCTGCATCTCTCTCCAGATTCTCTCTCCCCTGTGGGCCTGGAGGTCTGTGAGTAACAGGTTGTTGGTGGCGGTACAGGTTCTGCTGCTCCAGTTGCTGATGTTGCCTCACCTTGGTCCTCATCTGAGGTCCAGAGTAACGCAGTTAGCTGGATGTTTTGTCCCTCCACCCCCCCTGTGGCGTGTATGTGGTGACCGAGGCAGCCTACCCTTGGGGAACGGTGGGGTCCTCGGGTCCCGCCCCTGTCAACGGTTTTCACCATTGTTCGCCTCCTCCGCTGCTGGGAAACCTATTGGGGAGAATGGGTGGGGGAGGGGGGGGGGGGGGCAGTTTGCCATCAGAGGGGCTGGAAGCCCCCACCAGTGAGAACTGCCAGAAAATTTCAGCCGGTGTTCCTGACACATGCGTTGACCTGATAGCTCATCGCTTCAAAGCGAAGGTCAGTTGTACAAGCTTCCAAAGTGCTTATAATACCTCCAGAGTGCGTATTCTCAGCACACGGACTGTGAACAAACCCTCACTGAAAAGCAGGTAAGAAAGCAGCTGTCAGTATTTCTTGGTATGTTTCCCTGCCACGCTTTCCGCTCCCTCAATCGTCACTGTTGCCTTCCTTGCACTAGCACGTTCCAGGAAACCTGTGGGCCCCAAGGTTAAATTGCAAAACCAGAGTTAACATCGGTGTAATTGAGCAATTAACATATTGAAATTGACAACCCCCCCCCTTCCAGCGGATTGCTCTCACACAGCCCAAACCTGTTGCACTTAAACATGGAGATTGGGAGGGGGTGGGGTATTTCCTCCAGATTTCCAGCGCCCCTTCCCACACCTAAACTCACATCTTCACTCGCGCTGTGGGCCGCACAGTAGCATCATGTTTAGCACAATTGCTTCAAAGCTCCAGGGTCCCAGGTTCGATTCCCGGCTGGGTCACTGTCTGTGCGGAGTCTGCACGTCCTCCCCGTGTGTGCGTGGGTTTCCTCCGGGTGCTCCAGTTTCCTCCCACAGTCCAAAGATGTGCAGGTTAGGTGGATTGGCCACGCTAAATTGCCCTTAGTGTCCAAAATTGCCCTTAGTGTTGGGTGGGGTTACGGGATTATGCGGATAATGTGAAGGCGTGGGCTTGGGTGGGATGCTCTTTCCAAGAGCCAGTGCAGACTCAATGGGCCAAAGGGCCTCCTTCTGCTCTGTAGATTCTATGATTCTATGAGTCCCTGATCTAATCCTCAATTCTTCCTTCCTGCCCAAATCAACATCCCTAATTCCTATCCTGTTGCTGGATGCATCGGTGCTACTCTCAGTGTCTGCTCAGGTCGGAAGTGCTGAATTGTTCTATGTTTGATTACGTGGTTCTGTTTACTATTGATGCTCACTCATTGCTTAGTTACACCTGGGAGTGGCCTCAAAGAAAAGTAAGCAAACTGTGGAGGCTTCTGGAAGCTTGAGCTGCTCGCATGGAGCAGACATTTTAAAGCACTGTGAATAAGAACTGTCACGCACAGAAATTTGTGTCAGCTCGGCTTAGGTCAGGGGTATAAAATATACAACAAAGTCTTAATTTTGGTGCAATCCCTGGTCCTTGAAGCGTAAAAAGGGACAAAGCGAGCGCATCAGGAAAAGTGTACACACGAGGGATACGCAAAGACTGGGATACAGGAAAGAAGCGCACAGCGAAAATGTGAGTTGATGAAGGTAGGTTGCAGGCAACCATGATCTCATAGGTGGCAGCACGGTGGCGCAGTGGGTTAGCCCTGATGCCTCACAGCGCCGAGGTCCCAGGTTCGATCCCGGCTCTGGGTCACTGTCCGTGTGGAGATTGCACATTCTCCCCGTCTTTGCGTGGGTTTCGCGCCCACAACACAAAGATGTGCTGGGTAGGTGGATTGGCCACGCTAAATTGCCCCTTAACTGGATAAAATTAATTGGGTACTCTAAATTTAAAAAAAAACATGATCTCATAGAACAGCAGGAGCAACTCGCCGAAGTCGCCTCTGGCCTGTGTTGTTCTGAGAAAGAGAGTGAGAGAGAGAGAACGTGAGTAGAGCCAAAAGACAGAGAGGGAGATACAGTGATCTAAAGAGTGGGATGCATACAGAAAGACAACTACACCAAGAGAGATATTCTCAAAATCTTTAATCTATGCACACAGTGTCACAGGAAATCAGTTAGCATTTTTTAAAAAAGCCTGGAATGTCAAGGCTATTAATTAGCAAGAAGTGTGCATGAGCTGATTTAAAATATATATATGTTTGTGTGTTAGTAGAAATCCAATCCAATATAAATTGATACCTGGGAAAATGTTCATGTTAACTGGTGTCAACTGTAACATGTTTAATTAAAATTAAAGAAGGAAACAAAACCTGATTTGTTCTGCTATTAGCTGCAGGTGTTTTTGCAATAATTTGTGAATGTGTTTGTTGGAAATGCATGATGAAAAAGAGAATAGAACACTCTTTCTCTGTGATTATCATTGCATTTATTTGCATCTACTGACAAAGAAAAAGGCTGCATAATCTCACATGTTAGTTTGATGTAAGTATATCCACGTTTCGGAGCTTCTTTTTTGTAAATATAAGAGGATGAATTTGGATGGAAAGTCCTGCCAAGTGTGTCTGTGATTTCCTTAAATACCTGCCTGACAGACGGCACTCAACACTGCCATTGTATATCAGCAAACCCAACACTGCATATTAAACAACAAGAAAGACTTCCATTTCGAAAGCAGGTCAAGACACCCCACAGCAAGAGAATTAGTCTGAATTACAGTGGAATATTTTAGCCCCTCCCCCAAAAAATGGTGGGAGGGGTATTGGGGGGGGTGGGGGGGGGGGGGGGGGGGGCTGGCTGTGGAGGGAGGTTTCAAAGTTAAAACCCTGAAACAGGAACTCAACCCACCTCGTACCATGCCGACTTCCAATTAAAAAAAATAATAATCTTTTATTAGTGTCACAAGTAGGCTTACATTAACGCTGCAATGAAGTTACTGGGAAAATCCCCGAGTCGCCTGCTCGGGTACACCGAGGGAGAATTCAAAATGTCCAATTCACCTAACAAGTACCAAACAAGTTTCAGGACTTGTGGGAGGAAACCGGAGCACCCGGAGGAAACCCACGCAGATACGGAGAGAACGTGCAGACTCCGTACAGACAGTAACCCAAGCGGGAATCGAACCTGGGACCCTGGCGCTGTGAAGCAACAGTGTTAACAGCTGCGCTACCGTGCCACCCCGACTTCCAATTTTAATTGGAGTGGAAAGAAGGGCAGGCAACCAATCCACCGTCATTCGGTGGGCTGGTCATTTAAATATTCCAGTAGTTGGCTGGGTCTCCTGAAAGCAGCAGGTGGAAGGAGGTGAAAATGTCACAATCCATGATGCAATTGCCTTTTCAGCACTGCTTGTGGGCCAAGAGGAGCTGGGGTGTTTCTTCTGGGCTCAACAGTCTGGCTGTTGTGCGGGACACCTACAGAATAAAATTATGAGACCTGCGGGACATTTGTGAAAACCTAACTCGGACTTTCCTGTTATTAAATTCAACATTGCCTTCTGTCCAACCTCACATGGAACACATGTATGTAGTGCCAAGGCTTTATACTGGAAGTGTAAACATAGGGTTGGATCTTGCCACCACGTACTGGACCCACGCCTGAACACAAAAGTCCAAGGATAGGGAGAAATTGGTCCTTGCGCCTCAACATCGTACACATAGGGGCATTGGTGCCTACCTGCATGCCCTCAAATGTGACCAATGGGGGGGGGGGAGGGGGGGTCTGTTTTGGGGGAGTATGTGTCTTTGGTTGACTGCAACCCTGGGTGCAGTTAGATAAGCACACCCATTAGCTTCACAGTATGAATCCTTCTTTAACACATATGAACTCACTCGGACTTGGTGGCCACGGGGCAGAGTCCAAAGAAGAATCCTGAGTGCGGCAGACCCGATGCCTGTCCTGCCTATCACCCATTTTATTTCTTTCAGTTAGCCTCAGGCTGCAGATCGGCCCAGGCTAACCCACTGCTAAATTAGTATGTGTTCCGCCTGTTTTAGGCCATAGGATTGGACACCCTGCGATTTCTACCCCCATATCTCAGTGGGTTACATTTGATCGTAACAATTTCCTTGGCTCCTCGATACAATCAAGCTGGCATCAGGTTCGCATTTGTCCCTTGTTTAGTTAGTGCTGTTATACCCCTGATACACTCCAGTATGCATGTGCCCACCTTTTGAAGTGGTGGAGGAATCCAAAAACTTTCCGCTATGCTGCTTAATGCCCACTCAAAACAAAAAACATTCTCGTCGGAGACAATAATTTCAGAACAAACTCAGGAATTCCAATCCTGCCTCCCCCCCACCCCGCACCCCTCCCTGCTCCTGATACCTGCAGCAAATAAAAATGTGGTTGTGGAACGAACTCTGTCGGGTTAAATTATAGTGTAGTATCTGTCAAAAAAGGCTCTGAGCTACCGTGCGTTTATTACTCAGGGGGGCTAAGAGACATGCATAAAGGCTGTAAAAACTCAACAGGTCTGGCAGCATCTGCAGAGAGAGAAACAGTGTTAAAGTTTCGAGTCCAGTCGACTCGGGTGACACAGTGGTTAGCACTGCTGCCTCACAGCGCCAGAGACCCGGGTTCAATTCCAGCGCTGGGTGACTGTCTGCGTGGGTCTCCTCCGGGTGCTCCGGTTTCCTCCCACAATCCAAAGACACACAGGTTAGGAGGATTGGCCATGATAAATTGCTCCTTGGTATCCAAGGATGTGTAGATTAGGTGGAGTTAGGTTTCAGGAATAGGGTGGGGGTGTGGGCCAAGGTAGGGGGCTCTTTCAGAAGGTGGTTACAGACTCAGTCTTCTGCATTGTAAGAATTCTATGGACTCTTCATAATAATAATAATAATCTATATTATTGTCACAAGGAGGCCCACAATAACACTGCAATGAAGTTATTGTGATAAGCCCCTGGTCGCCACACTCTGGTGCCTGTTCTGGTACACGGAGGGAGAATTCAGAATGTCCAAATTACCTCACAGCACGTCTTTCGGGACTTGTGGGAGGAAACCAGAGCACCCGGAGGAAACCCACGCAGACACGGGGAGAACGTGCAAACTCCGCACAGACAGTGACCCAAGCCGGGAATCGAACCCGGGACCCTGACGCTATGAAGCAGTCTGGGTCATGGACTCCAAATTTTAACTCTGTTTCTAGGGTGGCACGGTGGTGCAGTGGTTAGCATTGGTACCTCACAGTGCTGAGGTCCCAGGTTCAATTCTGGCTCCGGGTCACTGTCCATGTGGAGTTTGCACATTCTCCCCGTGTTTGTGTGGGTTTCGCCCCCACAACCCAAAAGATGTGCACGATAGGTGGATGAGCCACACTAAAGTGCCCCTTAATTGGAAAAAATGAATTGGGTACTCCAAATGTATTTTTAAAAACACTATTTCCCTCTCTTCATAGATGATGCCAGACCTGCTGAGATTGTCCAGCATTTTCTGGGACGGGGGGGGGGGGTTTGTTTCAGATTCCTGGGATCGGCAGTAATTTGCTTTTATCCTCACTGCGAAACATACTCTGTAATTACAATCAGCACAGCGAATTCCGAAGTTGATCTCGTTTCAGGCGCCTGAGCCGGCCACAATTTTAAGCATGGCGTAGTTTGAAAGATGGAAGGAATGTGTCTTCCGTGATTCGCGGGTTCCAACATTGTTGGTGTGTGTGTATAAACACTACACTGTGATCATAATGGTCATGCTCCAGCTGGTATCTGAAATGCGCTCTCTCCACAAGCATTGACTAATCTGGTTGGTCCTGACAGCAGCTAGCATTTACTGTATCAGAGTTGCCAGGTAGTGCCTCTCTTTTTTTTACATATATACATAGAAAAAAAACCCAAAGCGTATGTTAAGTAAATACCCAAGGTGTTAGTCATCGTGGTTACAGCGAAACAAAGTTTTCATCACATGCTGCTTATTATGCCCCGAACAAAAGGTGGGGTTTTAGTTGAGCATTAGCACATATCAAAACATATCACTCCACTCTGCATTATCTTGGTGAAAAGGAGGGAGGAATAAAAAACAATGAATGCTCTGCAGCGACAAGTCACAAATTGACACAAATCCCACACTGACAATTGAAGCAATCGCCTCCGCAAGACGCAGGGATACGATTTTCCACGCAAGTATTAAGAAACTTGTTAAATCCACCAACATTGATATTAACTTCAAGCAATTAGGAACACGCTGATAATGATATGAGTCTTCAGCTGTAAATAATCGTGCTGCCTTAAGGCTATGGTTTAATTCTTGGCTCAGCGTATCTATAAACAATAATCAAACTGCAAAAGCGAGTGGTGTGTTTTTGTTACACATCCATCTACACACCCCCCATCACCTTTTGTCTCGGAGTGTGCAATCATTTCCAAGGCTTTCACCGTTACCCCCACTGGCAACTCTGACCTTCAAGGATCTCCCGCCTATTAGGGGAAGAGCTAATCTGTGCTTCCCTCTCTCCCTCTTACATATCAATCGGAGCGAAATCACACAGCGTGCCCAGTGCCAGCTCTTCACAAGTCCCAGAGCTGTTATTTCCATTATTTCCATTCTTGCCTGCTCTGTGAAACAGAGGCCCTGCCCTGCTGCTGTGGCACAATAAATGGGGACATTAGGAGAAAAACAGTTCTAATTGCCGCAGCCCACATCTTGTTAATAAGTAATGTACAGTCAAGCTTTAGGCATTTGCAACTAAAATGTTTATACTGCCGGCCATCAGTTGCTATTGACACCGCATATAATTAAACATTTGTCCAGGTCAGCGCAAAAGTGCTCCCTCTGAATGCAAAAAAAAACACAACCCTCCACAATTCCAACATTTTGAAACAGGGAACATAATAATTCTTTGAGCCTTGGATCTTGCAGGCTGTAAGATTTGGACATTTTGAATTCTCCCTCAGTGTACCTGAACAGGCGCCAGAATGTGGCGACTAGGGGCTTTTCGCAGTAACTTCATTGCAGTGTTAATGTAAGCCTACTTGTGACAATAAAGATGATTATGATTACAGTTTATCTTTGGGAAAATAAGGGCAGCACGGTGGCACAGTGGTTAGCATTGCTGCCTACGGCGCTGAGGACCTGGGTTCGAATCCCGGCCCTGGGTCACTGTCTGTGAGGAGTTTGCACATTCTCCCCGTGTCTGCGTGGGTTGCGCCCCCACAACCCAAAGATGTGCAGGTTAGGTGGATTGGCCACGTTAAATTGCCCCTTAATTGGAAAAAATAATTGGGTACACTAAATTTATAAAAAAAAAGAAAAAAAAAAAAAAATCTTTGGGAAAATAATGGAGTGGGGCAAAGGTGCAACTCGAGGTGTTTTTAAAAAAATTAGTTTTCCAATTAAGGGGAAATCATGTGACCAATCCACCTATCCTGTACATATTTGGTTTGTTGCCGGGGGGGGGGGGGGGGGGGGGGGGGGGTCTCACATCATCAATGAATCACCAACAATCTGTCCTGGTTCACCCACGTCGACGCTATCACCAAGAAAGCACAACAGTGCCTATAATTACTCAGGAAACTGAGGAAATTCGGCATGTCCACATTAACTCTTACCAACTTTTACAGATGCACCATAGAAAGCATCCTATCTGGCTGCATCACAGCCTGGTATGGCAACACCTCAACCACAGATCGCAAGGAACTGCAGAGAGTTGTGAACATAGCCCAATCCATCACACAAAACCGCCTCCCATCCATTGACTCTGTCTACACCTCCCGCTGCCTTGGGAAAGCGGGCAGCATAATCAAAAAGCCCTCCAACCCGGGTTATTCTCTCTTCCATCGGGCAAGAGATACAAATGTCTGAGGACACGCGCAAACAGACTCAAAAACAGCTTCTTCCCCGCTGTTACCAGACTCCTGAATGACCCTCTTACGAACTGAACTGATCTCCCATTGCATCTTCTCTACTGAGTCGTGCTACACTCCTGTATGCTTCACCCGATGATTGTGTCTATGTATTTACATTGTGTATTTATGGATGTCCCATGTTTTTCTTTCATCTATGGAGTGATCCGTCTGGACTGCATGCAGAACAATACTTTTCACTGTACCTCAGTATACGTGACAGTAAATCTAAATCTATTTGTGAGGAAAAGAGTACTTCAATTCTGTCAGCAACACCTTATCGCCTTCACTGTTATTGTGGTTTGGTGAGGTCTTCTGCAAGACAGATGGCTCAATAGAACATAGAACAGTACAGCACAGAACAGGCCCTTCGGCCCTCGATGTTGTGCCAAGCAATGATCACCCTACTCAAACCCACATATCCACCCTACACCCGTAACCCAACAACCCCCCCTTTAACCTTACTTTTTTTTTTAGGACACTACGGGCAATTTAGCATGGCCAATCCACCTAACCCGCACATCTTTGGACTGTGGGAGGAAACCGGAGCACTCGGAGGAAACCCACGCACACACGGGGAGGATGTGTAGACTCCGCATAGACAGTGACCCAGCCGGGAATCGAACCTGGGACCCTGGAGCTGTGAAACATTTATGCTCAGCACCATGCTACCATGCTCTCCGTCAATGTTTTAGTTCCAAAATTTGATGGCAGTGGTTAACTCAGCATATAAAATATGTGGACTCCTCATGGATAAACAAGCGTTTTGTTCAAGGCAAATAAGCTCAATTTTAACTTGACCTGTTCACTGGGAATAGTGGATGCAATTTAATGGGAAAGCTTCTAAGCGTGGTAGCGAGCTAGAAATGACCCTCCCGAATGCTCAGCCTGGCAAGGCCGTCACCGCTATAAAACGTTAAGTGGTTCAGTTAACGAGGCCCCGCGGGATTCACGCTGCACATCATGGTTTGCCGGCTGATTCGCCTGGGATCGTGCCCGCCTGCAGCCCCACCATCCTCCCCCACCGCTAACAAGTGACAGCAGCACTTACCTGCACAGCCAACCCCACTCCACTCGCAGCCATGCTGCCACGGAGACCAGCCCCACGCTTTGGTGACGCCGACCTGGGATGACTGCTGGACACAATGGAGGCTTGAGACAGGTTCCCCGTTCCCCCAAGGGTCCAGGAGGGTTAGCCACAGGGCAGCTACTACCGCCTGGGACGAAGTGGCAGTGGCCATCAACTCAGTGAATGTGTCCAAGAGGACCGGCAGGAAGATCATTGACAGGCGGCACGGTGGTGCTGCTGCCTCACAGCGCTGAGGTCCCAGGTTCGATCCCGGCTCTGATTATCATAGAATTTACAGTGCAGAAGGAGGCCATTCGGCCCAGCGAGTCTGCACCGGCTCTTGGAAAGAGCGCCTTACCCAAGGTCAACACCTCCACCCTATCCCCATAAACCAGTGACCCAATAACCCCACCCAACACTAAGGGCAATTTTGGACACTAAGGGCAATTTATCATGGCCAATCCACCTAACCTGCACATCTTTGGACTGTAGGAGGAAACCGGAGCACCCGGAGGAAACCCAAGCACTCACGGGGAGGATGTGCAGACTCCGCACAGACAGTGACCCAAGCCGCGAATCGAACCTGGGACCCTGGAGCTGTGAAGCAATTGTGCTATCCACAATGCTACCGTGCTGCCCTGGGTCACTGTCCGTGTGGAGTTTGCACATTCTCCCCGTGTCGGTGTGGGTTTCACCCCCACAGCCCAAATATGTGCAGAGTAGGTGGGTTGGCCATGGTAAATTGCCCCTTAACTGGAAAAAATGAATTGGGTCATCTAAATTAAAAAAAAACTAGGGAAGGCATCCCACCTTCCACCCTATCACTGATATTCCTTTTTGTTCTTCCCTACCCCCACACCCCCTTTCCGTCTTTCCCTGCCTCAGTGCTGGCTCTAAACCTGTTACATCTCTTTTTTTTCTAATAAATTTAGAGTGCCAATTCATTTTTTCCAATTAAGGGGCAATTTAGCGTGGCCAATCCATCTAACCCGCATATCTTTGGTTTGTGGGGGCGAAACCCACCAAACATGGGGAGAATGAGCAAATTCCACACGGACAGTGATCCAGAGCCGGGATTGAACCTGGGACCTCGGCACAGGGCTAACCCACTGCGCCACTGTGTTGCCCTAAAACCTGTTACATCTCTAAGGTTTTCCAGCTTTGTTGAAAGGTCATCATCCCCACGTTTTAACTCTTTATCTTTCTCTCTCTCTCCAGGTGCTGCCTGACCTGTTAAGCATTTTCGTAGAAGCATAAAACCGTAGACTTCCTACAGTACAGAAGGAGGCCATTTGGCCCATCGAGTCTGCACCGACCCTCTGAAAGAACACTCCATCCAAGCCCACTCTCCCACCCTATCCCAATAACCCTTTAACCTAAACACACCCTGGACACCAAGGGCAATTTAGCGTGACCAATCCAGCTAATCTGCACATCTTTCGACTCTTTGTATTTCTGGGTGGTATACTCTGCTCCCAGGACTAAGTGCCTGCGCCGTCGCGAACGCCGTCGCGTTTCTTGACGGTGCGAACAGGGCCCGAGCACGACCTATTCTCACCCCCACAGGGGGCCAGCACGGCGCTGGAGCAGTTCACGCCGCTCCAGCCTTTCCAACCAGCGCAGGTGCAGTTGGGGGAGCTCATTCCTGCGCATGTGCAGTTGGGCCGCACCATCCTGCGCATGGGCGGGGAACGTCTTACACGCGCCGGCCCCTCACTAACATGGCGCCGAGGTTCTTGGGCCGGCCGCGGAAGGAGGTAGGCCCGGGTGGGGCAGAGGCTGGCCTGCCAATCGGTGGGCCCCGATTGCGGGCCAGACCCCATCGGAGGCCCCCCCCCCGGTGAAGGAGCACCCCCCCCCCCCACAGGCCGCCCCCCCCCCCCCCCCCCCAGCGTTTCCGCACAGTTCCCGCCGGCAGCAACCAGGGGTGAACGGCACCGGCGGGACTGTTATTTCTTTTGCCAGCCTCTCGCTCCTTCCGGTCCGGAGAATCGCCGTTTGCGGCAATTCTCCGAGCGGCCCGGCGCGATTCTTGCGTCGCTGGTTTTGGGGAGGGGTGGGAGAGTCGCGTTCAGGTGTCGGGGCGGCGTGGCGCGACTCGCGCGGTGCCCTGGCGATTCTCTCACCCGGTGTGGGGGGGGGGGGGGGGGAGGGCGGGGGGAATACCGCCCTGTATTTTCTCTTTGTATGTCAGGCAAATGGGACGTATAAGCAATGGGAACACCCTCACCTTTGTTGCGATAGGGCTGCAGCCTGAGGCAGCAGTGTGGGGGAATGGTTATACTGCTACCTCTCTGATGCTCAAAGCAGCATTTTCCTCTGGCTCGCCATCACCTCCCTCACAATCTGTTCTTGTTAGAGTCTTTGGGCTGGATTTGTGCTACCAGGTTGGGTATCCTGGGTCGGGAGATTTCCTGACTTGCCAGACCTGCCTTGACCAAAAGAACCCTGAATTGGGCAATTTTCAACCTGGGTGGGTGGATGAGTTCTGATGTGGGGCTGGTTAGAGCCCTATTTCAGTTCTCTGGCACTTGGACCAAGCTGTTTTAGGAGTCTCTAGGCCCTCCAGCTCTCACCCCCCACACCCCTTCACTCTCTCACCAAACTTCAATAGACACAATGCCAATTCAAGCCAATGTATGTCCGCCACCCACGCCCATGGATCTCATACCCCACATGCCAACTCAGTGCAAAATCACCCATTATTCACCATGAGCATGTGGAGATAAAAGAAGGAACTTCTAAAAATATAATAGAGCTCTCATTATACACACTTGATAGTGAAAAGGAGTTCACATTTATGAAAGCCTCTAGTGGTTAATTTTTTAAGAAAACAAACAAACTTCTGTTCAAACCCCTTAATTCGCTAATAGTCTCATGAAACAGCTGATTAAACTGGTGAACTCAGAATCCACTGCTGAGATAGTTGTAGTTTTTGAATATCAGCTAAGTATTCATAATGACATACTGATTATGGAAAAACATCAGCAAAGAGCATTATGGGCAGCACGATGGCGCAGTGGTTAACACTGCTGCCTCACGGTGCCGAGGTCCCAGGTTCGATCCCAGCTCTGGGTCGCTGTCCGTGTGGAGTTTTCACATTCTCCCAGTGTTTGCGTAGGTTTCACTCCCACAACCCAAAGATGTGCAGGGTAGGTGGATTGGCCACGCTAAATTGCCCCTTAATTTAAAAAAATGAATTGGGCACTCTAAATTTATTTCAAAAAAACAAAGACCTTTATTGAAATTGCTTGAACAGATGCTACACCAACAGGCCTGTCAATCAAAGCAGTTCAGCAGAGGGTTTTATCAAGCAGTCACTGACCTCTGTAACCCACTTCTTTTGCAATTTAGAGAGCGGTGGATTTAAAAGAAAACTTCAGATCATGACAGTTAAAAAGACCTGATCCACCCTTCAAGAATGTTTACATCCACTCCACCAACGTATGACTCCCATACTGTTAGGTATCAGAGAATACACCCTGCTGGTGGAACAACTGTAGTGACATCAGCAGAGTGTTTTTGCGTGGCTTTCAGTTCCCCATTTTAGATTGTAGGAGCGACATCTGCTAATAAACCTCTCATGGTGTTTGGAAGAAATACAAGTGTGTCACACCTGTCGACCTTTTCTCTGTGTGACACTGAGAAAATATAACACTTACTGGGCGCGATTCTCCCAAAACGGGAGAAATCATAAAGCTGGCGTCAAACCCGGGCGGGTTTGACGCCAGCGCGCCCCTTCCCGACCGGGAACCGATTCTGGTCCCCGGTCGGGGCTAGCAGCCCGACGCCGTAGGCTCCGGCATGACGGGCTTAACGAATATCGTTAAGCCCGCTTGCCGGAGTTAGCGCCGGCTGACGCGTCATATGACGTCAGCCGCGCATGCGCGGATTCGAAGACTCCAACCCGCGCATGCGCGGATGACGTCATCGCGTATTTGCGCGAAACCCGCGCATGTGCGGGCCGGGTTGCCCCTCAGCCGCCCCGCGAATGGATACTGCGGGGCGGCGGAAGGAGAAAGAGTGCGCGGGCATCGGGCCCGCTGCCCGCGATCGGTGCCCACCGATCGCGGGCCCATGGCACCCTTGGCACGGCCGTGGTACTGCCGTGCCAATCGGCGCCATGGTTATGAAAAGCGAGTTTGTGACGCCGTTTTTACGAACGGCCAGACCAGGTCTGTTTGCCGTTCGTAAAAACGGCGTAAAGGGCTGGGACTTCGGCCCATCTATCAGCTGTGAATCGCTGCCGGCCGTAAAAAAACGGCGGCAGCGATTCGGGTCGGGAGTTGGGTGGGGGGTGGGGGAGAATAGCGGGAGGGCGGGAAAAATGTCGGGAAGGCCCTCCCGCTATTCTCCGACCCGTCGTGGGGGTCGGAGAATTTCGCCCACTGTGTTTCAACAGCTAAAATGGAGTCTGTTTGAACTCAGCGCTAAGTTTAAATATCTCTGTTGAGTTGTTTTCCCTCCTGTGCGATCCTTTCCACTTCAAGCAACAATGAGATTTGTCAGAAATGTGGGTGGGACTTCTGCATCCAGGTCCAACCCACCATTTGTAAAAGATCCATAGAGTCTTCCTGACACTGCGTAAACCTGGCCCATTGACTCAGTATACCCCAAAGGAGGCTGTTTTGTCCATTTTGCCAGTTCACTGCAGAGCAATCCAATAAGCCCCATTTTCCTGTTCTAACACCACTGCGCCAATAAGCTTATGTCACTCAAGTGCTCATCCAGTTTCCTTTTGAAATTCTTCATTTTTCCACTTTCATCACCTCAAAGGCAATAAGCTCCAGCTCATTACCACTCATTTGTACAAACATTCAGGGCAGCACTGTGGCGCAGTGGTTAGCACCGTTGCCTCACGGCTCCGAGGACCAGGGTTCGATCCCGGTCCTGGGTCACTGTTGTCGTGAAGTTCTTTTAAAAAAATTTAGAGTGCCCAATTCATTTTTCCAATTAAGGGGCAATTTAGCATGGCCTATCCACCTACCCTGCACATCTTTGGGTTGTGGGGGCGAAACCCACGCAAACACGGGGAGAATGTGCAAACTCCA
The DNA here is from genome assembly GCF_902713615.1 of Scyliorhinus canicula. Lineage (NCBI taxonomy): Eukaryota > Metazoa > Chordata > Chondrichthyes > Carcharhiniformes > Scyliorhinidae > Scyliorhinus > Scyliorhinus canicula. Next base: position 179,212,610 of record NC_052155.1, on the reverse strand, counting down.
CACAGACAGTGATCTAGAGCCGGGATCGAACCTGGGACCTCAGCGCCGTGAGGCTGCAATGCTACCCACTGTAGACGTGCAGGTTAGGTGGATTGGCCACGCTAAATTGCCCTTGGTGGTTCGGAGGGGTTATTGGGTAATGGGGATAGGGTGGAAGTGAGAGCTTAAGTGGGTCGCTGCAGACCTGATGGGCCGAATGGGCTCCTTCTGCACTGTATGTTCTATGTCTATGTGCAGGCTAGGTGGATTGGACATGAGATTTCCCCTTAATTGGAAAAAATGAATTGGGTACTCTACATTTATTTTAAAAAACCTCCCAAGAATCATTATGTACCCAAACATTATTACAGAAGCATGATTAAGGATGCCAGCTCATGTCACTCTTCATTGAATGTGATGCTTTCTCCCCGTTCCCTCCTAATATCACTTTTGGAGCAATTTTACTGAGTTATGTGCTGTTTTAGTCCGCAGTGTATAAAAACTTTGAAACAAATGTAATCATTAAAGATAAAGTAAAGATGCAGACCAGTGACTTCAGTATAATGGAGACTCCTTTAATCATCAGGGATGGGATTGCCTCTTTGTGGGACAGTAAAGGCATTTTACTGGAAATTCACGCAGAGAACACTCTGTACAACGATGCTGCATTTTCCAATTTCAGCATGCCGCTAAATACTTTCACTGTCCATCCCACGCAAGTCGAATTCAAGCTAGTTAATGAGCTTAATGATCCACAAATCAGCTCCTTGATGTTTATAAACGAGTCCAGTAGCATTTCTGGCTGGCTGAGAACAGCAAAAAATAGCAAGGCAGGAAAGCAGGAGTATTTACCTCTCATTAATTCCAGGTATTAAAATTCTGGCCACTTAAAGGCATATTGCAGTTGTTTGGTTATAAACAGAAGGAACATGAGTTGCCTTTGTCGAGTGCCATCTGTACAACTTAAATGTACAGTCTGAATGAGTGAACCATGTCTCTTTGAATAGCTTTACGAGTACAGTACTTTTTTAAATTTGTCCAATTAAGGGGCAATTTAGTGTGGCCAATTCACCTACCCTGCACATCTTTGGGTTGTGGGGGTGAGGCCCACGCAAACAGGGAAGAATGTGCAAACTCCACATTAACAGTGACCTGAGGCCAGGATCGAGCCTGGGTCCTCGGCACCGTGAGGCAGCAGTGCTAACCACTACGCCACCGTCCCGCTCACGAGTACAGTATTGTAGTTCTGAAGAACGTAATCCACCCTTTTCTATACAATCAGTAAAGCTCAGGGAGATTCAATCATCTGTCCAGATGGGGAATACAGACACAGGAGGAACAGACACAGAACGATCAAGGTAACCACTGTACGCTGACCGACGTACAACTAGTCAAGCAGCAGAAAGCGATTGTGAAAACAGACAGGCATTTAGGTCGCACATTATTACACAGAACGAAAAACAGATTTAACCGCAAAAGATGATGGGATGGAATTTGAATCTTGTTGCTCCGACTTATTGAGTGGAAAACTGAGGGCAAAAAGGACCAATTTCATTGGGGTGACATTTTATGTCCCAAACATGGCAGAAATACACTTGATCTGATGTAGCCTTGGGCAGTTTTTCAGTTGAGCCAGGTGGTCACCTAAAAGAGACAGCCGACCCCTTGCATGTGTTATTGAGGGCCTAATATGGATTGAAATTGGATTGCCCTGAGGGGAACAGGGATGCGGAACCAAAAGTAGGTTTTAAGACTCTTTCGGCTGGACGACGAAGCACCATCTTCCCAGCTCCATGGCAGGGCTGAGGCCCTGAGAGCAATTGCTGTGTGTGATCGCAATCCACTTCCCTAAGCCCCATTGCTGTTCTCTCTCGCAACTTACCTGAGGACTGCTACTGGCGAGGCAAGGGGTCCATAATTTAAAAAAACGGTGAACTGTTTCTGGAGATGAGACTGGTGCTGGCAGCACATTATGATTGTCTAGCTGAGGGCAGCAGGGTGGTGCACTGCTGCCTCACAGTGCCGAGGACCCGGGATCAATCCCAGCCCAGGTCACTATCCGTGTGGTGTTTGCACATTCTCCCCATGTCTGCGTGGGTCTCATTCCCACAGCCCAAAAAGATGTGCAGGACAGGCGGATTGGCCACGCTAGATTGCCCCTTAATTTTAAATAAAAGAATTGGATATTTTAAAAAAGATTGTCTTTCCAAAACACAAGGCCAGAGGGCGTCTGATTTGGGGTGTGCACTCTCCATAGGCCATCAACTATGCAGCCAGAAACTGGCGACAGCAAATTATTTTCCCTCTCGGTAAATTGTTCAGTCGGTAGTGGAGGTATTAGTAAAATCAATGAAGTGATTTAAATTTAACCTACACAGCGATGGAGGATGGTCAACAGTCTTCTCCTTTCCAAAAAACAGCCAAATGTAAACCACCTCTTACCAGCACCAGAATAGGGAAAATGTGGTAGCTGCCATAGTCTTTAGTTGTCCGTTGTTCACTTCGTAGAATTGTTATGGGAGCGGTGTTTTCGGAACCCCAAAATGTGTCATGGAGTTCAACCCACCTCTCCCTTTAATGGATTGTTGCTTTTGAAGCACACGGCTTGTTCTCCAGGTGTGGTATTACAATTATGGACACGTGGGTTTTTAAACACAAAACAATGTTTATTCCATGAATTCAACTTAACCTTTTAAATAAACATTGGATCCCTTAACACCCCTTACTTCAAAGATTTTTTTTTTTTTTTAAATTTAGATTACCCAATTATTTTTTCCAATTAAGGGGCAATTTAGCGTGGCCAATCCACCTACTCTGCACATTTTTGGGTTGTGGGGGTGAAACCCACGCAGACACAGGGAGAATTTGCAAACTCCACACGGACAGTGACCCAGAGCCGGGATCGAACCTGGGACCTCAGGGCCGTGAGGCGGTTGTGCTAACCACTAGGCCACCGTGCTGCCCCCTTACTTCAAAGATAACCCCGAAAATAATACAACACTAAATAATCCCTCAAAATGTTCTTTCAAACCTCCAAAAGACTTCACCTTTAACAACAGAAACACATCAGGTTAAAGGCATTACTATTATGAGTTTAAATCACCCAAATGATTCAGAGATAGTCTTTCATGGCAGAGATCACAGCAGATCCAGCTCACTGCAAATACAGACACACCCAAGCTCTTTTCCTCAAAACTGAAACCAAAAGCAGAAGTGAGCTCAGCTCAGCTCCCCCCACCCTCTGACATCACTTCAGTAATATGAGCTGCTCCATTTCTTAAAGGTACATTACTTAAACATCCATTTCTTAAAGGTACTCTCACATGACAGAGTAAAGAAATTAAAAATGAAGCATCGTGTTGATTTTGATCCTTGGTTCTCTGTTGAAGTTTTGTAGTGATGGTATGGGACTTTATTATCTGAAAACCTCGGCACAGTAAGTGAATGAATTGCCTTGGAGTGCAATGACAATTGCTATGTAAAGAAATGGCCAGCATCATTGTGCTAATCCCTCAAACCATTCGTATGTCTGACACCAGACTCCTGAATCAAAGGCTCTACTCAGAGCTTGGTCATAGTAGGAGACTCCCAGGGGGACAATTTGGGGGATATCCTCAAAGAATCCCTGAAGAGATCAAACATCCCCTGACTTGTGACCGACCAAAATGAAGAAGTTCATCGAAGACATCGAGAGACATGACAGGGAACACACAGAGGTGGAGGCAAAGCACCAAAGAGAGCTCACAAAACCTCCAAACAACTCAAGCACCTGATCCTCCAGGCATGTGCTTCCCTACATGTGGTAGAACCTGCGGATGGAGGATTGGCCATCTCAAAACCCATCGGAGTGGCGGAAAGTCATCCTCAATCCCGAGGCACTGCCGAAGAAGAAAGAAACATAGCAGCCACAAATGTACACAGGAAGATCCCACACAAATGAATGATGAAATAACCAGGTTTGATTTGGACACTGTTCATTGAAGGAGAAATGTTGGCTGTGACATCAGAATACCTTTCTGCCTCTATTTTTGGAAGCAGTTTGATGGAATCTTTCACATTCATTAAGTTCCCTGGAACTAATGGACTGGATCACTGTGGAATGTATCGTGAAGAACACAATCTCTAAAAATGCAGTTCTTTCAGCACCTGCACTGGAGTAACAATCTAAATAATTAGCCTTAACTCAAGACCAATACGCCGTTTACGATTTTTCGGCATCAGGATTTTATCTTTAAAACAATGGCCCCAAAGGTCTGTGAATTTTCTGATGGAGACCCATCCTCAGTTTGGTGAGTCCATTGAAAATTAGTCAAAATCCTGGCATTGACCATCATTCACTATGGCCTTATGTGAGAGCCGGCTCTCCTCACATCCACAAAGCCATTAATGTCAGGGGACAGGGCTGAGGGCAGCACTCCCTAAATCAGCAAATCCCACATCCCAGTCCACAATTGAAGCCCAGAGGCTGGGGTCAGCAGCAGAGGTACGCCTGACATTGATGCAATTCTGCCATAACTAATGGAATGGGTTCGCAATAGATTTTCTCTGGGCCAGTACATCTTCTGCAGTCGTCCTTTTGTCGCTCATCAGAATTAATTTGCTGAGCCACATGGACTGTGATGAGATTGATATAGAAATAATAATCTTTATTATTGTCACAAGTAGGCTTACGTTAACACTGCAGTGAAGTTACTGTGACAAATCCCCAATCGCCACGCCCCAGCGCCTGTTCGGCTACACTGAGGGTGAATTCAGAATGTCCAATTCACCTAACAGCACGTCTTTCAGGACTCGTGGGAGGAAAGCGGAGCACCCGGAGGAAACCCACACAGACACAGGGAGAACGTGCAGGCTCCGCACAGACAGCGACCCAAGCCGGGAATCGAACCTGGGACCCTGGTGCTGTGAAGCAACAGTGCTAACCACTGTGCTACCTTGAAATGGACGACTTTCATAAATTTTTTTAAATAATAAATTTAGAGTACCCAATTCCTTCTTTTTTCCAGTTAAGGGGCAACTTAGCACGGCCAATTCACATAATCTGCACATCTTTGGGTTATGGGAGTGAGACCCACACAGGCACAGGGAGAACGTGAACATTCATAAATATTGAATAACTGTGGAGCAGAGAGGGAAAGTACACTGGTGGGCTTATTTTCAGGGGCCTTGCTGACATTTTTTATTTTTATTTTTATTTTTTTTATGAATTTAGATTACCCAATTATTTTTTCCAATTAAGGGGCAATTTAGCGTGGCCAATCCACCTACTCTGCACATTTTTGGGTTGGGGCGAAACCCACGCAGACACGGGGAGAATGTGCAAACTCCTCACGGACAGTGACCCAGAGCCGGGATTGAACCTGGGACCTCAGCGCCGTGAGGCGGTTGTGCTAACCACTAGGCCACCGTGCTGCCCTGGCCTTGCTGACATAAATGGTAAGGGAAATGGGTGGGGGGAGGGGGGCTGTGTATGTTGAAGATGGCTATGGGTAGTCCCTGATTCCTTTTTTTTCTTTGTCATTTGTTTATGTTAATATGCAGGCTGATGTTTGGGCATGGTGGGAGGATGGGATTGTTGTTACTGTTGTGGGGTTTGAGGTATTTGTTGTTGGTTATTGATTGTTGTTGGGTGTAAATTCGGGAGAAAAATTGTGAAAAAGGAGAATAAAAATATATATTTTTTTAAATGACTTAATTATTTTAAATATAATGCACATTAAAATTCAATTATGGAAAATGTTTTGAGAGTGGAACTTAATCAGTTGCTCCATCGCAACTAACATAATAATAACAGTGTAAACTTTAGTATTGCTGACAAATGGCAGCACGGTGGCACAGTGGTTGGCACGGTTGCCTCTCAGCACTGAGGTCCGAGGTTCGATCCCGGCTCTGGGTCACTGTCCGTGTGGAGTTTGCACATTCTCCCCATGTTTGCGTGGGTTTCAGCCCCACAACCCAAAAGATGTGCAGGTTAGGTGGATTGGCCACGCTAAATTGGAAAAAATGAATTGGATACTCTATATTTATGTTAGAAAGTATTGCTGACAAAAGAGGCGTGCAAAGGGGCAGCACGGTGGGGCAGTGGTTAGCACGGTTGCCTCACAGCGCCGAGGTCCCAGGTTCAATCCTGGCTCTGGGCCACTACCTGTGTGGAGTTTGCGCATTCTCCCCATGTCTGTGTGGGTTTCGCCCCCACATGGAAAAAATGAATTGGGTATTCTAAAAAAATTTTTTTTTAAATAGGCATGGGAATGAATTCTCCCAATTCCGCCGACATCACACCTCCGCCGGCCAGATTCCCGGTGGCGTGGGATGGCTCCAATGTGAAATCCCATTGGCCAGTGGTGGAACGGAGAATCCTGCTGCCAGCAATGGCTCGCTGCAGACAAACACTTGGCTGGGGAGGCAGAGAATTCACCAGATGCCGTCGAAGCTTTCAGTCCTGTACTCGTCAGGACAGATGTGAAAGAATACCAATTGTAAAGGGAACAACAATTTATTTTGAATGAGAAGAAAGTGCTGATTGGTTGGCAAGTGGACTCTGATTGGTAAAGGTGTGGCCATGGAGAATACACCAGGGGACAGTTAACTGCCTAGCTTTTGTTTAAATTCAAATTAGGCAGGTTGATTCTGATTGGTCAAGGCATTAGCGTAGGTTGATGCTGATTGTCATGGGGAATAAACCAGGGAATGGCTGCCCCCAAGCTTTGCATTGGTTGAAAAACACACAATGCGTGGACATATTCCTTCTGTCTGCAAAGGACAAGGTCCCGCGTGTGATTATATGTAGCCTTTCGCATGTGTAAATGAGCTGCACTGAGAGCTTGATTGATAATCCTAAATTAGTTGTCAGTGTAGTTCTTTGCACAATCAGGATTGGCTGTCCAATCATGGAATCACATCTAATTTGGACAATATGGACACTGTAAACTTTATTTTTAGGGATGGAGGATAAATAAATGATAATGTATGCATTAATGAGAAAATAATTAGGAAACTCAACTTATTTTCTTAAGTCCTTCATAATAGTTCAAAACGTTTATGATCATCCCTGTTCATTGCTTTACCGACCTTGCACCTAAACATAGAAGGAGGCCATTTGGTCCATCATGTCATGCTAGCTTCCACCAGGACTTCCAACATAGAAATTCCCAAACTTGCTTTTCACAAGTGAAACGATTTGCGATAAGTGTAAAATCGTAAATAATTCCCTTAGCATTTTCTGATATGGCCGCGTGACAATTGATGATTTTAGCTTCACGGCAGACTTGCTGATATATATTGTGAAACAGGGGAATAAAATGATGGAAATTCTTGTCATCCTGTGATTGGACATTGCCTAGTATTTACAACACAGACACAGGCCATGCAGACCAACCTGTCCATGCCCACGTTCACGCCCTACATGGGTTTCCACCCCACCTCCTCTCACCCTATCAGGATTGCCCTCACATACTTACTCAGCGTTCGATTTAATGCATCTATGCTATTTGACTCAACTACTCCTTGTGGTATTGGATAAAGAAGCCGCTGCCCAGGGATGGGACTGAGAAAAAGAGAGAAAATATTAGAAATATTTCATCGGCACAATTTTATGGTCACACTACGTCAGAAAAGCAGTGCGCTGTGGCGCAGCATGGCTGAGAAAAGCTGGGAGATTCTGCTCCTGCGATCTACCCGGCTCGCAATGCCTTGCGAGATCTAACTCGATCCCGCGAGACGTCGCGATGTGAATCCCAACCATTGTGGGCGGGATCGCTGTTTAGCAAATCTGAAAAGTAAAACGAGACAGCTAGTTTCACTGGAATGTGCAAATTTCTGAGTTATCTCTCCCGTGCCTCGGAGACCTCGGGCGAATGGCATTCAGTACTGGTCTCCACAAATGAGGACCAGGCGGAATGTTCTTCATGGGGGTCTCCCAGGGGATTCGAGGCCTCCAGGTGCATGCCCTTTGGGAAGGGTGGTACCCTGGCACTGCTGGTGCCATCTGGGCACCCTGTCACTGCCAGCCTGACACCCAGCCTGGTACTGCCAAGATGCCCAGGTGGCACTACCAGTTGGCAGGGGCACTGCCAATGTGCCAAGCTGGCATTTGTTTGCACGGATGTGACAGGGCTGGGGGTGCCCTGCACGGGTGTTGGAGGGGTTGCGGAGCGAGGCAGAGGACCGTACCATTGTGCATTGGAGCTTGGGAGGGCAGTCGTAGGTCACTTCCGGGGCCATATCTCTCGCTACACTGAGGTGTTTCGGAAAGTGGAGCTGCTTCGTGTACAAAATAGGGCTAAGTGCTAACTTGGCTGTACGTTCCCCATTGAGACCCCTTATCAAATGCGAGTCGGATTGTATAGCCTTGTGTTTTTCAGCACTGTGAGCACTGGGAAACACGTGGCTAAATGCGCTCGCTATGGGACTTTGTTCCCATTTTATTAAATCGCGCCCAGTGTGTGCGTTGATTTACATTTCAGGAGATGATGTTAAGAGGAAGAATCTGTATGCAGTACTCCTTATCTAGAAGTCAGAAAGAGCATGAAAGAATATTTGATGTGGATGTGGTGCTGTATTAGTGCACAGTCTAGAAAAAGGATCCTACCTGTGTATCACTTCAATAACAATACAAAACTCCTGTTTCAGATTTATCTTTCTACACCCAATTCTAAACCCAATGGAGATACAAGTCATGTGCAAGTAGATAGATATTATACAATTACCTTTCTCAAAAATTAATTAATGGGCTGTTGGTTAGGCCAGGATTTATTGCCCATCCCTAATTGCCCTCGAGAAGGTGGTGGTGAGCCGCCTTCTTGAACTGCTGCAGTCCATGTGGCATAGGGACACCCACAGTGCTGTTGGGGAGGGAGCTCCACGATTTTGACCCAGTGACAGTAAAGAAACAACAATATATTTCCCAACTCAAGACAGTGTGTAGATTGGAGAGGAATGTGGGGCTGTGGTGTTCCCTTGTGTTTGCCGTCATTATCCTTCTAGATAGTAACGGCTGTGGGTTCTTAAAGTACAATGTTAGGAGTGTTCTTGCAGTACATCCTGTAGATGATGAACACTGCTGCTGCGTTGGTGGTGGAGGAGCGAATGTTTGTGGATGAGGTGTCAATCAAACAGGCTCCTGACCTGTGTCTTGGAGTTGGTGGACCAGCTTTGGGGTGTCAGGAGGTGAGTTACTTGCCACAGGATTCATAACCTGACCAGCTCTTGTAGCCGCTGTATTTATATCATAGAATTTACAGAGCAGAAGGAGGCCATTCGGCCCATCGAGTCTGTACCGGCTCTTCGAAAGAGCATCCTACCCAAGGTCAACACCTCCACCCTATCCCCATAACCCAGTAACCTCACCCAACACTAAGGGCAATTTTGGACACTAAGGGCAATTTATCATGGCCAATCCACTTAACCTGCACATCTTTGGACTGTGGGAGGAAACCGGAGCACCCGGAGGAAACCCATGCACACACGGGGAGGATGTGCAGACTCCGCACAAACAGTGACCCAAGCCAGAATCGAACCTGGGACCCTGGAGCTGTGAAGCGATTGTGCTATCCACAATGCTACTGTGCTGCCCCTTTATATGGCTCGCCCAGTTGAGTTTCGGGTGAATGGTAACCCCTCAGGATGTTTATAGTGGGGGATTAAGTGAAGGACATGCCATTGAATGTCAAGGGACGATGGTTAGATTCTCCCTTGTTGGAGATTATCATGACACCCTGGGCTAGTGTACGGCCAATTCCAGCTCCACTTGATCCAGAGTCACAACACAGGTGAAATTAGATTTTATATTAATACCCATGGCTTTGGCTGAGTTAAATTGACTATAGCCATGTGGTTTGCAAAAATTTAAACACAAGTAACCTATTATTATTAACAGTAATTATAATTAAATAGGCAAAAAAATGTAACTGGCTATCTAATATCTGCAGCTGGATTCTCCGCTCCCCGACATTGTGTTCGGCAACGGACCGGAGAAATCGGGAGCCGCGCCGGTTTTTTAATTCTCCGCCCCCCCCCGAAAGTCGGCGTACTCACCGAATATCCACTGCCTCAGGCCATTGCCTCAGGCCCGCCCAGCGATGCTCCATCCCCGATGGGCCGAATTCCCGACGGCGTGGGACTCTCATGGTCCTACTGTCCATGTGGCGTGGCGGCTGCGGATTCAGTCCGGGGTCGCCACAGTTGGGGGAGGGCCGATCGGCGGGCAGGGGCTTTGGGGGGGGCTTCATCCAGGGCTGGGGGCAATGTGTGCGGGCGGTCCGGGACGCGCGAGCGGCTGATGCAGGGCACTATTTTGCCGGTCCAGGTCCGCGGGCTAAGTCCGCCATGGAGCAAGGCGCGGCCGCTGGAGGCTGCCGCTGTGCGCATGCACGGCCTCTGACTTGGAGGTGCGGGGGCTGTATCGGCAGCTGGAGCTGCGAGCTCCAGGTTGGCTGCCTGCTAGCCCCTAGCAAAACGGGGAATCTGTGGCCTTTTGATGCCAGTTTTCCTGGCGCAAAAGACCATTTTTTTCTCAACGGCGTGGGGACTTCAGAGGGCTGGGCAGAATCAATGGGCCGAATGGCTCCCTTCTGCACTGCCAGGATTCTATGAAAGTCTATGCAGCAGCTGAAGATGGTTGGGCAAAGAACACTTCTCTGAGGAACACCTGAAAATGAAATGAAATGAAATTCACTTATTGTCACGAGTAGGCTTCAATGAAGTTACTGTGAAAAGCCCCTAGTCGCCACATTCCGGCGCCTGTCCGTGGAGGCTGGTACAGGAATTGAACCGTGCTGCTGGCCTGCTTGGTCTGCTTTAAAAGCCAGCGATTTAGTCCAGTGAGCTAAACCAGCCCCTCCTGCGAACAGGTCTGTGAACCGTGAACAGGTTATTGTTCAGCAAGTGCCACTTGATAGCACTGTTGATGTCCCCTTCCATCATTTTACTGATGACCGAGTGTCGGCCAGTGATGTCCTGCAACTGAGATGATTGACCTCCAACCACCACAACCATCAACCTTTATGCCAGGTATGACTCCACCGGCGGAGAGTTTCCCTCTGATTCCCATTGACTCCAGCTGAGCTAGGGGTCCCTGATGCCACACTCGGTCAAATGCTGCCTTGATGTCAACGGCAGTCATTCACACCTCACCTCTGGAGTTCAGCTCCTTTGTCCATGTTTGAACCAAGGCTGTAATGAGGTCAGGAGCTGTGTGGCCCTGGCAAAACCCAAACTGAGCATCCGTGAACAGGTTATTGTTCAGCAAGTGCCACTTGATAGCACTGTTGATGTCCCCTTCCATCATTTACTGATGACCGAGTGTCGACTGATGGGGCGGTAATTGGCCGGGTTGGATTTGTCCTGCTTTTTGTGTAAAGGACGTACCTGGGCAATTTTCCACATTACTGGGTAGATGCCAGAGATTATACATCTTATCCCCTCCTTCATGTTTAACATGCCAATTTGCTGTTACATATAGGAGCTGCCAATGGATAAGAAATCAACTCCTGTTTCTCTGAATTTATGCTGCGTTGTGAAATTTGATTTTTTTCCCCAAAAGTATTATAACAGAGTCAATAACCTATTTACTTTAAATGGCTTAATAGCCCACTAACGTGGGAGAGGGGACAATTTTGGATGTAATCACTAATTGCTATTTCAGATTGCCGATTGATTTGAAATGTATTTATGCTAATATCATGTGGACTGTTGCCGAATGAAGAATACAACTTAAAGAGAATGAAGCCGCAGTGAACAGCACGTTCGTGAAAATGCACAGAATCGGCAGAACAGTTCATAGAACATACAGTGCAGAAGGAGGCCATTCGGTCCATCATGTCTGCACCGACCCACTTAAGCCCCCACTTCCACCCTATCCCCGAAACCCAATAACCCTCCTAACCTTTTTGATCACTAAGGGCAATTTATCAAGGCCAATCCACCTAACCTGCATGTCTGTGGAAGGAAACCGGAGGAAACCCACGCAGACACGGGGAGAACGTGCAGACTCTGCACAGACAGTGACCCAGCGGGGAATCAAACCTGGGACCCTGGCTCTGTGAAGCCATAGTGCTAGCCACTTGTGCTACCGTGCTGCCCCTCGAGGTTCATCGAGGTTCAACGGATATTTGAGCCAGAAGTACCTGGAAGTTTGTTTGTTTCCATGGGCTTTGATGAACTATTTCATTCCTCATAATGAATACCCACTAACTGGAAAAGTTTCATTTGATGCTCACAGATTTATATTAATGACAGCGCCTGACATGATGAACTGAGAAGTGCACTTTCAGTCATGGAAACTCATGACATTTACATGGAAATTAATGGATTACCTGTAATGAGTAGATAGGGGATATTGCTCCTACTGTTTATCTGTTAAATACAGAAACTCCCCCCCAAAATTAAATGGCTAAGTAAATAAATTGACTTATACATTTCAATATGGAGCATCAACATAAAGCTTCCACTGTAAATAAAATAAACCACTATGGTATCAGCATGTTACATAATTTTGATACGGCAATATATATATTACATTCTCGCTGACATGGTGTCATAAAGTGTACCTTTAACAAGCTGCATGGTTAATACTTTCTGAATCCTGAGTTTCCACACATTTCAGTGGAATTTCAATTTTAGCCCAGCAGTCTCTCTAGAAAACATGCACACACACAGGCGTGCACATATGTTAGCACATGCAAACTCAGAGGCACTTGCATGCAAACACACACAATCCGTGGACACACACAGGCATAAATATGTACAAACGCACACTTACACAGGCACACACACGTGCACACGTACACACAGAAGCACATACATACACACACACACATGTGCAGCCACAAATGTGCCACACACACACATGTACACACATAGGAATACATGCACACATACACAGACACACACATATTGACACACATGGGCAGCACAGTGGTTAGCACAGTTGTGTCACAGCTCCAGGGTCCCAGATTCGATTCCCGGCTTGGGTCACTGTCTGCGCGGAGTCTGCACGTTCTCCCGTGTCTTTGTGGGTTTCCTCCGGGTGCTCCAATTTCCTCCCACAGTCCAAAGGTGTGCAGGTTAGGTGGATTGGCCATGCCCTTAGTGTCCAAAAATGTTAGGTGGGGTTACTGGGTTATGGGGATAGGGTGGGAAAGTGGGCTTAAGTAGGGTGCTCTTTCCAAGGGCCAGTGCAGACCTGATGGGCAGAATGGTCTCCTTCTGCACTGTAAATTCTATGTACACGCACACATAAGCACATACGCACTCAGGTTTGAAGGCCACTATTCATTTCACAAATATTTACCTATATACTTCATTCTAAGCCATTTGTTTAGTCAGATAAACAAAGCAGGATCCTCCAGGCTACTATTATATTTAGACCTTTGCTTGTCAAACTCTGGAAACACATCGCACTGATGAAGCATATGGCCTGTGCAGGTGAAGGTTGAAACCTCTTCATCTGCCGCTATCCTTGGCCTTATTTTTAATCTTCTGCCACCTCCTGCCCAAATCCTTTCATCCGCTGCCGTATCCCAACTGACTCTCTTCCACCACCCACTTGTCATAATCTGCACTCATGCACATAATGAGATACAGACAGGCAGTGACAGACATCCAGTACAGCCAATCAATACACAGGACAGAACACAAGCAATCACCAGACAGAACACTAGAAGGGAGTTTCCCACTATAAAACATATGAGGCATCAGCACTCGACCTCTTTCCACTGGTAACAATTGTAGTGACAGTCAGGGTGTATATATCAGTCAGCACCTTCTACACGTGGCTCAGAGCTAGTCTGTATGTTATGTATAGTTAGTATACTAAGAGTAGTAGGGTGTCAACCCACAGCAAGCTGTGTGCACTGTTACAGAAGCTCAATAAATCGTATTGAACCAACGTCTAAGTTTGGTGTCTGCTTTCCAGTACAGCTGCATCCAGTTGCAGTCAGTGTTACCCCAGGGCGAATAACACAACACCACCCACAGCCGCTCTTCCCCTCCCCACCATCCCTGCCCCCCTGCTCCATGGTCTCTCATGAATTAGCATGAATGTTGCAAGCAACAGAGAGGAGAGGTGAAGTGGGTATGGAGAGAGAGAGAAAAACAGTAGCGGAGGAGGAAAACAGTTCAACAGAAGTACTGGAGAAAGGCTCAAGCTAGAATGAACGAAAGAGGGGAGAAGACGTGAAGTAAAGCGAACAAGAATGATAATGACACAGCAGGTGTAGATGTTTTGTTGACACATTTACGGGAACTTGGATAGAGAGCTACTTACACATAACAAGAAGGCTGGGGAATTCCTCGGAGTTGCTCCTATTTCACTGTTGCTACATTAGAAGCAGGGCAGAAATCCTACTTCTGTAAGTAAATGATACACCCTCAGCAAGGTATTGACGGTGAGGTGGGAGCAACTCTGGGCAATTCCCCAGCCCATGGAAACTGTAAGGTGAGGCTCATGAAGAAAGTGTTTGAGGCCTATCGGATTGGACAAAGTCGCGATATGAAGGCATCTTTCATGGAAAAGATCTTTTCTGTTGCAAATCTTACCAGTTTGTAGAATGGAATTGCAATAGATTGCACCGAATCTACAGTGCGTAATCGGCCACTTGGCCGAACTGGTCTAAACTGGTGTTTAAGCTTCCTGTGAGCCAGCTTACTTCATCTAACCCAATCGGCAAATAGAATACAAAGGGTGAAATTCTCCCATTTCGCCGCTGGCAGGTTCAATGTTGGGTGAAGGGGAAGAATTTGGCGTGAGTTCCGAATCTTGGTTTTATGCCGGCGTCAATTTCCCATGGGATCTTCCTCCGCTTCCCGCTGTGGCTGGAGACCAGCGTGAAACTGATATGCATTCCACTAATGAAGGCCGGACCACCCACGGCCGATTCGCCACGGCACCAGCAGGAAAACACACGGGTGCGAAACCTGCTTGGAGCAGCATGGCGTGCGGATGTTGGAACTCGTTTGGACGATGCCTGGGTTTGCCGCCAGGGTTCAGGATGGAGGCCGCCCACAACCCTGGATCCTAGAACACCGCAGCAGGGGGGGGGGGGGGGGGGGGGGG
This sequence comes from Scyliorhinus canicula, assembly GCF_902713615.1. Lineage (NCBI taxonomy): Eukaryota > Metazoa > Chordata > Chondrichthyes > Carcharhiniformes > Scyliorhinidae > Scyliorhinus > Scyliorhinus canicula. The sequence continues at coordinate 179,197,576 of NC_052155.1, read as the reverse complement.
GGGGGGGGGGGGGTGGGGGGTAGAACCCGCAGGTGGACATTGCAGATTCAGTGTCCTGGAGGGGGCCCATCTTCTGGTCTCAGAGATCCATCTTCATTTTCAGGAGGTCCACCTTCCTTCTTCAATAGTGATGTTGGCCACTTTTCAAAATGGCGCTCGGATACAATGGTGGACTATGAGGCCTGACCGCCACGGAATAGGACGCAAAACCCCTGGGTGCCTAATTAAGTTAGTTGGGGCTGGAAGATATGGTGTGTTTTCCTTCCGACCTACGTAGCGGAAAACACTTCACATTCCCGTCTTCGCCACGAGATTTAGTCTGCAGGTGGAAAAGTTCATACGTTGCACAGCAATCGGCCTCAGGAATCCTCACCCTCATTTGAACAGCTATCCAGGAATGCAAAACATGTGCAAATCATGCAAGGTGCCACCCAAGTCAGTCCTAAAATAGTAGCAGGTTCCTATTGTCGTCCATGGAACATAATATAAACAGCAAAATTAGTAGCGTCTGTAAAAGGCTGATTTTGGTAACCCATTATGGATTCTTACTTCAGATGCGTGCAAGTTTTTCTCCTTCAAGCATTTATCACATTTTTCTTTCCACCAACCAATCAGGCAGTGCATTCCAAATCCTAAGCATTCGCTACATAAAAAGATACTTTCAACATTTTGCCTCCAGTCTTTGGCGAGTCTCTTTCAGTCCATGCCCTCTGATTATTTACTCTTCCTCCCATTGGAAACAGTTTCTCTTTATTTGCTCTTGCTAAACTCTCCATGATTCTAAACACCTTTGTCAAATATCCCCTTGGCCTTTTCTGCTCTAACATTATTGTTAGACTATCTTTTTTATAACTTTCTCTCTCGTGCTTATCTTGCAGCCCATTAACCATTGAATGTATCAATGATCTTTGCCTCAATCACTCTATGTTTGAGTGAGTTCCACATTCTGACCAAACTGTGGGCAAAGAGGTTTCTCTCGAGTCTCTCATTGGATTTATAAATGACCCTCGTAATCTTTGGCAGTATTCATGATTCTTCGCATGGCACCATAGCATTGCAGCAAAGGGCAGCACGGTGGCGCAGTAGGTTAGCCCTGCTACCTCACGGCGCCGAGGTCCCAGGTTCGATCCCTGCTCTGGGTCTCTGTCTGTGTGGAGTTTGCACATTCTCCCCGTGATTGCGTGGGTTTCGCACCCACAACCCAAAGATGTGCAGGGTAGGTGGATTGGCCACGCTAAATTGCCCCTTAATTGGAAAAAATGAATTGGGTACTCTAAATTTATTTTTTAAAAACATTGCAATAATGATTTAGCACTCTTGCTTGTGAACTTCAGCCTTGATGGAGAAACCAACCAATGGTTTGTTTGCATAAAAGAGGTAGTTCCACCATCGGCTGCTCCCAATGGGGAGGAACGCTCAGAAGGAACACATTCTGGGTCATTTTGGGCAGGTGTTTGCTGGATTGAAATGTATCTAAAATGAACGTCAAGTGTTGTTCCTGACTGGGATCAAGAACTACTGCTGAGAAGAGACTTCTACAAAATGTGAAAAGCTGGAAGAAAATGCTGAGTGTAAAGTCATTCCCAAAATGCAAAAGAGTGTTTCCCAACCCCATACCGATTGTGCAAATGTATCAAATCTTACATACTTGTTGAGATACAACAGGTCAACTACATGCTGACAGAGTAAAGGGTACAGACCCAAGGCATGTAAATGGAATGAAGATAAGATCAGCCATGATCTGATTGAATGTTGGAACAGGCTTCAGGGCACTGAATGGTCCACGATGTCTCCCTGACTGAAGTTAAAGAACTGAGCTTCACCAGAACAAGAATTCCCGACCATGGTTCTTGCAAGGCACCCGGTTTGATTGGACACTTCAGTGGCTTAATTACTAAGTTTTATTAAATTTAGAGAACCCAATTATTTTTTTCCAATTAAGGGGCAATTTCGCGTGGCCAACCCACCTACCCTGCACATCTTTGGGTTGTGGGGGGTGAAACCCACGCAGACACCGGGAGAATGTGCAAACCTGGCAGCGCGGTGGCGCAGTGGCTAGCATTGCAGTCTCACGGCGCTGAGATCCCAGCTTCGATCCTGGCCTCGGGTCACTGTCCGTGTGGAGTTTGCACAGTCTCTCCCCGTGTCTGCGTGGGTTTCGCCCCCACAGCCCAAAGATGTGCAGGGTAGGTGGATTGGCCAGGCTAAACTGCCCCTTAATTGGAAAAAATGAATTGCCCCTCCCTTAATTGGAAAAATGAATTAAAAAAAAAGAATGTGCAAACTCCACACAGACAGTGACGCGGGGCTGGGATCCAACCCCCGTCCTCAGTGTCATAAGCAGCAGTGCTAACCACTGCACCACCTTGCTGCCCTGGCTTAATTGCAAAGTGAATTAACTTTGCTCAATTGTGTTGATTATCCAGCTTGAATTGAGAGTGACTAAATGAGCTAAGTGAACTTAAGGTGTGATATCACGTTGAATATACAGTATTTAATCAATAGAAGCATCACTGCGATGTTGATAGAAAGCGTTCTTCTCAAAGAAGGTGCTAAACATAGAAGATAGAAGCAGGAGGAGGCCATTCAGCCCTTCAAGTCTGCACCATTCTTGATGATCATGGCTGATCATTTGACTCATAACCTGACCCTGCCTTTCCCCATTGATCTCCTTCACCCCATGTGCTATATCTAAATGCCGTGTTGAGTTTGGCATGGACAGAACTGCGATCAATGGGGTTGAACAGGATAAGTAAGGTCATCATAGTCCCAGATGATCATAGGCTTCTTCCCTGTTGTGGGGAGAGAGCTGACAATTATAGCATGGCACCTCACCTCAGCCGCCCTTGCTTTACACGTGTATCAATTTAGTCATACTGGTAGGATATAAAACGGTGCAGACAGAAACTAGTGGAAACTGGCCAACTTGTGCGTGGGCAGCTGTCGACAAAATATCTTGTGGGCTGTACTCAGAACCCTGATGGGCCACATGTGGCCTACAAGCTGTAAGCTGCCCAGCCCTGCTTTAGTGAATCCTTCTCTAACCTGGTTATACAAAATATCACTAATGCCCCCGACAAAACCTTACCTATAAGCATAGTCAAGCTAATGGGTTTGTAATTTCTCAGTTCAGACCTGTTGCATTTTTGAATATTAGTACATCAGACTCTTTCCAGTGCATGGTGAAAATCCCCGAATCTTGTGTGCTGTTAGATATATAAGCAAGGGACATACCGAGCACAGCTCCCATCTCTTGGAGCACCCTTGGCTGAATGTGGTCAAGACCAACAGCCAATCTTATTTGAGACCTTTAATTATCCCTTGGATTACATTGGCAGCCAATTCGCCATTCACACCTTTAGCGACAAATGCGCATGGTCGACACAAGTGAAATCTGACCCAATTGGGAAGTTGAACATGTGGAATGAACTGGCCAAGGAGGTATGGAATGTTAGCGCTGGAAAGATTTTAGGACGGATTGAATCGATTTTGGGGGAGAGGGTTGAGAGGTGGGACTGCGGGTGGCTGGCCATGCTTTGGATCGAAAACTCATCAATGCCTGGTTCGGAATCAGAAGATTGTGATAGAACATAGAACAGTACTGCACAGAACAGGCCCTTCGGCCCTCGATGTTGTGCCGAGCATTGTCCGAAACCAAGATCAAGCTATCCCACTCCCTGTCATTCTGGTGTGCTCCATGTGCCTATCCAATAATGAAATGAAAAATGAAAATCGCTTATTGTCACAAGTTGGCTTCAATGAAGTTACTGTGAAAAGCCCCTAGTCGCCACATTCCGGCGCCTGTTCGGGGAGGCTGGAACGGGAAATCAACCTGCGCTGCTGGCATTGTTCTGCATTACAAGCCAGCTGTTTAGCCCACTGTGCTAAGTCCGACTCCTCTATCACAGCAGGCAGTCCATTCCACACCCTAACCACTCTCTGAGTAAAGAAGGGATGTGGCTGAAATGCACAGCTGTAAAGGGATGCCCAGATATTGAGCCTCGGGCCTCGTTCAAATAGTTTTGTCAAATGCTGCAACCTGACGTGCCTCTGCAGCCCGTTCTTCCGCATGCACACATTTCTGGCTGTGGTCTTAAGTACACACCTTGAGTATTAGGATCACATATCCTAGACTGACACTTCAGCACAGTATTTAGGGAGCACTGCACTGTCGGGTGTGGAGTCTTTCCCTTAAGACCCGAAAGTGTTGCCTCTCAGGTGGCCATTAAACACAAAACAGGCTGTTCTTTTTTTTAAATGTAAGCATCATACCAGTCTCATGTGCATTTAAAAAAATGAAACTCTGTGATTCAAACGAAAAGGACATTTGCCATTATTTTATGTAAAATCCTCGGGTCCTTCTACAAACTGCCCTCCCTGTCCTCACCTAGACTAACCCCTCACAAAGAAATGCCTTGAATTCAACCTTGGTTTGATAAATATTTCATGTGTTCCACCTCATTGACAATGGGCTGAGCTGAAGACAGGAACCTAACCAGCAGAACCTTCAACTTAAAAAAAATGATTTTATTAGAATTTTACATTTTGTACAATACAAAATAAACAGCTGTGCAAACCAAATACAATTTACAAAAGCCAAACACTAAGAATAACCCCCAAAAGCCAAACCCCCTTACTGCCCCCAACCCCTTCCTTTTTTTTATATACAATGTATTTTATTGGTTTTCCATTATCATACACAGCAAGGTTGTATAGTGACACATACGTTACACAGTGATAAGTGAATCCTATTTGGCTGCGCGTATTTACAAACTTTCAGTAGGGGAGGGGGGGGGGATTCTCTCTCCCTCCCCTCCCCCCCCCAGCACAGGGTCCAATCGGCGTATGTGCTTCTCTGTTTTCTCCCCTCCCCCCACCTCCCCTTTCATTGGTGCTTGCGGCTTCCCTGTGGGACCCCGTCCAATTTGTTCTATTCGCTGTTCGCTACAAACAGCTCCTGGAAAAGGTTGCCCAGAATATTCAACTTGAGGGTGTCATGTGAGAGTACCTTTAAGAAACGGATGTTTGGGCAATGTACCTTTAAGAAATGGAGCAGCTCATATTACTGAAGTGATGTCAGAGGGTGGGAGTAGCTGAGTTGAGCTCACTTCTGCTTTTGTTTTCAGTTTGAGAGAGAGCAGCTGAAAAGTGCCTGGCTGGTTTGCTGTGAGCTGTGTGAAAGGAGAAAGCCAGTTTTGAGAAAAAGAGCTTGTGTGTGTCTGTGTTTGCAGTGAGCTGGATCTGCAGTGATCTCTGCCATGAAAGACTATCTCTGAATCATTTGGGTGATTTAAACTCAGAATAGTAATGTCTTTAACCTGATGTGTTTCTGTTTAAAGGTGTTAAGTCTTTTGGAGCTCGGCAGCACGGTGGCCTAGTGGTTAGCACAACCGCCTCACGGCGCTGAGGTCCCAGGTTCGATCCCGGCTCTGGGTCACTGTCCGTGTGGAGTTTGCACATTCTCCCCGTGTCTGCGTGGGTTTCGCCCCCACAACCCAAAAATGTGCAGAGTAGGTGGATTGGCCACGCTAAATTGCCCCTTAATTGGAAAAAATTATTGGATAATCTAAATTTAAAAAAAAAAAAAAAAAAAAAAAAAAAAAAAGTCTTTTGGAGCTTTGAAGGAACATTTTGAGGGATTATTTACTGTTGTATTATTTTTGGGGCTATCTTTGAAGTAAGGGGTGTTAAGAGATCCAATGTTTATTTTAAAAGGTTAAGTTGAGTTCATGGAATAAATATTGTTTTTTGTTTAAAAACCCACATGTCCATAATTGTAAAACCACACCTGGAGAACAAGCCGGATTCTTCAAAAGCAACAATACATTAAAGGGGGCGGTTGGTTGAACTCCATGATACATTTTGGAATTCTGAAAACGCCGCTCCCATAACAATTGGGGGCTCGTCCGGGATAAAAGTCTATCTATTGGGTTGGCTTTTGTGAACTTAAAGACAGTGAAGGATTGTTGATTTTCCGGTGTGGTATTTTAGTTTAAGTGGGGAGAGTGTTGTGAACAATGGCTCTTTCAGAGGCTCAGAAGTTTTTAGGGGTGGAGAATATCACACGCAGTACCTTACGGACAGAGACAAAAAGCAGACTGTTAGATTTTGCAAAAAAATTGCAGTTAACATTACCTGACAAAATGCAAAACGATGAAGTATGGCGGTGGTTAAGCATTTAAAGTTGCCTGAGATAGAGTTTGACTCATTGGAAAAGGCAAAAATTTAGTTGCAAATTAAACAAATGGAACATGAGAAAGAATTAAAGCGGCTTGAATACGAAAGAGAGAGAGAGTGGATAAAGAAAGAGAGAGAGAGAGAGAGAGGAAAAAGAAAAGGAGAGAGAAGAAAGGAGAAAAGAAAGAATAGCCCTAACAGAACAAAAAGAAAAAGAAAGAGAGATACAGATCAGGGAAAAAGATAAAGAGAGGGAGTTTGAACATCAGAAAATGGCCATGAAACATGAAAGTCAATTAAAATTGGCAGACATAAAGGGAAACGTACAGCTGGATGATAGTGATGAGGATAATGAGAAAGAGGGTCATAGTCGAAGGCTTGGTGGGAATCTATTTAAATATGTCCAAGCATTGCCAAAGTTTGACGAGAAGGAAGTGGAAGCCTTTTCCATTTCATTTGAGAAGGTAGCTAAACAAATGAAATGGCCACAGGACATGTGGGTGTTACTGATGGGTAGGTAGAGCTTGTGAAGTGTTTGCATCACTACCGGAGGAGGTATCTGGAACGTATGAGGAGGTGAACAAATCTATCTTAAGTGCATATGAGCTAGTGCCTGAAGCTTACAGACAAAGGTTTAGAAATTTAAGGAAAGAATTTGGTCAAACATACATGGAGTTTGAAAGGCTCAAACAGAGTAATATTGATAGGTGGATAAGGGCTTTGAAAATAAATCAAACGTATGAAGCTCTCAGAGAAATTATACTTTTGGAAGAGTTTATAAATTCAATTCCTGATGTAGTGAGAACTCATGTGGAAGAACAGAGGGTTAAAACTGCGAGTTTAGCAGCAGAAATGGCAGATGATTATGAATTAGTTCATAAATCAAAGATTGGTTTCCGACAGCAGTTTCAGCCGGTGAGGGATAGAAACTGGGGACATAGGGCAGCACGGTGGCGCAGTGGGTTAGCCCTGCTGCCTCACGGTGCCGAGGTCCCAGGTTCGATACTGGCTCTGGGTCACTATCCGTGTGGAGTTTTCACATTCTCCCCGTGTTTGCGTGGGTTTTGCCCCCACAACCCAAAGATGTGCAGGGTAGGTGGATTGGCCACGCTAAATTGCCCCTTAATTGGAAAAAATGAATTGGGTACTCTAAATTTATATTTAAAAAAAGAAACTGGGGACGTGAGAAATACTCAAGTGGTAAAGATAAAGGTGATCTGATGGGAGACAATAAAGAGAGTGTACCTCAGATTAAAAAAGAAATCCAGGAGGGTGGAAACAAAATGCAAAGTTTCAAATCTTTTGACTGTAATAAACTAGGTCATGTAACGTCACAGTGTTGGTGGTTGATGAAAAGCACTTGGAAGGCTGATGTGGTAAAACAGGAGAAGACAGTGGGATTTGTTAGAGTGGTAAAGGAAATCCTAAGGGAAACGAAGGCAGTGCAAACGATTGTACAGACTATTCAAAAAGTAATTGTTAAGAAGGTGCCAGATGTCTTTAAAGAATTTACTTGTGTGGGTAAAGTTTACTCATGTGCATCAGGAGGAGCAGGTAAAGAAGTCACAATTTTAAGAGATACAGGGGCTGGTCAATCTTTAATGGTAAGAGATGAGGAATTATGTAGTTTGGGAAGAATGTTGCCAGAAAAGGTGATGATATGTGGAATTCAGGGTGAGAGGAGTAGCATTCCATTATATAAGGTAAGGTTGGAAAGTCCAGTGAAGAGTGGTGAAGTGGTAGTAGGAGTAATGGATAAACTATCTTGTCCAGGAATACAGTTTATCTTGGGTAATGATATAGCTGGATCGCAGGTGGGAGTGATGCCTACTGTGGTTGATAAGCCAGTGGAAAATCAGACAACTGAAGGGTTGAAGGACGAATATCCTGGGATTTTTCCAGATTGTGTAGTAACCCGGTCGCAAAGTCACAGGTTAAGACAAGAGGAGAAATCAAAGAGTGAAGATGAAGTTGAAGTGCAATTATCACAAACGATTTTTGATCAGATGGCTGAAAAAGAACAAGAGCAGGTAGAGGATGAGGCGGATATTTTTAGTTCAGGAAAATTGGCGGAGTTACAACAGAAAGATGTAGAAATAAAACGGATATATCAGAAAGCATATACGGAAGAGGAATCTGAGAGTATACCAGAGTGTTATTACCGTTAAAGTGATGTCTTGATGAGAAAATGGAGACCTGTACATATGCAGGCGGATGAAAAGTGGGCAGAAGTTCATCAAGTAGTATTGCTGGTAGGGTCTAGAAAGGAGGTGTTGCGAGTTGCACATGAGGTACCAGTGAGAGGTCATTTGGGAATCAGGAAAACTCAAGCTAAAATCCAGAAACATTTTTATTGTCCTGGAGTACATAAAGATGTAGTTAGATTTTGTCAATCAGGTCACACATGTCAAGTGATAGGGAAACCTCAAGCAGCGATAAAACCAGTGCCCTTAATACCCATTCGAGCATTTGAGGAACCTTTTACGAGGGTCTTATTGATTGTGTAGGACCGCTTCCTAAAACAAAAAGTGGGAATCAATATCTTTTGACTATAATGGATGTGTCTACTCGATTTCCAGAGGCCATTCCAGTACGTAATATTACAGCTAAACGGATTGTGGAGGAGTTACTTAAATTCTTTACTAGATATGGACTACCCACAGAAACTTAATCGGATCAAGGATCGAATTTTACTTCAAAGTTATTCAGAGAAGTTATGGATAGCTTAGGAATAAAACAATTTAAATCAACTGCGTATCATCCAGAATCGCAGGGAGCGTTAGAAAGGTGGCATCAGACATTAAAGACAATGTTGAGGGTGTATTGTCAAGATTATCCAGAGGATTGGGATAAAGGAATTCCATTCGTATTATTTGCAATTAGGGATGCACCTAGTGAGTCTACCAAATTTAGTCCTTTTGAACAAATTTTTGGTCATGAGATGAGGACCACTTAAATTGATTAAGGAAAAATTGGTGGGTGAGAAATCGGAAATTACACTATTGGATTACGCGTCAAATTTTAGGGAACGAATAAATAGAGCAGGTGAATCGGCTAGACGACATTTTAAAGTTGCACAAAATGTGATGAAACGGGTAGCGGACAAGAAAACCAAAGTTCGTAGTTTTGTCAGTGGGGATAAAGTTTTAGTGTTGCTACCAGTGGTAGGTGAGCCTTTAAAAGCTAGGTTTTGTGGACCGTATCAGATTGAAAGGAAATTTAGTGAGATGAATTATGTGGTAAAAACACCAGATGGAAGGAAAACTCACCGAGTGCGTCATGTGGATATGCTTAAAAGGTACTTTGAAAGGGAAGGAGAGAAAAAGGAAGTTTTAATGATTCTAACTCAAAGTGACAAACCAAATCCAGATGACTGTGAATTTGACATACCTCAAATTAAATTGGAAAATGAGGATGTTCTTAAAAATTAGGATGAATTGTTCAGTTACCTTCCAGAGGAAAAACAAACTGACCTGAAAGAGTTATTGATATCACATGGGCAAGTTTGTAGAGATAAATTGGGAAGTACTAAAATGGCTATACATGACGTAGATGTGGGAAAGGCTGTTCCTATCAAACAACATCCATATAGACTTAATCCTTTAAAATTGGCACAGGTTAACAGAGAGATTGAGAGTATGCTGAAAAATGGCATAATTGAAGTGGGTTGCAGCCAATGGAGCTCACCCATAGTGAGGGTACCTAAACCAGACGGTACCAACGGTTGGGTGTGGACTATCGAAAGGTGAATGCAGTTACAAGAATGGACTCTTACCCTATCCCACGTTTGAAGGATTGGATTGAGCAAGTGGGACAATCTGCTTTTATTTCCAACTTCCAGACATGGAAAGAACATTTAAAACATCGTATGGAGTTCTTCGATCGACTTCAGGAGGCGGGTTTGGTGATGAACCTAGTGAAAGTGAATTTGTAGAAGCCCGAATCACTTTCCTTGAGGAGTTTCCGATACCCTCAAGAGAAAGGGAAATAATGTGATTTCTTAGCATGAGTGGGTTTGATCGAACCTTTGTGCAAATATTTTGTGGTGTGATTACTCCACTGATGGACTTGCTAAAGAAACGTCAAAAATTTCAGTGGACAGCGGACTTTTAACAGGCATTTGACTGCATGAAAACTGTGGTAACCAATGTTCCTGTGTTAGAGAATTGCAAGGGGCTCTGTGGTCAGATTGAACTAAAGTATCTGGTTCTAAAGAGAAATGCCAAGGCATAGAGGAATGGATGGATCATGCATTGACTTTCTTGTTCAAAGAGATTGTCAATTGGGAAGGACTTCGGTTGGAGAAAGAAGAATGGGAAAGATGGACTTTATTATTATGCCTGTTTGCGTGTTTTTTTTTTGTGAAACGAAAAAGTATATTTACTGTGTACATTTCTGAGTGGATGGTGTAAAAGTGAAAAATGAAACCATCTTGAAGTTGATGGTTTATTTCTTTTTCTTAGGGGGAGGTGTCATGTGAGAGTACCTTTAAGAAATGGATGTTTGGGTGATGTACCTTTAAGAAATAGGGCAGCTCATATGAAATGAAATGAAATGAAAATCGCTTATTGTCATGAGCAGGCTTCAAATGAAGTTACTGTGAAAATCCCCTAGTCGCCACATTCCGGCGCCTGTTCGGGGAGGCTGTTACGGGAATCGAACCGTGCTGCTGGCTTGCCTTGGTCTGCTTTCAAAGCTAGCGATTAGCCCTGTGAGCTAAACAGCCCATATTACTGAAGTGATGTCAGAGGGTGGTGGTAGCTGAGTTGAGCTCACTTCTGCTTTTGTTTTCAGTTTGAGAGAGAGCAGCTGAAAAGTGCCTGGCTGGTTTGCTGTGAGCTGTTTGAAAGGAGAAAGCCAGTTTTGAGAAAAAGAGCTTGGGTGTGTCTGTGTTTGCAGTGAGCTGGATCTGCTGTGATCTCTGCCATGAAAGACTATCTCTGAATCATTTGGGTGATTTAAACTCATAATAGTAATGCCTTTAACCTGATGTGTTTCTGTTTAAAGGTGTTAAGTCTTTTGGAGGTTTGAAGGAACATTTTGAGGGATTATTTACTGTTGTATTATTTTTGGGGTTATCTTTGAAGTAAGGGGTGTTAAGAGATCCAATGTTTATTTTAAAAGGTTAAGTTGAGTTCATGGAATAAACATTGTTTTGTGTTTAAAAACCCACATGCCCATAATTGTAATACCACACCTGGAGAACAAGCCGGGTTCTTCAAAAGCAACAATACATTAAAGGGGGCGGTTGGTTGAACTCCATGATACATTTTGGAGTTCTGAAAACGCCGCTCCCATAACAAAGGTGACCAACTCTTTTGCTCGATTCAGGCTCAACACAGTGAACGTAGAGATCTCGATGCAAACTCCATGGCGCTACTCACATTTCCTACATTACTGCAACGACTACATTTCAAATGTAGTTCAGTGGCGGTAAAGGGCTTCAGGACATCCTGTGGTCATGACAGGTCCTGTGTAAAAGCAAGTTCTTTCATCTTTCCATTTTTTTTCCAAAACTGATTTCCTTTCCTGCTACATACACCCCATGCCATTACTTATAAATAATAGGTGTGCCTGAGCCATGCGTTATTCTAAAAGCAATGAACATTCAGCCAGGTCTGTTGAATCATTACTGAGGTTCCACCACTTTATCATTCAAATGGATTTATCGTTCAGTTGTCATTCTGCCATTTACACCAAAAATTGGATGTTCCCCAGCTAGATGAATAGATGTTTTTACTCATTAAGAAGCTTGTTGACTATTCGAAGATGATTAAATAATCAATCCTGTAGAAGCATTGTGATTGGCTTATTTTTTTCTTGTTGCCCTCGCTTACGGAATTCTTTTCTCAAAACATGCACCATCCGAGGCCCACAATGTTGGTTCGTCAATTTTGCTGGATAATTTGTGTTCCTCACTTAGGGTATTATTATTTTTTTGGGTGTTAATCTAGAACATTGGGCTCCAGTAGCCTCTCAGCAGAAGAAAGGGAAAAGGAAGATCCCAGCGACATCGGTGGCCATGGTGTTTGCCCCGAGATCTCCACGTCCCCTGTGCGGTGTTGACCCTGAATCTAGCAGAAGGCTTGGTCACCCTCAGGTTGAAGGTTCTGCTGGGCAGGTTCCTGTCTTCAGTTCAGTCCATTTTCGGTGAGGGGGAACGGACATTCGAAACATTTATCAAATCAAGGTTAAATTCAGGGCACTTCTTTGTGAGGGATAAGTCTAGATGAGGATTGGGAGGGCGGGTTGTAGAATGACCCGCGGATTTAACATAAAATAATGGGACATATATTATTCTTTTGAATCACATAGTTTCTTTTTTTTTTGGCCTCATGAGACTGACATGATATTTTTGCAAAAGTTAAAAGAACAGCCTGTGTGGTGTTTTCAATCTCAATCTAGCATGATGAATGTAATAATACAATGATCGAGATCTGCTTGTTACAGTTACTATGGATACAATACATATACACTGTCATATCATTGTGGCTGCATACCAACACAAATATAACTTTGCATAATCATTTATGAGTTTGGGCCAAGACTGAAAACGCCGGATAAAATATATCGTTTGCCTACACATCGATCAACTTATGATGGACTACTGTACCCCTAATGGATATGTAGGATCATTATGCAGGAAAAATAAAGCACCTTTGAAATGGACTATTAGTAGTTCAAGGATTATTTTCGTGCCTACATCGGGCTGAAAAATACTTATTTATTTTTTATTTAATGTAAGGAAGTTACACTTACAGCCACATCGCTTCATAATCCATGCAATGGTAAATGTGTGCCAATGCTGGTGGACAAAGATGAACAACATAATTAAGGAAACATATGAATACTACAGTGAGGCTTCAGATTAATTAGCTTGTCAACACCTCATCAATACCCGATTTACTAATGACACATCACTAAATGAAACATATTGATTTATGTACAATGTTAATACATAACAGTTGAGCTACTAAACCAGCAAAGTAATAATTACTGTAGCGATGTTGTACAGGGGGAATGTGGAAAAAGGAAAATTATTTTATGGAATCTATTATTTTGTGTTGCATTGGGGCAATTAATGGAATACCTCCTCACTTACTATTAATCTGAATTTATTTTTCAATTTTCCATTTTGTCGGGGAAATGCAACCTTGTGTTAGCTGTGGGTAGTTTGACTGTGTTAAACTTCTGGCATTCCAGGGGTATTAATAATGAATCAAGAACTGCAACTCACTGAAGTTAACACAAGCAAGAAAACGGTGTGAGAAAAAAAATAATGGCACGATATTCTGACAAACCAAGAGGACCTGGAAACTTTCCGCTCCCTCGTTCGAAAGCCGCTTCAGTCATAATCTTCCAAATGCTCTTTTTGATTCAGCAAATGTCTGCCTAGATTGGAAAATTGTTAATATTATTCTATTATTTAAAAAAAAACAAAGCTGAGAAAGAGAGAGACCAGGAAATTATAATCCTGTTAGTCAAACATCTCTTGTGGAGGAATTTGTTGAAGCCTGTAATTAAGGGCAGAATGTCTGAACACTTAGAGAAATTTGAGATGATTGGAGCAAACTGACATGGACTTGTAAAAGGTACATAATGTCTAATGAGCCTCATGGGTTTTTTTTGAGGAAATAACTAAAGCAGGACATAGGTGATTGGCTATGGATGTAGTTTATATGGACTTCCAGATGACATTCGATAAGGTTCCACAAAAGAGACTGTTAGTTAAAATTAAAGTTCATGGAACTGAAGACAAATTGTTTTGTTTTTAAAGAATTGAGTATTCTAAATTTATTTATTTATGTACATTTAGAGCACCCAATTCTTTTTTTTTCCCAATTAAGGGGCAATTTAACATGGCCAATCCACCTACCTTGCACATCTTTGGGTTGTGAGGGTGAGACCCACGTAGACATGGGGAGAATGTGCAATCTCCACACAGATTGTGACCCAGGGCCGGGATCGAACCCGGGTCCTCAGCGCTGTGATGCAGAAGTGCTCAGCACTGCGTTACCGTGCCGCCTTAACTGAAGACAAACTGTTGACCTGGTGAGAAGATTAATCAGGAGACAGAAAAGGGAGATTAGAGATTATGGCTACGTAATTGTATTGGAGGTCCTGTGGCACAGGGGGTGCGTTTCTGTCTCTGGGCCAGAAGGTCTGGGTTCAAATCCCCTTGCAGGACTTGATGGCCATGGAAAATGCGTGTGTAACATGGCCAAACAGGTTAATTAACAGCATGTAAGGTCTTCCAATGTGCCTGATGGCAATTGATAAAGAGGAGGAGAATTTCCTGGTCAGTCATACAGCAGAAAGCAATGGCAAACCACTGCAGTACTTTGGCAAACATGATCATGGACCAATCCAATGGAACTCCATGATCACCAATGCTCTTGTAGGGCTACAACACCCAAAGGAAGGATGCAATGTATTGGAAGGAAGTGATTGGTAGTGTCCCACAAGGATGTGTGCTGGTGCTGCAACTGTTCAGTATAACGTAGGTAACACAGTAGGGAGCCAAACACACACAGATTGATTGTATAGTAAGCAATGTAGACAGGAGCATAACATTACAAAGCGACATCGACAGACATCTTTGGCGATGGATTTCAAGGCACATGTGAAGTTGTTCACCTTGGACCATCAAAGGGTAGATCCAAGTATCATCCCCACCAACATGCCTGCCCCAGATGCAGCTGTCCTTGACCACTGCACAGTCCTTGTCCAGTGTGTTTTCAACAGGGATGAGGGACATGCACATAAAACTTAAGAGGTGACGAGTCTAGCACCTCCCCACCCACCTCCGAGCTGCCTCTCATGATATGGTAGGTACGCAGGCGCCAAAATCAATAAAATCAATAATTCAGGATCAATTGAGCTTGTTAACAAGCCTATGTTATATGCTGCCTGTGACAGGCAGCATATGCTTGGGCAGGCATATGTTGGGAAGTTGGGAAGGAATG
The DNA here is from genome assembly GCF_902713615.1 of Scyliorhinus canicula. Lineage (NCBI taxonomy): Eukaryota > Metazoa > Chordata > Chondrichthyes > Carcharhiniformes > Scyliorhinidae > Scyliorhinus > Scyliorhinus canicula. Next base: position 179,182,433 of record NC_052155.1, on the reverse strand, counting down.
GGACAGCATTCGGGGGTGCCCTTTGCACATTGGGTAACCCCCCGAGATTGAAACCAACTCCTCCCCTTTGTTACTCCCTGCCTGGCACTGAAAACAGGCCCTCCCACCTCGCTCAACCACTTCTCCCTTCGCTGCTACCAGCTTCTGTACACCATGGCTGCTTCCTTCATGGGTCAACTTGCAGTCCCAGCAGTGCCCACTGACACTGCTGGGGCTGCCGGGCAGCAGCTTCTGAGGGTGGGGGCTTCTTCCCATTGTTCTCGGCCTCTTTAGCCCACCGCTAGTGCACTATGGCTGTGGTGGGGTCTTGTTAGATGTGACAGCTACCAGCCAACTCTTGCAATGGGGAGGAGTTGGTGGTGGTGGTGGGTGGGGGGGGGGGGGGGGGGGGGGGGGGGGGGGGGGGGGGGGGGGGGGGGGGGGGACGGTGGTAGTAGAAGTGACTGATACATTGATCAACCCAACCCCCCGTGACATCCGGCCCCAGGGGTTAGATTATAAAGTGAGATTAATAAACTAGATTTGGATTCCCTGCAACACAGAAGTTTATGGGTTGATTTTGTTGAGGTTCTTAGATTTGAAAGAGATTAACAGAATAGATATAAAGAAACCTTTTCCACTGGTGGGGGATTAGGACAATGGGAATAAAGTCAGACCCAAGGCCATTCAGGAGAGTAGTTAGGGAAACCTTGCCCTGCAAAGGATCATAGAAATATGCCTCTGTTGCCCACCAAATACAATAGATGCCAGGTCAATTAATAAATATAAATCTGAAATCGAAAGATTTTTGCTCGTTGTGAGTATAAGGATATGGAGCCAAGGCAAGTGGATGGAAATAGGATGTAGATCAGCCATGATCGTATTGAATGACAGACAATTCTAGAGGGACTGACGGCACACTCCTGTTCCTATGTTCTGACTAACACAAGAGAGCTTGATGGTTCTCTGGAGAACTGTAATCTTTGCTATGACTTTGACCATGAGAATCCCAAGTTTGATTAACAATGAGCTGGAGAGGGGCAGCACGGTGGCGCAGTGGTTAGCACTGCTGCCTCACGGGGCCGAGGTCCCAGGTTCATCCCGGCTCTGACCATGTGGAGTTTGCACATTCTCCCCATGTTTGCGTTGGTGTCGCCGCTGCAACCCAAAGATGTGCAGAGTAGGTGGATTGGCCGCACTAAAATTGCCCCTTAATTGGAAAAGATAAATTGGGTACTCTAAATTTATTTAAAAAAATAATGAGCTGGAGCTGGCTGAGAGTCCTGAAAAAAGCTATTTTAAGAAGAACAGAAAGCTACGGTGGCACAGTGGTTAGCACTGCTGCCTCTCGGCGCCGAGGATCCGGGATCGATCCCGGCCCTGGGTCACAGTCCGTGTGGAGTTTGCACATTCTCCCTGTGTTTGCGTGTGTCAGCCCCACAACCCAAAGTTGTTTTGGGCAGCACGGTAGCACAAGTGGATAGCACTGTGGCTTCACAGAGCTAGGGTCCGAGGTTCGATTCCCTGCTGGGTCACTGCCTGTGCAGAATCTGCACGTTGTCCCCGTGTCTGCGAGGGTTTCCTCCGGGTGCTCCGGTTTCCTCCCACAGTCCAAAGACGTGCAGGTTAGGTGGATTGGCCATGATAAAAATTGCCCTTAGTGTCCAAAAAAGTTGGGAGGGGTTATTGGGTTGCGGGGATGGGGTAGAAGTGGGGGCTTAAGTGGTCAGTGCAGACTCGATGGGCCGAATGGTCTCCTTCTGCACTGTGTGTTCTATGTTCTATGTGCAGGGTAAGTGGATTGGCCATGCTAAATTGCCCCTTAATTGGAAAATAAAAGAATTGCCTACTCTAAATTTATGAAAAGGAAATAAGGAGAATCGTTTTTTTCCCTGAGGATCGTGAGTCTTTGGACTCTCTTCCTCAAAAGCAGTGGAAGCAGAGTCTTTGAAGGTTTTCAAGACGGGGCTAGGTTGATTCTTGATTAACAAGGGGGTGAAAGGTTATCGGGGGCAGGCAGAAATGTGCGGTTGAGGTTACAATCAGGTCAGCCATGATCTTATTGAATGGCGGAGCCGGCTCGAGGGGCCGAGTGGCTTACTCCTGCTCTTAATTTGTGTGTTTGCATGCTCATATAACTTGCACCGAGAGAGCACCTTTCATGACCTCAGAATGTCCTTTACACCCAATTAAATGTTTTCGCTCTGCAGTCAGTTTTGTAACCGAGGAAACTCCAAAGTTCAGTGGGATCTTTCAGACCCACATAGGAGGGAAGAGCAGACTTTGCTTTCAAGTCCTGGAAGAAAAACGTCAAACAGCTAGGGTAGCAGTTGTGGACCATCATTGGCTTTGGCACCTCTGGATACAGCAGCGGAATCACCATTCACCTTATCGGCTTTTAATCGCTCGCCAGTGACTCCTGGAAAATGCACACATCTGGAATTAAGTCTAGACCAAATCGAGCTCAGTTGCAACTCCACCCCACCTCCCCCCAGTCCCCACTCCCCACTCCCCAACCCCACGCCCACTGCTCATATAGCTTGGCAACATGAGTTAGGGGTTCTGACATAAACAATGGCAGCTTGGATGAGCTGACCAATACTGATGGATCTCCAACCCACCCACCTCCCCTATGCCATCAACTTCAATGAGCTACCGACAGATTCAGCAATGAGTTTACCCGTAGCTTCGGAGGATGGTTTGAAATCGCGGTGCGCAACATCAGTATATTCCAACACTTGCCGGAAATTCTTTTTTTTTTTTAAATGTAGAGTACCCAATTCATTTTGTCCAATTAAGGGGCAATTTAGCGTGGCCAATCCACCTACCCTGCACATCTTTGGGTTGTGGGGGCGAAACCCACGCAGACACGGAGAGAATGTGCAAACTCCACACGGACAGTGACCCAGGGCCGGGATTGAACCTGGGACCTCGGCGCCGTAAGGCAACAGGACTAACCCACTGCGCCACCGTGCTGCCCTTGCCTGAAATTCTTTGACCCAGCTGAAAGTAAACAGGTTAATGCCTGTCAACATAGCAGAGGGATGAATGTCATTGCCACATGCTCACACTCCCGTTACCATAATGCCACCATGCAAAATCTTAAACCTCAGTGAGTCAGCTGCTTCGAAACATGCCTGCGGTATGGTAAGGCCTCAGCGTCAAGAAGCATATCGCGTCTAATTAAAAGATTCAAAGGCTCCCCCCCAATCTGCCCCCCCCCCCCCCACCTCCTCTCCATTTTCTGGACACTTTGAAATAATCTTGGATAAATTGTGTACAGGTGGAAAAGTAGCTTAATTGGACCAGGGATCGGTGATTGACACAAACTTGTCTAGCGAGTGTCTGAGGGGGGTTTATTAATGACATTTAAATGAAATCTTCTGTTGCTTTCAGCAGCCTCTGCAGACAGCTGATAGCAATAATAAGTTTAAATAATTTTGAAAGCCAGAACAAGGGTGAAGATTCTCACTGATTGCTCAGCTGACAGGGGTGAATCCCAACGCAGAGTTTGGAATGAAATGAAATGACCTGATATCAACTCAGGTCTCCAGACGAGAGCTATCAGGCTGCAGACATACATTAATTCCACAGGTTTACTTCCGCCTCCTCCTTAATGAAAAAGAAATGGGCTAATTTCCATCCCACTTCCTTATCTCCAGTTGCAACCAAATGGCAACAGCTTGCGTTGCCCCAGTATCACTCTGGCTTTTGGCATTCCGTTGCCCTGCATTCAGCGGCCTCAAACGCGAGCCCATAAAGAACCACTTCTGCTGATTAAGTGAATCACACCGAATTGCTGAAAAGGGAAAGAAGAGAAGTGCAGCCATCCGTCAAAGAATAACAGAGCTCTTAGCCGGGAGAGACCCTATTTCATGTTGTACAGCTGATCCTTTACCAGTCAGACTGTTTGAAGCTTTATCTAACCTCACCTGGGCAATAACAGATGCTGCACTGTCAAAGACATTTCAAAATAGAGGAATGATTAATAAAACTCGCACACGGGGATTTCAAGCTGATTTCATGTGCAAAATTAGCAAAACCCTTAGATTTACGCACTTGGAAACTTGTATGTTTAAAAAGTCTCGCCCTCAGCAAGGGATTTGACAATGGCTGCATATAATAATGATCTTTATTATTGTCACAAGTAGGCTTACATTAACACTGCACTGACATTACTGTGAAAATCCCCTAGTCGCCACTCTCCGGCGCCTGTTCGGGTACACTGAGGGAGAATTCAGAACGTCCAATTCATGGGCAGTGCGTGGCGCAGTGGTTAGCACTGAGACTATGGCGCTGAGGACCCGGGTTTGAATCGCCGCCCTGGGTCACTGTCCGTGTGGAGTTTGCACATTCTTCCCGTGTCTATGTGAGTTTCACCCCCACAACTCAAAGATGTGCGGGTTAGGTGGATTGGCCACGCTAAATTGCCCCTTAATTGGAAAAAAAATAATTGGGTACACTAAATCTATTTTAAAAAGTGTGGCGCTCTTTCCGAGGGCCAGTGCAGACTCGATGGGCTGAATGGCCTCCTTCTGCACTGTAAATTCTACGATTGGAGCAGGGTAAGGACTGACATGTGATGTGAGAGCAAGGTGCTGAGAATGGCAGGCCACAGGAAGGTTGGGGTCAGGTTTGCAAATGGAGTGGCGGTGTTCCGCAAAGCAAAATTAGCTGTCAGGGGTTCATTGAATATTGACCTCACTGTTATAGTTCATGAAAGCAAGAAGTGCGGGAAATACTCAGCAGATCAGGCAGCGACTGTGGAAAATGAAATTGTGTTGTTTGAAATCGATACTGCGTGACCTGCTGAGTACTTCCCAGCTTTCCTTCCTTGCCATTCGTTCACATTTTCAGCAGTCCCGTGTGCATTTTATTTTTGCGTCACTGTTGTTGATACCATGCAGTGATATGATCGAGAACGCTTCTATACAGCAGTGGGGCAGGTCACCAACATTAGCGAACTGCTTCGGAATGGGTTTCTCCCTCAAATGCTCAACAGGCACGTGTGTCACCGGACGACTGTATCAGATAAGGTCTGCTCTTCATCCATCTGAAAGAGAAGTATAATTAATTGAAATGCATGTTCATGAATACTTGCAGTCACTGGCTAATTAAGTGAATGCGTTTGAGGCAACGGATATCTCCAATGAACTGAATATATGATGTGGTCACGTGTGAAGCCACTCTTATGAAGTAAATTTGCTAATGTTGAGGTGTGTAGGATACATTTTTAGATGGGTACATTTAGTTTGGTGTGGCTAACATCCCTTATTTTAAATTGGCTTTGTGCGTAATGGAACAAAATTGTGTCTGTTTTTCTGCTGTCAGAGAAACCGTCTTTCAGGTGAGATGCTAGATCCAGGCCCCGGTCGCCCTCGCAGGAGAATATAAAAGATCCCATGGCATTATTTTGAAAAGTGCACATGGCTTTTCCCTGGTGTACTGACCAATATTCATCTCTCAATTGACATCACTTAAAATGAAAACAGATTATCCGGTAATTATCCTATTATCCTTTAGGGATCTAGTTTTGGCACCTTGCTTCAGTGTTTCCTACATTACAATTGTCATTTCACTTCAAAAAGTACTTCATTGTCTGTAAATAGAGGGAGATGGTGGCACAATGGTAATCTCACTGGAGTAGTAACCCAAAGATCCATGCTAAATGCAGCATGGCTTCAAATCCCATCACCGCAGTTGGTGGGATTTGAATTCAAGTAATAAATCGTGGATATTATATATTTTTAAAATTCATGACAGGATGTGGGTGTTGCTGGTTAGGCCAGGTGGTGGTGAGTTGCCTTCTTGAGCCGCTGCAGTCACTGAGGTGTAGGTCTACCCACTGTGCTGTTAGGGAGGGAATTCCAGGATTTTCAACCAGCAACAGTGAAGGAACAGCGATATATTTGCAAGTCGGTGTGGTGAGTGGCTTGGAGGGGAACCGCCAGGTAGTGGGATTCCCAGATATCTGCTGTTCTTGTCCTTCTAGATGGTAGTGGTCGTGGGTTTGGAAGGTGCTGCCTGAGGAGCCTTGGTGAGTTCCTGCAGTGCATCTTGTAGATGATACACCGGCTGCCACAATTCGTCGGAGGGTTTGAATGTTTGTGGAAGGGGGAGCAATCAAGCGGAGCTGCTTTGTCCTAGATAGTTTTGAGCTTCTTGAGTGTTGTTGGAGCTGCACTCAACCAGGCAAGTGGAGAGTATTCCATTACACTCCTGATTGTAAATAATGGACAGGCTTGGGGGGGGGGGGGGGGGGGGGGGGGGGGGGGGGGGTCAGGAGGTGAGTTCTTCACCATAGGGTCCACAGGCATTGGACCTGCTCTGGTAGCCACAGTATTACTATGGCGAGTCCAGTTCAGTTTCTGGTCAATGGTAACTCCCAGGATGTTGAGCGTGGAGGAATTCAGCGATGGTAATGCCATCGAATGTCAAGGGGCGATGGTTAGATCCTCTCTTGCAGGAGACGATGATTGCCTGGCACTTGTGTGCCGCAAAGAAAACTTGCCACTTGTCAGCCCAAGTTGTCTTCCCTCCTGCTGCGGCCATGACCCTCCTTTAGTCGGCATACATCTGTTACAATCCCCAGGATGGCCAGAGCAGGTATTGCCCAGGTCTTGTTGCATTTGAACATGGACTGTATGAGGAGGAGTCACAAATGGTGCAGTCATCCGCAAACATCACCACTTCTTTTTTTTTTATAAATTTAGAATACCCAATTCATTTTTCCAATTAAGGGGCAATTTAGTGAGGCCAATCCACCTACTCTGCACATCTTTGGGTTGTGGGGGCGAAACCCACGCAGACACGGGGAGAATGTGCAAACTCCACACAGACAGTGACCCAGAGCCGGGATTCGAACCTGGGACCTCGGCGCCGTGAGGCAACAGGGCTAACCCACTGCGCCACCGTGCTGCCAAACATCACCACTTCTGACCTTAGGGAAGTCATTGATAAGCAGCTGAAGAAGGGCCTAACACACTACCCTGAGAAACTCCTGCTGTGATGTCCTGGAGCTGAGCTTATTGATCTCCAACCACCACAACCATCTTCTTTTGTGCCAGATATGATGCCTACCAGCGGAGAGCTTTCCCCCTGATTCCCATTGACGCCAGTTTTGCTAGGGGTCCTTGATGCCACACTCAGTCAAATGCTGCCTTTTTAAAAAAAAAGTGTTAATAGATTTTCATATCTTTTATTTCACAATTCATACGTTACATATTACAAAACTGTGCCCCCAAAAAAACTGACAAAGAGAAATCAGCACATTATTTACAAGCAATTGTCTTCCCTCCTGCTGAGGCTGTGACCCCCCTTTTATTTGCCAGACAGCTGTTACAATCCCCAGGATGGCCAGAGCACGTGTTTACAAGTGTCTATTTACAGTGGCCAAAATTGCCTTGATGTCAAGGGCAGTCACTCTCATCTCATCTCTGTCACTTAACTCTTTTGTCCATGTTTGAACCAAGGCTATAATGAGATCAGGAGCTGTGACCCGGTCAGAACCCGCTCAGCCCGTGAGCAGGTTATTGCTGAGTAAGTGCCGCTTGATAGCGCTGTTGATGACTCCTTCCATCACTTTGCTGATGATGAAGAGTAGACTGATAGGGCGATAATTGTTGGGGCTGGATTTGTCCTGTTTCCTGTGTACAGGACACACCTGGGCAATTTTCCAGGGTAGATGTCAGTGTTGTAGCTGCACTCGGACAGCTTGGCTAGGGATGCGGCAAGTTCTGGAGCACAATTCTTCAGTACTATTGCCGGAATATTGTCAGGGCCCGTAGCCTTTGCGGTATCCAGTGCCTTCAACCGCTTCTTGGTATCGCGTGGAGTGAATAGAATTGGCTGAAGACTGACATGTGTGATGCTGGGAACATCAGGAGGAGACTGAGATGGTTCATCCACTCAGCACTTCTGGATGAAGATTGTTGCGAATGCCTCAGCCTTGGCTTTTGCACAGATGTGCTGGTCTCCTCCATCATTGAGGATGGGGATATTTGTGGAGCCTCCTCCTCCAGTGAGTTGTTTAATTGTCCACCACCATTCACGACTGGAAGTGCAGGACTGCAGAGCTTAGATCCGATACGTTTGTTGTGGAATCACTTAGCTTTGTCTATTACGTACTTATGTTGTTTGGCACACAAGTAGCCCTGTGTTGTAGCTTCATCAGGTTGATATCTCATTTTTAGGTATGTCTGATGTTGCTCATGGCATGCTCTCCTGCATAGTTCATTGAAACAGGGTTGATCCCCTAACATGGTGGTAATGGTAGAGTAGGGATGTGCCGAGCCATGAGGTTACAGATTGTTGTTGAATACAAGTCTGCTGGTGCTGTTGGCCCCAGCACCTCATGGATGCCGGCTTGCTAGATCTGTTCGAAGACTATGCCATTTAGCACGGTGGTAGTGCCACACAACATGATGGAGGATATCCTCAATGTGAAGGCGGGACTTTGTCTCCACAAGAACTGTGCGGTGGTCACTTCTACCGATGCTGTCATGGACACATGCAGCAGGCAGGTTGGTGAGGATGAGGTCAAGTAATTTTTTTCCCTCTAGTAGTTCCCTCACCGCCTGCTGCAGTCCCAGTCCAACAGTTATGTCCTTTAGGACCCGGCCAGCTCGGTCTGTGGTGGTACTACCGAGCCACTCTTCATGATGGACATTAACATCCCCCTCCAGAGTACTTTCGGTTCCCTTGCCACCCTCAGCGCTTCCTCCAAGTGATGTTCAACATGGAGCAGCACTGATTCATCAGCTGATGGTGGCCGGTACATGATAATCAGCAGGAGGTTTCCTTGCCTGTGTTTAACCTGAAGCCATGAGACTTCATGGGGTCCAGATTCAATGCTGAGGACTCCCAGGGCAAATCCTTCCAAAATGCATACCACTGTGCTGCCACTTCTGCTGCGTCTGTCCTGCCGGTGAGACAAGACACACCCAGGAATGGTGATAGTGGTCTCTGAGAAATTCTCTGTAAGGTATGATTCTGTGAGTATGACTATGTCAGTCTGTTGCTTCACTAGTCTATGAGACAGCTCTCCCTACTTTGACACAAGCCCCCATCGTTTCCGATGCCTGGGTCAATGCCGATTGGTTAATCCGATTTCATTCCTTTTCCGTGATATTTTTGTAGCGGTTGAATACAACTAAGTGGCTTGTTAGGTCATTTAACAGTCACCTAGGCCACACTGAATAAGCACAACAGATTTCCTTTCCCACAGGACATTAGTGAAACCAGATAGGTCTTTCGATGATAATTGTCAAGGCGCCATTACTGAGGCTAACTTAATATGCTATATACAGGGGGGTCTGGTGGCGTAGTCGCGGGATGAGTAATCCAGAGACCCATGGTAATGATTTGGGGACCCAGGTTCAAATCCCACCACGGCAGGTGGTGGAATTTAAACGTAATAAAATATCTGGAATTCAACGTCGAAAATTATGACCATGAAATGAGTATCCTAAACAATGCCACAGGACACCTGTGGGTAAATATTTAAAGACTGAGCAGATTTTAGATCAAGGCCTGCCTGATTTTGTGATGTCACTTCCTTCGAGTAGATATTTTACAGGAGGTTATCGTTCCTTAATAGTCCATTGATTAACACATTTCTCAAAATTCCATTGAGTGCTAATTTTAGCACAGTTCATTGAAAATCAATGGGTTAACAATTTTGTTCAAGTAGCACACAAGAAATTCTTTTCCTCCAAAAATACATTAAGCAGTGCACTTTCAGAGGAAATTAAATCCCACAGTACTTCCAGAAGGATGAGAAGCTGCTTTTGGATTGGTTGGGAGACATTGGGACATGCATTCTATTAATTCATAACATGGCCAAACTATTGTTATTGTATGCCAATCACCTGGGTGTTTTAGCCAATCTGACAGTATTAAGCTTCCTTGAAGTGCTGTGATGCTGAGTGCATTGCAACAGCAGTCATCCACAATATAAAACCCTGATGAGGTTATTTTAAAACAAGTACTGTATCTTTTGATAGAAGCATTCTCTGCAACGCCTCCCCCCCCCCCCCCCCCCCCACTGCCCCTACAAAGTAAGTGGCAATGACAATACAGTACTGTAAAATGCACTGTGTAGGTGCAGGATGATCACCAGAACCTTATTGTGACATTATTGTATTGGGATATTTTTGTACTAAGTCCAGCTGCCCCATCACTCTACTGCTTTGTCGATCTGCGCTAGCTCTTTCTCAGCTATTAGAATTATTTTGCAAAGGTCCCAGGTTCGAGCCCGGCTCTGGGTCACTGTCTGTGTGGAGTTTGCACATTCTCCTCCTGTTTGCGTGGGTTTCGCCCCCACAACCCAAAGCTGTGCAGGGTAGGTGGATTGGCCACTCTAAATTGCCTCTTAATTGGAAACAATGAATTGGGTACTCTAAATTTATTTTAAAAAAGAATTATTTTGCAATATTTATCCTGATTTACAATCACTCCGAGGGCTGCACGGCAGCACAATGGTTAGCACTGTGGCTTCACAGCGCCAGGGTCCCAGGTTCGATTCCTGGCTTGGGTCACTGTCTGTGCGGAGTCTGCACGTTCTCCCAGTGTCTGCGTGGGTTTCCTCCGGGTGCTCCAGTTTCCTCCCACAGTCCAGTCCAAAGATGTGCAGGTTAGTCACGGCGCTGAGGTCCCAGGTTCGATCCCGGCTCTGGGTCACTGTCCATGTGGAGTTTGCACATTCTCCCCGTGTCTGCGTGGGTTTCACCCCCACAACCCAAAGATGTGCAGAGTAGGTGGATTGGCCATGCTAAATTGCCCCTTAATTGGAAAAAATAATTGGGTAATCTAAATTTAAAAAAAAAAAGATGTGCAGGTTAGGTAGATTGGCCATGCTAAATTGCCCTTAGTGTCCAAAAAGGTTAGGTGGGGTTACGGGGATAGGGTGGAGGTGTGGGCTTAAGTGGGGTGCTCTTTCCAAAGGCTCGTGCAGACTCAATGGGCCGGACGGCCTCCTTCTGCACTGTAAATTCTATGATTCTTCTTCACTATAAGTATGAACAATCTCTTTCAGTCAAAACTGGAATTCTGGTCTTCCATTTACCTTCATCTTAAAAATCTTTCTTAAAATTATCCTTCCTATTCTCTCCTCCCCTCCTTCCCCTTTTCCCTTCCCTCCGTTTCCCCTCCTCTCTCCAACTCCCCGCATCTTACCTTGGCCTAAAGTTCCATTTGGTGTTTTGCTATGCTAAAGGCATTACCTAAGTACAACTTTCTACATTCAATCTGCAGCCAATGGTGTTTGGGTTATGTTTTTGAAATTATCCACTGAAAATCAGAAAAAATCAGTATTTTGAAGATCAAGTTTCATTAGAAATTGTCACTTTGCATTGCAGACCTTCTGCATTGCTGAGCAAAGAAACATGCTGTCAAAGCTTTTCATCTTGCACTCATCAGGGCAGATGCAAGAATACCAGGGGCATGACCTCCTGGCTGTGTCCTGCCGGAATCAGAGCAGGTCGCGGCTGGTCGATGCCGGGAAAGGCCTACCCTGGGCTCCCCGACAGCTGTTACGCCTCGGGAAATCTAACCACATTTCGCGAGGTGTTGAGATCAGGATCACTCTCTTGATGTGTGGGACCCACTTAACCGTGCTAATGCAGGATCTAACCATCTCCTGGCATCCATTAGCTTCCCCAGCCGGGCGCCGATTAGTACCACCCCTGGCAAATGTGGACCAGGCAATACGGCACGTGGGTGGTCTCCCAGGCCATTGGAGACCCCTGGATTGTCAGGGACAGAGTAGAATGGCACCCATGCTCTCCCCTAAAAACTGGGCATCTTGGCACTGCCAGGTTTGCACTACCATGGTGCCAGAGTGGCATTGCCAGGCTTGCAGGAGCTCTGCCAGGGTGCCAGTGCCAGTGTACCTGGGTGCCAGGGTGGCACTGCCAATGGTCAGGGTCTGAGCGGGGCCATGCCCATGAAAGGAGGGATATGGGGGATGTGAAGGGTAGGGGGTGAAGGTTTCAAATGGCCCCCCAAGGTTGGGGGGGGGGCAGGTTGAAGGGTAGGTGTCCTGGAAGGGGGCCGAGCACCTGACAGGGGGAGCGGGAAGGCCTGAAAAGGGAGGCCCTGAGTGACCCCATAGCGGGGTGTCCTCACTTGGAGTGCTGTGGGGTGGTGCCCATGTGTGTGTGGGGGAGGTGGTGTTGCCCATGGGTGGGAGGGGTGAGGGGGGCCCCTCAAGCTCACTTAAAGATCGGGGCACCATTTCAAAATGGCGGCCCGATCTCTGAGGAGCCCGTCTGGCCAGCGAGTTCAGCTCCCCAGCGATGGAAAAAATTCTAAGTGTGGGCTAGCCCGGAGGGATGCTCCCCAGGGCCCACAAAAGTGACTGAGTGTGGTTAGATAGCGGTAGGAAACTCACCAACAGAGCTGGGGAGAAACCCCAGAAATGACACTTAGGAACTTTTCCGTTAGATCGCGCCCCAAATCTCAAAGCGAATAACATTTATACACAGCACTCTCTTCCCATCTAGTATAAAGTGTTGTTCCCCTTAAAATGTGGCATTCTTACATCTGTCCTGATAAGTGCAAAATGAAAAGCTTCGACAGCGTTTCCTTCGTAAGAAAACAAAGTGTTCTATTCAGCTTTTAAAGCAATATCGAATAAAGCTTTAAGTAATTGGTAATGTACGACCGACTGACAGAAAGGGCCGACACCGTACTGGACGCAACAAAAAAGAAATGGGACGAGGACCTGGGGATTGAGATAGGGTGGGGACTCTGGAGCGAAGCACTGCATAGGGTCAACTCCACCTCCACGTGCGCAAGGCTCAGCCTGACGCAGCTAAAAGTGGTACATAGAGCCCACCTAACAAGAACCCATGTAGTAGGTTCTTCCCGGAGGTGGAGGATAGATATGAACGGTGCCAAGTAGGCCCGGCCAACCACGCCCACATGTTCTGGTCTTGCCCCAGACTTGTGGAGTACTGGACAGCCTTCTTCGAGGCAATGTCCAAAGTGGTGGGAGTGAGGGTGGAGCCATGCCCAAAAGTGGCGGTCTTCGGGGTCTGGGACCAGCCAGATCTGTTCCTGGGGAGGAGGGCGGATGCCCTTGCCTTTACCTCCCTGATCGCCCACCGTAGAATCCTGTTTGACTGGCGGTCAGCAGCACCACCCAGAGCTGCAGACTGGCTGTCCGACCTCTCGGAATTTCTCCAGATGGAGAAAATCAAATTTGCCATTCGAGGGTCAGATGATGGCTTCCACAGAACGTGGGAGCCACTCACGCGAATGTTCCAGGACCTGTTTGTGGCCAACGAACAAGAGGAAGAATAGCCAGGTAGCCAAGAATCAGGGGAAATTAGTCAAGGATCAGGGGAAGGTATCCAAGCCATGAAAGGGAGAGATAGACTGGGAGGGAGAGGGGGGGGGGGGGGGGGGGATGGCTAAACCTGAGGAAAGAAAGGTGAACCACAGGGGGGGAGGGAGGGAGGTAGGGTTGGAGACAGCTAAACCTGAGGAAAGAAAGGTGAACCACAGGGGGGGAGGGAGGGAGGTAGGGTTGGAGACAGCTAAACCTGAGGAAAGAAAGGCGAACCGTGGAGGGGGGCGCAAGAGAGGAGAACCAACGGGGGGGGGGGGCAGGGAAACGGGAGCCGGAAGGAATGCACGGGATACCAAAACGTGCATGACATCTCCAGGAGTGGGGAACGAGGAAAATGAAGATGGAGAACGGTAGGAGCAGCAGAAGCGGAGGCGAGCGCGGGACGGCAGCGAGATCCGTCCGGGAGAAGCAGGCGACAACAACACGAAACACAGCCAAGTATCCCACATTGTAAATTTCTTCCCGACACCCAAATGTATATTTGCCCCCCCCCCCCCCCCCCCCCCCCCCCCCCGTTAATAAATTTGCCAGGTGTACAGAGTTGCCGCTGTCGAGCTGGTGCACAATACCCCACCAGTTATTCTATTTCATATTTTATTGTATTTTATGTTGGGGTGTGCCCTTCTCTTCCAGATATGTGTATATATATATATGTTTCTTATTCTGTGTACATAACGGTAATTGTACCTTGTTCAAAAACCCAATAAAAAAACATTTATAAAAAAAGTAATTGGCATAGCCTGTACACACATACATAGGCATTCATATTTTACTTTAAAAAAATATTTGACCTTTATAAGTATTCCAATTATGAAACACCATCCTATTTAGTCTCCCATCATTAGATAACCATTTGTATTGTTGGTTTTTATACTGCAAACAAAACAATTGCAGATGATGTTTCATTATTAATAATAATCTTTATTGTCACATGTAGGCTTACATTAACACTGCAATGAAGTTACTGTGAAAAGCCCCTAGTCGCCACATTCCTGGTACACAGAGGGAGAATTCAGAATGTCCTAGTTACACGTCTTTTGGGAGGAAACCCATGCAGTTGCAGAGAGAACATGCAGAGTCCGCACAGACAGGGATGCAAGCTAAGAATCGAACCTGGGACGCTGGCCCTGTGAAGCCATAGCGCTAACCACTAGGCTACCGTGCTGCCCTGTTAGCAGATGACGGTGGCATAGTGGTATTATCGCTGGATTAGTAATGTAGAGACTCGGATTCGAATCCCGCCACTGCAGATGGTGAAATTTGAATCAATAAAAGTCTGGAATTAAAAGTCTAATGATGACCGTGAAACGATTGCCGTGAAAACCCATCTGGTTCACTAATCTGCTTTCGGGAAAGAAATCAGCCGTCCTTACCTGGTCTGGTCCACACGTGACCCCAGGCCCACAGCAATGTGGTTGACTCTTATATACCCTCAGGGATGGGCAATAAGTGTCGGCCAGTGATACCCACATCCAATGAATAAAATAAAATAATCAGCAGAGCTGTGGGATTTATTCCAAGTCAAACATGCCGCACTTTTCCTCTTAGTAAATCGACACAAAAAGCTGTGCTGCTATCTTGTTAGAAATGCTGGATTTCGCTTTGGGTCTTCACGGCACACAACATGTTGGAAGTAATTTATCTGAATAATTCATGAGAATATTGTAAATATTGTCAAGTTGTGTAATAAATTATTTAGGGTATTTTGCAGGCTTGCTGTGGCAGCTTTGTATTACATGATAGGTAATACGAACACAAAGGTCTTTTTCCATCAAATCACTCATTGTAAACTCAGTTTAGTGAAAACTGCTGTGAAAAACTGTCTCAATAAATTCAAATTAGCATTAATAATAAAAGAATACTTCTGTTTTTGCTGCTTTGAGGTATGCAAATGTGACCATCTGGTAGATATACTGTAGGTAAGACAGTAATACATCTAGAAGCCTTTTCATAACCAATATGTGAACAGTTTGCCGTATTATAAAAATAACATTGAGGCAGGGGAGAGGACGCAAAAATGATTTGGAAGGATGGGTCAGGAAAGTAAGAGCATGCCTATCAGGAAATCATCATTAAGTTGGGGCTCATTCCTCTCAAATTGGTGGCTGAAGTGTGACCTAAATAGGATTTATAAAGTTCCAGAACATTCGACAGAAGGGACACAGAGATAACTTTTCCACCCATGAGGGAAGAGCAAAACTAGGGACCATCAATGTAAGACACGTGTAGTGATCTCTTTGGTGCATGCACACAAGGCGTTAATGGGTAAATAGCAGCATCACATGATCACTAGAGGGCGTGACAACAACAGCGTGACAAGGATCCCCTGGTAACCTGGGTTTTTTGATTTTGCCCTGTTTATCTGGTTCTAAATATGGCGGTCAATATGGTCACCGTCCTTAACCCTGATTATGTTTGCTCTAGAGTCGCCAGGTATCTTTCGATACCGCCACAAGGTTCAAACCCGAATACTGATCAAAGAACCAATACACCAGTTAGTTAGTTCAAAGTCAATACTATTTATTTACACACACAGTAATATCTGCTCATGCACAAAATACCATAAACTAAACTATCTCTAACGCTAACGCCTATACTTAACTTCGGGTGCTCACTCAGTCAGAGGAACAATGGCCGTTGTTCGGATCTGAGGCTGTTGGGTACGAAGGTATACAGGAGAACAGCTAAGGTCGTCCTTCTGTTGGCTGGTGCAGCTGGTGGACGGGTCTCTCCGCTTCGAGAGCCGAGTCCAAGAGAGCGATTCTCTCTCGGGGGCTTCTTATACCCGAAGGGGCTTTGCGCACTTTTGGGCGGGCCTTGAACTTGGCCCCGATTAATTGGGCCGTATCTTGACCACTCATATTGATCTTGACCAATAAAGGGGTGGGTGCCCTGATGGCTGGGCGTGTCTTAGGTGGCCGTTGGCCATGCTTTGTTTGTGTCTTTCTGGCACCGGGATGTCTGCCTTAGTATCAGTTACTTGAATGTTATTCCTTTGTTCCCGGAGATGGGCCATCAATATGCTAATTGACCTACAGTTTCTGTCTCGTCTGGGAGTTGCCTTCTCAATACGCATCCAGGCTCTGTGCCTGCCTGCTTTCTTAGCATTGTCCATGTTTCCCTGTAGTCTTTGCAAACATCCATTTTGTATTCTGGAAGTGGCCATCCCAGATAGCTACATTGAGCACTGGTTGAAGGGTGACTATTGGCCACTACGGAATGAGGTAAAGGCAAGCAACTGCAGGGTGCAGAATTCTGACCAATGGAAGAAGGAGCAGACTTAAAAAGGCTTGGAAGGTAATAGGAAAATTGTAGAACCTCTGCAGAATCGTCATGCCCGAGAGTTCCACCGTGCCCGAGTAAAAAGAGGAAATTGGAGGCTCACTTGCCTTGCCTGCTCCTGGTGGCGAGAGAGAGCGGGCAGTCCACACCAATGCCACCTTGCACCACCTGGTTTGAGCTGCTACTTTCACCAGCTTCCTTCTCTGACAGCCCAGGAACCTATATCCTCTCTGCTCCTGGCTTATTTCGCCAGCCTGTCCACGTCTAAATTTTGGCCTTTCCCGCATCCCTGAATGGGCTTGGGCTACTATGCAACGTGAATGCTCTTAAGAGCTCTGGGGCCTCTGAAAGTTCTTTTGGAAAAAAGGTAGGAATATTTTGAAAAGAATTCAGTCCTTTATAAATCCTACAACAGTATGATTTCCTCCACTCAATGTTTTACTGAAATTTTACACAGGATTTATGCTGCCGGGGGTTGCTTATGTAAATAAACAGTTAAGAATGTTGTGGGGATTGGCAGTACATAGGCAGAGTCATGTCCCTGTGGCAGTTACATGTTTTAAAAGGTGCTGCAAAATTTCAAGGCTGACATATATTTGTGCTGCCAAAACGTGGCTGTCCCTTTAAGGCTGAAGAGTCTAATTGTCTGTTTTGTACAATTTGTTCAAAAAACTCTGGATCTAGATCAGTGGGGCACTTATTGGCACGTCAGGTATAACAAAATTATAATTAAGGCAAAGATAGTTCAATCAATAAAAATGTAGAACACAGCATCAGTAATAAACACTGAATAGACATCCCACACACATTTTAATTGTGTTTAGCAATTTTTATTGAGTACGTTGGCGTGAAGGACTGCATTTCCACTGTAATCACTTCACACTGACTATTACATTTTCATTTGGATGTTGATTCATAAATAACCTTTGAAATGTTTACATATATTTTCACTTAACGTTCAGTAAGAATAACAACACAGTTTTTTAAAAAGTTCTTTATCTAACCTCTTGGTTGAAAAGGTTGTCTTAGGGCGGCATGGTGGTACAGTGGTTAGCACTGCTGCCTCATGGCGCTGAGGAACAGGGGGCTGGATTCACCGTTTCAGGGACTATAAATGGGCGGGATTCTCCGACCCCCGCGCCTGGTTGGAGAATCGGCGGGGGGGGCGGCGTGAATCCCGCCCCCTCCGGCTGCCAAATTCTCCGCCGCCGGGATTTGGCAGCGACCACCCCGCCGATTCTCCGGCTCGCGATGGGCCGGGTGGCTGCCCGTTTTCGGCTGGTCCCGCCGGCGTAAATCACAACAGGTCCTCACCAGCGGGACCGGGCTCCACGGCCAGCCTGCAGAGTCCTCGGGGGGCACGGGGGGATCTGGCCCCGGGGGGGGCTGCACCCATGGTGGCCTGCCCCTCGATCGGGGCCCACATATCCGTGGGCGTGCCTGTGACGTGGGGGCACTCTTTGCCTCCGCAATGGCCGCTGTCAACCTCCACCATGGCCGGGGCGGAGAAGAACCCCCTGCGCATGCGCTGGGATGACACCAGCGCACGCTGGCACTCCCACGCATGCGCCAACTCGCACCGGCCAGCGGTGGCCCTTCGGCGCCGGCTGGCGTGGCACCAAGCCCTTCCGTGCCGACTGGCGTAGAGGAAAGCACTCTGGCGCCGGCCTAGCCCCTGAAGGTGCGGAGGATTCTTTGGAGCGGCCCGACGCAGGAGTGGTTCACGCCACTCCTCGGTGCCGGAGTGGCCCGCCCTGCTGGTTCGTGGAGAATCTCGCCATGCTGTCGTGAAAACTATGGTCATTTACGCCAAGAAAACTGGCTTCATAAGGCCACAGATTGACAGCCCTGCAGGGGGCTAGCAGGCAGCTATTGTGGAGCTCGCAGCTCCAGCTGCCGATATGGCGCCCCGCACGTCCGGGTCAGAGGCCGCACATGTGCTCCGCGGCGGCCTCCAGTGGACGCGCCGTGCTCCATTGGCAGACTCAGACCGCGGACCTGGACCGTGGAAATAGTGCCCCCGATCAGCCGCATGCCCAACCCGGACCGCCAACACAATAAAGGCTCAGTCCCATATGAGGCCCCCCCCCCCCCGACCTCCGCTCGGCCTGCCCCCGACTATGGCGGTCGCGGATTGGGTCTGCAACTGTCACGTGAGTATCCCAAATGGCAGGACCATGAGTGGACCACGCCGTCGGGGGTTTCGCCGGTCGGGTGTGGAGAATAGCAGGACGGGCTTCTGGCAATGGCCTCCAGGGGTGGATGCTATGCGTGGCGTACTCCCCGAGTACGCCGCTTTTCGGGGGGCTGAGAATCGCCGAACCAGCGCCGGTCCCGATTCCCTGCGTGAAACTCGATTCTCCGCCCCGGCACCGAACGCGATTTTGCCATCGGTGGGCAGAGAACCCAGCCCAGTGCAGCGGTTAGCATTGCTGCCTCACGCCGAGGTCCCAGGTTCGATCCCGGGCTCTGGGTCAGTCTCCGTGTAGAGTTTGCACATTCTCCCCGTGTTTGCGTGGGTTTCGCCCCCACAACCCAAAGGTTAGGTGGATTGGCCACGCTAAATTGCCCCTTAATTTAAAAATTTTTAAATTACATTTAAAAAAAAATAATATATTCAAGGCTGTGTGAAACAGATTTTTGATCGGCAAGGGAGTTTTCTGAAAAATTTTTTTTAGAGTACCCAATTCATTATTTCCAATTAAGGGGCAATTCAGCATGATCAATCCACCTACCCTGAACATCTTTTTGGGTTGTGGGGGCGAAACCCACGCAAACACGGGGAGAATGTGCCAACTCCACATGGACAGTGACCCAGAGCTGGGATGGAAGCTGGGACCTTGGCGCCGTTAGGCAGCAATGCTAACCACTGCACCACCGTGCTGCCCTTCGGCAAGGGAGTTATGGGGGCCAAGCCGGAAAGTCATGATCTTACCAAATGGTGGAGCAAGCTTTATGGGCCGAGTGGTCTACTCGTGCTTCTATTTCGGGTTGGTCTTCTTGCCTTCAGGTCTGAAGTATGGCTTGCCTACAATGTGCCACATTAAGATTATGGGTACACAGTCTTTTACTTGGGCATCACTGTTTGGTTGTGCTTTGTTTAATTAAAAGAATAGTTTGTTTTGAGTTTGATTCACTCACATTCCATGTTACCTCAAGCATTTATCGCCTTTTTTTCCATCTCGCTCAATGCTTCAAAGTGCTGGCTGCTGTCATGGGGCGGCAGTGAAATATTGGTGTTGTCGCTGGACTAGTAACCCAGAGACCCAGAGTCATTCTCTGGGGACGTGGGTTCGGAACCCGCCATGGCAGATGGTAACATTGAATTCAATAAACAAATCTGGAATTAGAAACCTAATGACCATGAAACCAATGTCGATTGTCATAAAACCCATCTGGTTCACTAATGTCCTTGAGGGAAAGAAATCTGTCACCCTACATGTGACTCCACATGCACAGCAATGTGGTTGGCGTTTAAATGCCCACAGGGGTGGGCAACAAATGCTGGCCCAGCCAGCGACGCCCACATCCCATGAACAGATTTTTAAAGAAATTTGCTGAGCCACTGGATTGTCCCAGGGGATTGAGAAGAATGCTTGTTCCTCAAATATGAAACATATTTTTCTTTGGATGTGGAGGAATTACAGGATACAGGAGCGGGAATATTGAGGTAGAGGTTGAGCTGTGACCTTATTGAATGGCAGAGAAGGATTGAGTCGTCATAGTGCCAACTCTTGCTTCTTGTCATTTATGTTCTTAACCTCGCACTTAGGTCAGTAGATGTTTATGAGGTACTTACTCAATCCACTATCTGTGTCAAAGAACAGTCTTTCTTTTCACCTGATGCTTCAGGAGCTTGAGTAGGAACATGTTTAAAAATAATTAGGTTGCACTTTGTTCCTCTTAAATCTGCCATGTATGGCAACTATTCAGTGGTTGCTGAGAATTAAACCTTGATGAAAGATCCTGTGCCTTCTTGATGGCCTTTCTAATAGTACTGTGGGAGGAAATCACAGCACCCGGAGGAAACCCACGCAGACACGGGGAGAAAGTGCAAACTCCACACAGACAGGCACCCAAGGCTGGAATTGAACCCGTACCCCTGACCCTGTGAGGCATAGTGCTAACCACTGTGCCACCATGCAATCAAGAGGCCATTTTGCAACAGATGATGTGGGAGGAATGATCCCCAAATGAATAATTAACCAGTAAGATTCTCTTTCAACAGGATCCATGCAAATTAAGCATGAATTAACAGGCAAATTACCAGAGGTACGAACTCTAAATTACACATGGAATAACGGATAAAATAAAGACTGTCTCACGGGATTACACTCATTTATATCACTTGTGATTTAAGTGCAGCACCACATGCAATCTCACAGTCTTTCCAAATTGGCCTCTGGAACATAGGATCTCTCACTTCTCTGACTCCATAGATTTGGTCCTTGATTCACTTGCAATGGTAGCCCCACTACATTGGAGTCCCCCAGAGACATTCATCATCAAACAGCACCCTCCTTAGCTGCGTTCACGATAGTCTCAATGGCACAGATTCGCCAGGGAGTCCTTTATCTGACTGATTTAATAAGCCTTGTTGAACAGTCTTATTGACTATGGCCAAACTGAAGCAAAACTGTAGAATTGTCCAATTCACAGTGATGTGACCATCAATTCACAAGACGCATGGTTGGAAGTGAACAGTGGTTTTAATAATCTCACAACGGAGCCTGCCTGCGACGAGATGAACTGGCAGGTAGGCTCAGACTGCCAAGCTTTATACAACCAGTTGGTGGGAGGAGCCATGGGCGGAGCCAACGGAGCCCAGTACAAACTCCCATACACTCCCAGTACATCTCCCCCTAGGGGCAGAGCCGCGCAACTGCTCGTGTGCCGAGCTTACACAGACATAGTACATCATATACATCGTACGTAATAACAGTGTGAATTACGCTACTGTGATTCACCACACACAGTCTCTGCTCTAACCCTGCCTTCAGCTTTCTGTCCCGTTTAACTGTACTACACATACACAGTTACAAATGTGCCTTGTCCGTTCTCCCCTTTACAGAAACTCTCCTTTTTTTCTTTCCAGTGATAATCTTTTTGTTTGCCTGCCACATGGCTTTCATATGTTAATATGGTACGGCTTCCAGGTCAAGGTTTGGGGTCACGAGGACCAGTATTTCTTATTATACAAAAAAAATTACAAGCAATCCTTTTAAGATTGATGCAAACTCTAAAAAGTTATTTTCAAACATTCTTGAAAACAATTACAGATTTCCTAGACATATTACAGCAATTCCAAATCTTCCTGATTCCGGTCAAAGATCGTCACACAGGGTAGACGCTGAGGGGTTGTTTCTCCTGGCTGGGGAACTGAGAACATGGGGACAAACTCTCCAGATAAGGGTGGGTTGTTTCAGACTGAAATGAGGAGAAATATCTTCACCCAGACAGATTTTTGCGAACCTTTGCTGAGTATATTCAAAACTGAGATACACCGACTTTTGATCTCTCAGGGAATCACGGGATACAGGGATTGGGCAGGGAAGTGGAATTGAGGAGAGGACATTTCATGATCATTTTGAATGATGGAGCTGGCTTGAGGGGTTCTTTATGTTCTTTTCCTGCTCCTATTTCAACTGTTCTTATGTAGCAGCATCAGAGGACGTTGTCTGCACCTTGGAGTTTTGAGAATTAAATCCAACCCTCTTTCTTGTGACTCTTTTCAAGTTGTTAATAGGTTTCCAGAATTCATGTGATTTTTCTTGAACTTTAGATATTTCACTGATTTTTATGTTTCGGAATCGGTGTTCATCCAGTTGTTAGACGCCCTGGGGCTACTGTGTGTATTTTGTTTTGAAGAACATTTTGTTTGTATTTTGTAAAGTCTGTTAATAAAGTGTGTTCAGATGCTGTGATCGCAAAAGAAAGAATGTGCAGGGTTACGGGGGAAAGGCAGGGGCCGTACAGTCATAGTTTTACAGCACAAAACATAGAACATAGAACAGTACAGCACAGAACAGGCCCTTCGGCCCTCGATGTTGTGCTGAGCTTTGTCTGAAGCCAAGATCAAGCTATCCCACTCCCTGTCATTCTGGTGTGCTCCATGTGCCTATCCAATAACCGCTTGAAAGTTCCTAAAGTGTCTGACTCCACGATCACAGCAGGCAGTCCATTCCACACCCTAACCATTCTCTGAGTAAAGAACCTACCATGGATATCCCTCCTATATCTCCCACCCTGAAACTTATAGTCATGCCCCCTTGTAACAGCTACATCCACCCGAGGAAATAGTCTCTGAACGTCCACTCTATCTATCCCCCTCATCATCTTATAAACCTCTATTAAGTCGCCTCTCATCCTCCGCTCCAAAAAAAAGAGCCCTAGCTCCCTTAACCTTTCCTCATAAGACCTATCCTGCAAACCAGGCAGCATCCTGGTAAATCGCCTTTGCACCCTTTCCAACGCTTCCACATCCTTCCTATAATGAGGTGACCAGAACTGCACACAATACTCCAAATGTGGTCTCACCAGGGTCATGTATAGTTGCAGCATAACCCCGCGCTCTTAAACTCAAGCCCCTTGTTACTAAACGCTAACACACTATAAGCCTTCTTCATGGCTCTATCCACTTGAGTGGCAACCTTCAGAGATCTGTGGACATGAACCCCAAGATCTCTCTGTTCCTCCACATTCCTCAGAACCCTGCCGTTGACCCTGTAATCTGCATTCAAAATGTTCCTACCAAAATGAATCACCTCGCACTTATCAGGGTTAAACTCCATCTGCCATTTTTTGGCCCAGCTCTGCATCCTATTGTTGTCTCTTTGCAGCCTACAACAGCCCTCCACCTCATCCACTACTCCACCAATCTTGGTGTCATCAGCAAATTTACTGACCCACCCTTCAGCCCCCTCCTCCAAGTCATTGATAAAAATCACAAACAGCAGAGTACTCAGCACTGATCCCTGTGGTACACCGCTGGTAACTGGTCCCCAGTCTGAAAATTCTCCTTTGCCCATTGTGTCTGTGCTGGCCATCAAACACCTCATTATTCTAATATCATTTTCCAACACTTGGTCCGTAGCCTCGTACGCTCTGGTATTTCAAATGCTCATCTAAATGCTTCTTAAATGTTGTGAGGGTTCCTGCCTCTACCATCCTTTCAGGCAGCGAGTTCCAGATTCCCACCACCCTCTCGGTGAAAAGGTTTTTCCTCAAATCCCCTCTAAACCTCCTTTCCCTTTATCTTAAATCTATGGCCCCTGGTTTTTGATCTCTCTAAGGAGAAAAGGTTTTCCTATCTACTCTATCTATGCCACTTATAATTTGGTACATCTCAATCAGGTCCACCCCTCAGTCCTCTCTGCTCGAAGGGGCACAACCCCAGCCTAACCAGCCTCTCTTCATAGCTGAAACGGTCCAGCCCAGGCAACATCCTGCTGAATCTCCTCTGCACTCTTTCTGGTACAATCACAATCTCCTATAGTGCGGTGATTAAGGGAATCGCACTTGGTGAAGTGCCCATTCGGAGAGCTGGTGTAGACGCGACAGACCACAAGGGCCTCCTTCTGCGCTGTAACAATTCTGCAATGAGAATAGCGGTTCTAATCGTTTTCTTCTCAACTCTCAATCGACCAGTTTCAATCAATCTAAAGCCAGTAAGAGCACTGTGTCACTTCCATTGAGGAACACCTTCTGAATTAAGTACTAGTCAGGCACTAAAGTGGCCAGTCGTGAGCATTCCCTGGGATTTAGGACCCTTGGGGTGGAAATCCCACCTCCCAAGAGTTTCCGGCTAATCAGAGGCCAGCAGCTGTGCATTGTGGGTAGCGAAGCCTTGGGGAGTGGCGATTCCTTGGGGAGTGGCGATTGTAGATTGGGTGGTCACCTGGATGCTGGCATGAGGTGAGTACCAAAAGGGGCCATGTGTTGGCAGCGCAGGAGATCTCCCCTGGGCGTGGGCAGACACACAGCATGTAATAGCTGCTCAGTATTATCAATAAACCTCCAATGTTGTTAGTCCCTGATCGGCAGTCATTGAAACCCAGCACGTTTACGGTGGTAACTGCCAGCTATGCACCCAAGGAGAGCTCAAAGATTGCAAGGAATGGGGATCAAGATAGTGTGCAGCCTAGAGAGGATCATAGAAGTTCCCACCACTTTCTGTGTCATGATGCACAGGCTTGAGGGAGCAGAAATCTAACGCTGACAAGCCACATGGATGGTTACTGCCTGTACTTTCTCAAAGGCAACAGACAGTGAAAGTTCATACTTGTTTTGTACCATTGTTGCCGTACTATGGGACAGATGAACATGTTGGTAATGCTGATCTCTGTCTTACTGCCTCGATGCATAATACATGTTGTTAGCTGATAGGTTCAGCACGTAATTGTCAGTGTGCAGATGCTGCATCAACTTGCACTAACTCAAGCATTCTTCTCTGCTCGCATGGCAAGAGGCAGTAAATGTAGGGGATGAACCTAAACTAGAGAAGGGCTCATAATTAAGATGCCCTGGTATTAGAATAGATAGGTGAAGAAACAGGATTGAAGGTGTTTGAGTCTGGGTGGGTAAGTATAATTAAAACTGTTTATTATGTGAAAAGTAAAATACTGGCATCGACTACCTGAGGTCTGTTCGTGTGTTGTAACTTCTCTACATTTTGATGCATGTGTGGGCAAAACATTAGCTGACACTTAAGAGCAGAATGATCTTGAGCCGCTGGGGGTAAGGAGGATGTAATTGCTTCCGGCTCTATATTACAGGTTGGCTGCAATTGTCCAAACTGACAAAAGACTGGCATCTTTTGGAACCAGCGGCAATCAGTCTGGTATTAAGGGCGAGTGCAATGGATGGGCCTCGGTTGCCTGATGCTCTCTCAGGAATGCCTTCTCTGAACTCATACAACTTCAGCTACATGATCACCTGGCTACCTTGAACCTGGGCCTCTTTTGACCTGGTACCTCCAGCCTTAATGGTCAGTTCAACAATTTCAGATCAGAACCACTGCTGCTATTTACTCAGTAAGAGGTCTTACAACACCAGGTTAAAGCCCAACAGGCCTCACCTGAGGAAGGAGTTGCGCTCCGAAAGCTAGTGATTCCAAACAAACCAGTTGGACTTTAACCTGGTGTTGTAAGATTTCTTACTGTGCCCACCCCAGTCCAACGCCGGCATCTCCACATCATGGCTATTTTCTCAGACAGTGTCTGCTTCTGACTGCTCTGCTGTTGCCATTCACACCTCCTCTACACCATCTTTTATTTCTCCCCCTTCGTCCCCATTTACCACTGACTTTGGTCTTGCCCCATCGTCCTATTTGTCATTTAATCTCCGCCACCTTCCACCTTGCTCGTAAACTGTTAACTCACTTCAATTCTTCCAGTTGTGATGAAAGATCATGGACCTGTCATGTTATCCACCGGCCAACATTTCCTGCTTTTAATTCAGATTTCCAGCATAGAATCCCGACAGAAGGAGGCCATTCGACCCATCAGCGCCCATGAGGAGGAATTTCTTCAGCCAGGGGGTGGTGAATCTATGGAACTCTTTGCCGCAGAAGGCCAAATCACTGAATGTCTTTAAGACAGAGATAGATAGGTTCTTGATTAATAAAGGGATCAGGGGTTATGGAGAGAAGGCAGGAGAATGGGGGATAAGAAACACACTGGCCATGATTGAATGGCGGAGCAGACATGATGGGCCGAGTGGCTTCATTCTGCTCCTATTTCTCATGGTCTTATCAAGTCAGCATCGACCCATCTGCGTGGGTTTCGCCCCCACAACCCAAAAATGTGCAGAGTAGGTGGATTGGCCACACTAAATTGCCCCTTAATAGAAAAAATAATTGGGTAATCTAAATTTAAAAAAAAAAAAAAAAAAGTCAGCATCGACCCTCCGATAGATTACCTTACCCACTCACCCGCCCTATTCCCCTAACCTCTCCCACCCTGCACACCTTTGAGATACTAAGGGGCAAATTATCAAGGCCAATTCACCTAACCTGCACCTCTTTGGACTGTGGGAGGGAACCCACGCAGACACGGGGAGGACATGCAAACTCCCCAAAGACAGTAACCCAGGGTTGGAATTGAACCCGGGTCCCTGGCGCTAACCCTCTGCCATCGTGCCAACCCCCTGCCTCTACAGTTTTTCTTGGACCACAGGAAATAAACATTTTGCCTTGCGACTTCAGCAGTACTGCCAGCTTGACAAAGCAACATGTTATCCTGCTGCTGGAGTGGGGACGATACATATAGACATTTTAGTCCACTGGTCCTTTTCTTAAAAAAAAAAGCACAAGTGAAAGAATGGCTTCCTGCTGGTCTGGTGTCAAACATTGTCTCTCTCACCTGTCAGCAGAGACTGGTGGAGGCTGGTAACTGGAGCTGCAGGGGCGGGGGGGGGGGGGGGGGGGGGGGTGGAGAGAGAGAATAGTGTCACACTGTTACCAGGGTTGTTCAGAGCCATTGAGCTGCTCTGCCGAGTTCGGATGTGATCGCAGAAACACCAGGAACACCAGGTAAAAGAGGCTCAAGCTTGCAAGCGAGGAACTTTACTCTTGATTCGATAGGAGGGAGGGAGCTGCTTCACCATGACAATTGTTCAACAGCTTGTTGTTGGGGCAACCATGTTCAGGGAGACTAGGGAAATGAGGAGTTGCAAGGTCTATGTTCAGGCTTAATGGCTGAAGGAGACAGAGGATCGAGGTTCTACTGGGATAGATGGGAGGGGGGTCGCTCCTCAAATTGAATTAATGTGTGTGCATTATTTATTTGGGTTGATTTTAACAGTTCCTGTTTTTTAAAAATTGCGCCTTTCAGTTTGGAAGATGTCTGATTGACTCTTAAGTCTGATTGAGAGGGAATGATAAAACTCTTTATTTCTGCTCGCATCACTTTGATTACAAAACAGATAATTTATTGAATTAACTTCCCTGCTTTATTGGAAGAAAGTGATACTTTCTCCTGCATTGAATTCGAAACTCAGTTTCGTCTCAGAACAGATGAACCTGTGAATCGAAGATCTAAATTCGCTTGGAAATTGGTGTCCATAACCAGGCTGCCGTGCTGGAAACAAAGGTCAATTGCTATTAACAAGTGCGTGTCTATGTATATAAAAAAATTAACTTTTCACAAAAGTACAACATAGCAAAATCTGCCCTGTGGATGGATCAAATGCTTGTAATGCTATAACAAGCATTCCAAGAGCTGCTTGCTTTTGTTTGTGATAGACAGAGGTGGAGCATTTCAGAGCAACCCCAATTTTCATCACTCCATCACTTGTGGACATGCCTTCAGCCGCTGGGCACCCAAACTCTGGAATCCCCTCCCCAACATTTTGCCACTCTGTCTGTGGTGATTGTGTATCAGTGTAGATGCAATACAACTGAGCAAGCACTAGAGGGAGCACGGGAGAGCTATAAATACACAGGGACAGGAAGTGAGGACACACTTCACGGAAGGGAGAACTGGTAGCAAGACACAGACACAGACAGGCAGCATTTGATGTAGCCGTAAGTTAAGCTCTGAAGACAGAACAAATTCACAATAAAGCATCTTCTCCACCTTTGAGACTATGAGCTTTATTAAGACACAAGGAACAACACATGGTACCAGGAGTGGGGGTTTCCATGCCATTTTGGTCTTTTTGTGTTTGCAGCTAAGTTGTCTTGTAGTAAACGTCTGAACCCCACTCCTGATAGCTGTTCCTTTAGCCACCTGATGTTTCTTGTGCTTCCAGAAGTTTTGTTTGATAATGCTGTGAAGTGTCTTGGTTCCTGGAACTTTAAAAAGAAAAATTTGGAGTAGCCAATAATTTTTTCCAATTAAGTAGCAATTTAGCGTGGCCAATCCGCCTACTCTGCACATCTTTGGGTTGTGGGGGTGACACCCAGGCAGACACGAGGAGAATGTGCCAACTCCATATGGACAGTGACCCAGTGCTGGGCTCGAACCTGGGTTCTCAGCGTCGTGCGGCAGCAATACTAAGCACTGCGCCACCATACTGCCCACCTGGAACTTGGTAACCTGGCCCATGCTGAGTTTAGCTTTCAATGCCAAACGTGGTCCATCTCTGAAGATGCCATCCAGCTCCATCCACCTGCCCCAAATCTGCCCCGTCTGAAATCCACACTTAAGAACATAGACCATACAGTGCAGAAGGAAGCCACTCGGCCCATCGAGTCTGCACCGACCCAGTTTAAGCCCTCACTTCCATCCTATACCCGTAACCCAATAATCTCTCCTAACCTTTTTGGACACTTAGGGCAATTTAGCATGTCCAATCCACCTAAACTGCACGTCTTTGGACTGTGGGAGGAAACTGGAGCATCCTGAGGAAACCCACGCAGACACGGGGTGAAAGTGAAAACGCCGCACAGACAGTGACCCAGCTGGGAATCAAACCTGGGACCCTGGCGCTGTGAAGCCACAGTGCTAATCACTGTGCTACCGTGCTGCCCAAACCGTACTTGCCATGTTGATACTTGACTTGTTCTGATGGCCTCCTCTCTGGCTTCCGAGTCTCACCCAACTTAAACTCGCAACGCATCCAGATCTCCCCTGCTGCATGCTAAGCCGCTGCGAGTCACACTCACCCACCACCCTGATCTTTACTGGACTTCCATTAACATCCTTGTCTGTCAGTACATCAACTTGAACATTATTGTTAATCCCTCCAGTTCTTGGTCTACTCTGACTAAATCCTTATCAAAACCCACCCCCGATCTCTCTGTCCTTGCAACTGATCACCCCATCTTCAAACTCCCTTTCTTCTCTTGAATTCGTGACTCCCAGTGTCTCCCAAATCCATCATGATATTTCCAATGTTTGAATACTTTCAGTCAGTTTTTCAGTACTGCTATAGCACCAAAATGGCCCCAAGCAAAGCCACAAATATTCCTCTCTGTAACCATTTGGCATGGTTTTGCACACCACCCTCCTACAATGGGCAGGCGGTGGCATAGTGGTATTGTCACTGGACTAGTTAACCAGAGATCTAGGGTAATGCTCGGGGGACCCATGTCCGCCATTGCAGATGGTGAAATTCAAATTCAATAAAAATCTGGAATTGAAAGTCTAATGATGACCATGAAACCATTGTCGATTGTCGTAAAAACCCATCTGATTTGTTACAGTCATGGGAAAGAAAACGAACGGGCAGACAGTGCAGGGATCCCTCGTGGCCGTTCCCCTTCAAAACAAGTATACCGTTTTGGATGCTGTTGGGGGGGATGACCGACCGGGAGAAGGTCCTAGCGGCCAGGTCTCTCGCACTGAGTCTGGCTCTGGGGCTCAGAAGGGAAGGGGGGAGAATAGAAAAGCAATAGTGATAGGAGATTCAATGGTTAGGGGAATAGATAGGAGATTCTGTGGTCGTGAGCGAGACGCCCAGAAGTTATGTTGCCTCCCGGGTGCCAGGGCCAGGGATGTCTCAGATCATGTCTTCAGGATCCTTAAGGGGGAGGGTGAGCAGCCGGAAGTAGTGGTGCACATTGGTACCAACGACGTAGGTAGGAAAAGAGGTGTGGATGCAATAAACGAGTTTAGGGAGTTAGGCTGGAAGTTAAAAGCCAGGACAGACAGAATTTTCATCTCTGGTTTGTTACTGGTGCCACATGATAGCGAGGCTAGGAATAGGGAGAGAGTTCAGTTGAACACGTGGCTGCAGGAATGGTGTAGGAGGGAGAGCTTCAGGTATTTGGATAATTGGAGCGCATTCTGGGGAAGGTGGGACCTGTACAAGCAGGACGGGTTGCATCCTAACCAGAAGGGCACCAATATCCTGGGGGGGAGGTTTTCTAGTACTCTTCGGGAGGGTTTAAACTAATTTGGCAGGGGAATGGGAACCGGATCTGTAGTCCAGCAACTAAGGTAGCCGATGTTCAGGACGTCAAAGCGTGTAGTGAGGCAGTGGGGAAGGTAACACTGACAAAGGAGAGTACTTGCAGGCAAGGAGATGGGTTGAAGTGTGTATACTTCAGCGCAAGAAGCATCAGGAATAAGGTGGGTGAACTTAAGGCATGGATCGGTACTTGGGACTACGATGTGGTGGCCATCACGGAAACTTGGATAGAAAAGGGGCAGAAATGGTTGTTGGAGGTTCCTGGTTATAGATGTTTCAATAAGATTAGGGAGGGTGGTAAAAGAGGTGGGGGGTTTAATTGATAATTAGAGAGAGTATAACAGCTGCAGAAAGGCAGTTCGAGGAGGATCTGCCTACTGAGGTCGTATGGGTTGAAGTCAGAAATAGGAAAGGAGCAGTCACCTTGTTGGGAGTTTTCTATAGGCCCCCCCAATAGCAGCAGAGATGTGAAGGAACAGATTGGGAAACAGATTTTGGAAAGGTGCAGAAGTCACAGGGTAGTAGTCATGGGTGACTTCAACTTCCCAAACATTGAGTGGAAACTCTTGAGATCAAATAGTTTGGATGGGGTGGTGTTTGTGCAGTGTGTCCAGGAAGCTTTTCTAACACAGTATGTAGATTGTCCGACCAGAGGGGAGGCCATATTAGATTTGGTACTTGGTAATTAAATGAAATGAAAATGAAACTCACTTATTGTCACGAGTAGGCTTCAATGAAGTTACTGTGAAAAGCCCCTAGTCGCCATATTCCGGCGCCTGTCCGGGGAGGCTGGTATGGGAATCGAACCGTGCTGCTGGCCTGCTTGGTCTGCTTTAAAAGCCAGAGATTTAGCCCAGTGAGCTAAACCAGCCCATTGTAAACCAGGGTAAGTGATAGATTTGTTAGTGGGGGAGAGCTAAAAGAGGGCATGAAAAATCTTTGGCGGGTAGGATCAAGGAAAACCCCAAGGCCTTTTACATATATGTGAGAAATATGAGAATGACGAGAGCGAGGGTGGGTCCGATCAAGGACAGTAGCAGGTGATTGTGTATTGAGTCTGAAGAGATAGGAGAGGTCTTGAATGAGTACTTTTCTTCAGTATTTATGAATGAGAGGAGCCATATAGTTGGAGAGGACAGTGTGAAACAGACTGGTAAGCTCGAGGAGATCCTTTTTAGGAAGGAAGATGTGTTGGGCATTTTGAAAAACTTGAGGATAGACAAGTTTCCCGGGCCTGACGAGATATATCCAAGGATTCTATGGGAAGCAAGAGATGAAATTGCAGAACCATTGGCAATGATATTTTTGTCCTCACTGTCAACAGAGGGGGTACCAGCGGATTGGAGAGTGGCGAATGTCGTGCCCCTGTTCAAAAAAGGGAATAGGGATAACCCTGGGAATTACAGGCCAGTTAGTCTCACTTTGGTGGTAGGCAAAGTAATGGAAAGGGTACTGCGGGATAGGATTTCTGAGCATCTGGAAAGACACTGCTTGATTAAGGATAGTCAGCACGGATTTGTGAGGGGTAGTTCTTGCCTCACAAGTCTTATTGAATTCTTTGAGGAGGTGACCAAACATGTGGATGAAGGTAAAGCAGTGGATGTAGTGTACATAGATTTAAGTAAGGCATTTGATAAGGTTCACCATGGCTGGCTCATGCAGAAAGTAAGGAGGCATGTGATAGTGGGAAATTTGGCCAGTTGGATAACGAACTGGCTAACTGATAGAAGTCAGAGAGTGGTGGTGGATGGCAAATATTCAGCCTTAAACCCAGTTACCAGTGGCGTACCGCAGGGATCAGTTCTGGGTCCTTTGCTGTTTGTGATTTTCATTAATGACTTGGGTGAGGGAGTTGAAAGGTGGGTCAGTAAATTTGCAGACGATACGAAGATTGGTGGAGTTGTGAATAGTGAGGAGGGGTGTTGTCGGCTGCAAAGAGACATAGATAGGATGCAGAGCTGGGCTGAGAAGTGGCAGATGGAGTTTAACCCTGAAAAGTGTGAGGTTGTCCATTTTGGAAGGATAAATATGAATGCGGAATACAGGGTTAACGGTAGGGTTCTTGGCAATGTGGAGGAGCAGAGAGATCTTGGGGTCTATGTTCATAGATCTTTGAAAGTTGCCACTCAAGTGGATAGAGCTGTGAAGAAGGCCTATGGTGTGCTAGCGTTCATTAGCAGAGGGATTGAATTTAAGAGTCGTGAGGTGATGATGCAGCTGTGCAAAACCTTGGCAAGGTCACATTGGGAGTACTGTGTGCAGTTCTGGTCACCTCATTTCAGGAAGGATGTGGAAGCTTTGGAAAAGGTGGAAAGGAGATTTACTAGTATGTTGCCTGGAATGGACAGGAGGTCTTACGAGGAAAGGTTGAGGTTGCTCATCTTTTTCTAATTAGAACGGAGAAGGATGAGGGGCGACTTGATAGAGGTTTACAAGTTGATCAGGCGAATAGATAGATTAGACATTCAGAAACCTTTTCCCCAGGTGGAACAAACCATTACAAGGGGACATTTAAATTTAAGGTAAATGGTGGAAGATATAGGGGGGATGTCAGAGGTAGGTTCTTTTCCCAGAGAGTAGTGGGGGCATGGAATGCACTGCCTGTGGAAGTAGTTGAGTCGGAAACATTAGGGACCTTCAAGCGGCTATTGGACAGGTACATGGATTACGGTAGAATGATGGGGTGTAGATTAATTTGTTCTTAATCTAGGACAAAAGTTCGGCACAACATCGTGGGCCGAAGGGCCTGTTCTGTGCTGTATATTTCGATGTTCTATGGTTCACTAATGTCCTTTAGGGAAAGGAAATCTGCTGTTCTTACCTGGTCTGGCCCACATGGGACTCCAGACCCGCAGCAATGTGGTTGACTCTTAACTGTCCCCTCAAAGGCAATTAGGGTTGGGCAATAAATGCTCGGACAGCCTGCGACACCCATGTCCCATGAACAATTAAAAAACTATGTCTCTTCTCACTTGTCTAACCCAGTGGGTTTGCCTTCCCTTGGATTTCACTCTTACCAATCCAATTATAGCCAGAGCAACTCCAGTGCTGACATCTCAACCCAATGCTGCTCTGTTGTCTTCAGAATCCCACACAGAATCCATTGCTTACTTGGTTCAGCCAACTCTCCCTCCCGCAAATTGGTGATCTTGCAAGAGCATGTCACAGCGTGGGGACAAGTTAGAAGTGGCTTCACTCTGTCTGTGTGTTTATGATGACACTGGGTGAGGAATGTAGAAAAGTAAATAAAATATTTCCAACGGTTGACCGAGCATTTATTGCCCATCCCGAATTACCCTTGAGAAATGGTGATGGGCCTTTAGAACAGTTGCTGTCTGCATGGTGAAGGTGCTCCCACTAACTGTTTGGTAGGGAGTCCTGAGATCATGGCCCAGTGATAACGAAGTAAAGATCAAAGATCAAGATAAAGCTTGGCTTTCATTGGAGAACAGGAAAGTTGAGAGGGCAGCACGGTAGCGTAGTGGTAGCACAATTGTTTCACAGCTCTAAGGTCCCAGGTTCGATTCCCAGCTTGGGTCACTGTCTGTGCGGAGTTTGTACGTTCTCCCCGTGTCTGTGTGGTTTTCCTCCGGGTGCTCCGGTTTCCTCCCACAGTCCAAAGATGTGCAGGTTAGGTGGATTGGCCATGCTAAATTGCCCTTCGTGTCCAATATTGCCCTTAGTGTTGGGTGGGGTTACTAGGTTATGGGGATAGGGCGGGGGTGTGGGCTCGGGTAGGGTGCTCTTTCCAAGAGCCGGTGCATACTCGTTGGGCCGAATGGCCTCCTTCTGCACTGTAAATTCTATCTATGAGAGGTGATACAATCTAGATCTGAACGTCATAGTTGATGTAGATATAAGTAGATTATTTTTCTTTTTTTTTTTAAATTTAGATGACCCAATTATTTTTTCCAATTAAGGGGAAATTTAGCGCGGCCAATCCACCTACTCTGCACATTTTTGGGTTGTGGGGGCGAAACCCATGCAGACACGGGGAGAATGTGCAAACTCCACACGGACAGTGACCCAGAGCCGGGATCGAACATAAGTAGATTATTTAATGTAAACTGCGGTCCCTGGTCTCAAGAGTAGAAAAGAATTCTCAATTAAGAGATTAGAAGATATATTACCTGAGGAGTGTGGTGATATATAAAAGCCACTCCTCTAAACCTATCTCAAGAAAAATTGTATGTAATGAGGACAACTATAATTAAGCATTTTATTAAAATGTCACGCTTCCTGTGCTGTTAAACGTGTCTAGTGGTGGACAAATATGGCCTGGGGTCCACATGCGTCACATCAGGGGTCTCAGTGTGGCTCACAATGTTTTGTTATGCTCTTGACGTAGCATAAGCTGCTTCCTTGATGTGCACTCTGACAAAGGAAGGTTCAGACTTGGAGAAAGCTTTAAGACATTTATTAAACTGTTTGTGATTCTCCTACTTGGATTCGATTCTCCTGTTAATCCTGCTTTTGCTACTCAGACTGACGAACCAGTCTGCTACAATCCACGTGGTGGGTGTGATGTGTTTCAAATCAACCCTGTGTACACACTGAGTGTCTCCACTGGAAAGAGGAAGATCATGTGTGCTGTGTCCTTTTATATGGGTTGGTGTAATGCCCTCCTGTGGTAGTGTCACCTCTGTGTGTATCGTGAATGCCCATTGGTCGTGTCTTACTGGCCTATTTGTTGAATGTCTGTGTGTCATGTCTCTGGTGCTCCCTCTTGTGTCTATCTAGTCTACGTGTATTTACATTAACCCCTTGTGTATTTACAGTGATGCATATCATCACACACGAGACATCTTGTTGACTGTTGCCCACACGTAGAGTTGCCACATTCTGTTGATTTCCATGATTGAACATAGAATCCCTACAGTGCAGAAGAAGGCCATGCGGCCCATTGTGTCTGCACCGATCCTTCGAAAGATCACCCCATCTCGTCCCAATCCCCCAATCCCCCACCCTCTTCCTGCAGCCCCACCCTAAGGGGCAATTTAGCCTGACCAATCTACCCCTGCACATCTTTGGACTGTGGGAGGAAAGCAGAGCACCCGGAGGAAACCCACGCAAACACGGGGAGAACGTGCAAACTCCACACAGTCACCCGAAGTCAGAATCGAACCCGGGGTCCCTGGTGCTGTGTAGCAGCAGTGCTAACCACTATGCCACCCCGAAAAGTATAGATTTTTCCTATCAGTGTGACTGAAGTCATTTGCACGTAAAGCGAGGGAGAGTGAAGTGAGGTGTGTGCTGATTGCTCACAACATTGACTATGAGAGCCTCGTGCTCCCTCTGTGTCCAGTGTGTAAATATTTCTTTTGGTTTTACCATTTAAGTTGATGATAGATCTATTAAAATATAAACGATTAAGCATTTTCTGTAACATGTTATGAAATATTTGGCGTGTATATATTCAATCTTATTCAAATGACATAGTAAGAAGTCTTACAACACCAGGTTAAAGTCCAACAGGTTTGTTTCAAACACTAGCTTTCGGAGCACTGCTCCTTCCTCAGGTGAATGAAGAGGTAGGTTCCAGAAACATTTATATAGACAAAGTCAGAGATGCCAGACAATGCTTGGAATGCGAGCATTTGCGGGTAATCAATTCATTACAGATCCAGAGATAGGGGTAACCCCAGGTTAAAGAGGTGTGAATTGTCTCAATCCAGAACAGTTGGTAGGATTTTGCAAGTCCAGGCCAGATGGTGGGGGGGTGAATATAATGCGACATGAATCCAAGATCCCGGTTGAGGCCGCACTCATGCGTGCGGAACTTAGCTATAAGTTTTTGCTCGGCAATTCTGCGTTGTCGCTTGTCCTGAAGTTCGCCTTGGAGAACGCTTACCCGGAGATCAGAGGCTGAATGCCCTTGACTGCTGAAGTGTTCCCCCACTGGAAGGGAACATTACTGCCTGGTGATTGCCGCACGATGCCCGTTCACTCGTTGTCGCAGTGTCTGCATGGTCTCGCCAATGTACTACGCTTCGGGACATCCTTTCCTGCATCTCCGGCATCTCCACATCAAATGACATAGTTAGTGAACAAGCCCGATTTTAATCTTGCAACCCACAGGGGTGAAGAGGGCCAGTCATGCGGCTCACTCACCAGCCTAGGTTGCCAGCACTGTGTGACAATGTCAGATCGATGACCTGTGCTTGACTTTAAATTCATTATCTGCAGGCATCAAATGCCAATAAAATAACCCAGATATTGCCATCTGTACCTCGTGTTCTTTAGCTCACACAAGTGATTAAGCGAATCAGCACGCACTCAACAATTGGGCAAGGCAGGAGGAACGGGGTTGATAAAACATATGAGCAAAAAATGCTGGGAATAATCAGAAGGTCAAACAGCACTGTGCGGCGAGAATGATGAAGTCGATGTTTCTTAGGCTGACGACCTCTTGTCTGAATGATCAATAAGGCGTTCTGTACTTTCCTGTGCTTTTGTCCCACGTATTGCAGTCAATTTTGCTTTTGCCTTTACTCATTTAAATTAAAAAAAAATTCTCCCTTATAATTTTTATGGGACGTCTGTTCTGCAAAAGTATAACATCTAATTTCACTGTAGTTCTTTAATCTGTAATGCATACTTAAAAAGCAGAATATGATGGCTCTTTTACACCTTTATAAATGCTAATCTGTTGAACTGACTCATTTAGATGAACAATTAACACCTCATTATTCAGTGTCTGCCAGTGTATTGCAATTTTAATTGTTATACTCTAATGTTTATGTTAGGGAATTGCTTTAAATTGAACTGGTTTTGCAGTATGGTGAGGCTGCTGGTGTGGTGCAATTAAAGGTTCCTGCACTTGTCGGCAGCATGTTGAGCTCAGGAGTGAGGAATGAGCGCTTAAATGCTTTGACTTTGGGTAAGTGAGACGTGTCTGCAGGAGCAGGAGAGGGTGTGCATTGGGTGAAACAAGCAGAAACACTCCCATGTCTATATTCTGGCATCTAATGCATCCCTGATTTTCATCCCTTCACCATTAGTGGCTGCGCCTTCAACTGCCTCGACCCTGAGTTCTGGAATTTTTCCATAAGCCACTCCCTTTTCCTTACAGTTGCTCCTCAAAACCCATGCACTTCTTTGACCAACATTTTGGTCAACTGTCGTAATATTTCCTTGTATAACTTGGCACCAAATTTAGTTTGGTAACACTGCTGTGAAGAATGGGGATGTATTACCACATGAAAGGTGCTATATAAATGGAAATCTATCCTAGACAACCCCTGCCCCACCTTCAATCTCCATTTCCCCTCTTAAAGCCCTTGATTGCGTTGCTGCCTCTCAAATCCGTGTCAATTTTCCTGCCGAGTATTGGGCTGGATTCTCCGTTTCTGAGGCGAAGTGCTGGCGACAACGGAGGATCCGTGGCATTTCACGACGGGAAAATCGTCACTGGCGAAAACCCTCACCGATTCTGGTACCGGTGAGAGGCTAGCGCTGTGTGAAACACCCGCGGAAAGCGCGGAAAACAGTCGGAGAATCGGCGGGTCTCGGCTGCAGGGCTGACGAGCTGCAGCTGCGCACACCTACACCCCCACACATGCACTGGTCGCGCTGGAAAAAATAGCGCCGGCCATGCTGGACCGGGTACCCGTCCACCCCGACCACACAGCCCACCTCCTGGCCACCCCCCCCACCACTACTCTCACCAGTCCTAACAGAAGCCCCCCCCCCCCCCCCGCCCAGCTGCATGGATCTTGGCCGAGTGTGGCGGCCCCTGGACACTGTCCCCAGCAGGCATGTCGAGCCCCCGACCGCTGGGACCACCGTGGCCCATGCTGTCGGAAACTCGGCCCATCGGAGGCGGAGCATAGCGGGTGGGCCCGATAATTATATGCATACAGGGTTGTGACTGCCCGCATCCCAGTGATGCCGGTTTGGAGGGGGCGGAGCATCGTGAACTGGCGCCTGCCCCGATTTTGGCGTTGGGAGCCATTCTCCAGCCAATTGCCGCTGTCAATTTCGGCGTTGGGCTACAGAGAATCCTGCCCACTATGTTTACATCCCTCCAGCCCGGTACCCATCTACCCACCACAAGGCCGAATGATTATTATTGAAGTCATGAATGACAGTCTATGAAGCTACGACAAAGGCAAACTATCCCTGTTCGTACTTGTTGAGCTGTCTGCTGCCTCTGACAGGGTTGACCATACCGACCTCCTCCAACGCTTCTCCGATGCGCTGTTGCCCAGCTGGGTATCACCTGGTTCCAGTCTTAGCTATCTAATGGTAGCCATGGAATCACTTACAACAGCTCCTCTTCCTGCCCTGTTACCTCTGGTGCCCCCAAAGATCTATCTTTGGTCCCCTCCTATTTCTTTCTTCCATGCAGCCCCTCAGTGACATTATCCAGTTTCGGAATGGACACTGACAACACCCAGCTCTATCTTTGGACCATCCGTCTCACCTGCTAAATTATCAGACTGATTATCCAACATCCAGTACTGGACGAGTGGAAATTTCCTCTGATTATACATAGGGACGATGAAGCCACCCATCCCTGTCCCTGTAAACTGCCCAAGACCAAACTGACCTGTTCCCAAATTCGGCTTCATATTTGACTGCAGGATGAGCTTCCGACCGAATATCCGCTCCACCACTAAGGCTGCCTATTTCCACCTCCCAGCTTTGCCCCTGCTTCAGCTCATCTGCTATTGCACAGTGGTTAGCACTGTTTCCTCACAGCACCAGGGACCCGGGTTCAATTCCGGCCTTGGGTCACTGTCTGTATGGAGTCTGCACGTTCTCCCCCTGTCTTTGTGGGTTTCCTCCGGGTGCTCCGGTTTCCTTCCTCCCACAGTCCAAAGATGTGCAGGGTAGGTGGATTGGCCCCGATAGGTTCGATCCCGGCCCCGGGTCATTACCCGTGTGGAGTTTGCACATTCTCCCCGTGTTTGCGTGGGTTTCACCGCCACAACCCAAAGATGTGCAGGGTAGGTAAAGTGCCCCTTAATTAGAAACAAAGATAATTGAGTACTCTAAATTTATGCAAAAAGAGAAAAAGAAATTCTGGCAGCTTGATGATCCTTGATGGTCAAGAGACCACATTTTTAGCTCCATACCGTGGACCTGCTCCCTCAGCCTGTCTATAGCCAGAAATAAAAGAGCAGCAGCCAATAGCCATCCTCAAAGATAAGGAGGAGAAATGTTCCGTTAAGTGGGGTCTTGAACCCACGAAGGTAGAAGCATTGTTCTGACATTTTTCCAATGTAATAGATGCCGCTTGTAGCATTGCTGTAAGGAAAATGCAACATTAGATCGGTACAGAACCCTAGATGGTATGAATAATGTAAAGTGGCAACATTCTACTTTTTTCCTTTGTCTCCTCTTGAGTGTCTTTTCCAGGTGAATGGGCTACTGTCAGGCACAAAATTGGTGCTACGCTTAAAAACAATGGCATCAACAAGAGGCACGTGCGATGTTGGAAGGTGTACCTTCCTTCCTGCACTATTTGCGAGCTGTAGAGGTCCCTTTCTCCTGAGGGCAGAAGGATGCCATTGCAAATTGTATGGCATCAGTGGTCAGAGGTGGCAGAGCAGGTGAATGCCTAGTGCATTACACCCATTAGCTGCAATGTGGGAA
This sequence comes from Scyliorhinus canicula, assembly GCF_902713615.1. NCBI lineage: Eukaryota > Metazoa > Chordata > Chondrichthyes > Carcharhiniformes > Scyliorhinidae > Scyliorhinus > Scyliorhinus canicula. The sequence goes on along the minus strand of NC_052155.1, from coordinate 179,142,364 downwards.
GAAGTTCAATGATGTCACTGGAGCTGCCATGGTAACACCCTCACTCAGGCAAACACTCACTCAACATTACTGTGGACGCAGGAATCTGAAACTAAAACTCTCACCAACATGTTTCCTCTGTCTCTCTGTCCCTCTTCAGCCCTGTATCACCTGTAGCTCCGGAATTTTCAATTGTTCTATGTACGCCTTTGCGTCACTTTGAGCTATTCAATGCAGCACACTCCATTCCACTGCTTCTTCTGCCATTGGCAAATCCTGCACACGCTGTTTTCCTCACCTCTCACTCTCACACCAGCAGCACTATTCCATGCTGAACGCCACATCTGGACAGCTGTTCCCCAGCTCAACCACTGGCTCATTCACCATGTTCTTACAGGACACACATTGGAACACAGCATTAGGGAACACAGGTGGGGAGGAGCAAATAGGTCATTTATGTCTTGTACACTTTGAAAAAGTATGCCATGGGGGCAGCACGGTGGCACAGGGGATTAGCTCTGCTGCCTCACGGCGCCGAGGTCCCAGGTTCGAACCTGGCACTGGGTCACTGTCCGTGTGGAGTTTGCACATTCTCCCCGTGTTTGCGTGGGTTTCGCGCCCACAACCCAAAGATGTTCAGGATAGGTGGATTGGCCACGCTAAATTGCCAATTGTGTCACTGTATTGATTAGAATTGTTTGAGGTGTAATTGTAAATTATTTTCATGTGTGATGTTAAAGATATTTTAATACGGGCAGCACGGTGGCCTAGTGGTTAGCACAACCGCCTCACGGCGCTGAGGTCCCAGGTTCAATCCCGGCTCTGGGTCACTGTCCGTGTGGAGTTTGCACATTCTCCCCGTGTCTGCGTGGGTTTCGCCCCCACAACCCAAAAAATGTGCAGAGTAGGTGGATTGACCACGCTAAATTGCCCCTTAATTGGAAAAAATAATTGGGTACTCTAAATTTAAAAAAAAAAGATATTTTAATACTGTGTTAGTAATAAAGTTTGCACTCGGATACCATATCTCTATTCTGTGTGAAATCACTCCTGGAGCAAGGTATCCTTTGCTCAGAGTCTTACAAAATGAAAGTAAAATATTGAGCATCCTGTGCAGTATCCAGGGTCTGGACCAGGATCATAGTAACAGATGCTGTTACTGATGGCTGTACACACCAAAATGTTCAGTCATTGATTCGATATTCACCTCTTGCTGCCTCAGGAAGGCAGACAGCATTATCAGAGACCCCTCCCACCCAGGCTTTGCCTTCTTCCAGACCCTTCCATCAGGCAGAAGATACAGAAGTCTGAAGACCCCGCACATCCAGACATAGGAACAGCTTCTTCCCCACAGCTACAAGACTACTCAACGACCCTCCCTCGGACTGATCTTTTCCCTGTAAGACACAATTCATGACAACCTATGCTGCTCTTTAAAAAAAATTAGAGTACGCAATCCATTTTTTCCAATTAAGGGGCAATTTTAGCGTGGCCAATCAAGCTAGCCTGCACATCTTTGGGTTGTGGGGGCGAAACTAAGCAAATAGGGGGGGAATGTGCAAACTCCACAGTGACCCAGGGCCGGGATTCGAACCTGGGACCTTGGCGCCATGAGGCAGCAGGGCTGACCCACTGTGCCACCTTGCTGCCCTACCCTAGGCTGCTCTTGCTCATATGTTTGCTTTGTTTGGTCTTTGGTCTGCACTGTAACCAATTACATATTTGCCGATGTACTGTGTACTTTTTCGCATCCACTGTAACTATCCACTATTCTTTTTTGTCTACTGTGTATGTACTGTGTACGTTTCCTTGGTCGCAGAAAAATACAATACTTTTCACTGTACTTCGGTACATGTGACAAATAAATCAAATCAATCAATTAATCAATCAATCACAAGTGAAACAGAATTCTCAGGAAATGCATGGCTCATAACCACAAATGAATGGAATGTTAATTAGCGGTGGAAAGATGGACATCGCATCTGTTTTTCTTAACAAAGGGGGAAAGCCTTGGCTAAGGATTCGGAATAGCTGTATATTTTGTTTGATCCTTCGCCTAGGGTTATTGATGCTAATTGTAAAGCTCTCAACTATTACACAGACTGAATACTATATGATGTGGTCACTTATTCACTGCGAATATGCAAGTATCTTTTGAGTAAATTCGCTTTGCTTTTCTTGTTATGCTTTTAAAGTTTTCATGGAGAAACCTGCTGGATCCTGCATGGGAAAGTAAATACTTCTATGATCTCAAGACATCCCAAAGTGCTTTACAATCAAGAATACAATCGAGAAAATGCTTTTTGAGGTGAGTCCCAGTTGCAATACAGGTTGAGCATTCCTTATCCAGAATGCTGGAAACCGGAGAATTCCAAAATCAGCCCTTTTTTCCAGCACCAACATGACGTCATGAGTGGAAACTCCCACAAGGCTCACGAGCGATGCGCAGTTCCCAACGCGTGCCGCATCTGCACAGTTCCCAAAGCATGCCGCACTTGCGCAGTTCCCAACGCGTGCCGCACTTGCGCAGTTCCCGATGCGTGCTGCACCTGCGCAGTTCCCAATGCATGCTGCACCTGCGCAGTTCCCAATGCATGCTGCACCTGCGCAGTTCCCAATGCACGCTGCACCTGCGCAGTTCCCAATGCATGCTGCACCTGCGCAGTTCCCAATGCATGCTGCACCTGCGCAGTTCCCAATGCACGCTGCACCTGCGCAGTTCCCAATGCATGCTGCACCTGCGCAGTTCCCAACACGTGCTGCACCTGTGCAGTTCCCAACGTATGCTGCACCTGCGCAGTTCCCAATGTGTGCTGCACCTGCTCAGTTCCCAAAGCATGCCGCACCAGCGCAGTATATCCCAAAATCCAAAAGGTTCCAAAATCCGATACACCCTCGGCCCGAAGCGTTTTGGATCAGGGATGTTCAACCCTGTATATGAAAAGCACAGCCAATTTTCACACAGCAAGCTCTCACAGACAGCAGTGAGGCAATGGGCAGACCATCTGCTTTTAATGTTGACCAGGAGAGTGGGGAGAATGCCCCTGCTCCTCCTCTGTGGGATCTTTCACACACACCTGAAGGAGCAGTTTTATGGTTGCTTTATTTTCCTGTCCGATCTGATGGTGCAGCACGTCTTACGTGCTTCAGTGGAGTTCAGCAATAGATTCCTGCCCCCGATTAAATGCAAGCCTGTATTGGGAAGAGGGAATTGAGCACACAGAGAGAAATCAAATCTGCGTCCTAAACAGGCGGAGCGCATTATGTTTATCGGGCAGCTCCCACGACTTAGTGTGGAGGTGGCACAATGGTAATGTCACTGGACGAGTAATCCGAAGACCCTGCGCAAACGCTGTAGGCCAGGTTCAAATTCCCCCCACAGCAGCTGGTGAAACTTAACCTCAACTGATTAAAAAGAAAATCTGGATTTGAAAACGAGTCTTCATAATGGTGGCCATGAAACACTGACTGTAGGTAAAAAAAACTCACGTAGTGTACCTTCAGGGAAGGAACTCTGCCGCCCGTGCCTGGTCTCCTTACGTGTGACTCCAGACTCACAGCAAGCCTATTGACCCGTAACAATTCTCTGGGACAATTTGGGATGGGCAACAAATGCTGGGCTTGCCAGCCATGCCCACATCCCATGAACGTAGATAAGAAAATCGCATAGATCCGAAGTTGAGCATTATAGATAGAATTTACAGTGCAGAAGGAGGCCATTCGGCCCATCGTGTATGCACCGGCTCTTGGAAAGAGCACCCTACCCAAGGTCCACACCTCCACCCTATCCCCATAACCGAGGGGATAACCCACCCAACACCAAGGGCAATTTTGGACACTATGGGCAATTTAGCATGGCCAATCCACCTAACCCGCACATATTTGGACTGTGGGAGGTAACCGGAGCACCCGGAGGAAACCCACGCACACATGGGGAGAATGTGCAGACTCCGCACAGACAGTGACCCAGCCGGGAACCGAACCTGGGACCCTGGAGCTGTGAAGCAATTGTGCTATCCAAATGCTGCCCAAGAGGATAATTAGCGGGTCGGATTTGGAAGAAATTCAACTTCCTGAACAGGGAAGAGTTGACAAAACTGGGTGAAAATGTGAATGCATTTATAACTCTTGGAAATGTGACATTGTTTCTCTCTGACCCCATAGGTGGTATTTCTATGATTTGAAAGTAAACGGATGCAGTGTGCAAGATAACCAATGTAAAGATGGCAGATGAAAAGCAGTATGAGCAGGTAGGTACGTATGAATTGGGAGCAGGAGTGGGCCATTCAGCCCCTTGAGCCTGCTCTGCCATTCAATAAGGTCATGGCTGATCGGATTGTGGCCTCCAATCCTTGATTGTTAATCAAGAATCTGCCTTACAAATATTCAATGACCCTGCCTCCACCACTCTCGGGGAAAGAGAGTCCCAAAGATTCACCACCCTCTGAGACAAACAAAATTCTTCCAATCTCTTGTTTTAAGTGGGAGACCCCTTGGGCGGGATTCTCTGTCGGCCAATGCTGAAATCAGGGAGCGCGACTGGGCAGAGAATCGACTTTGACGCCGATGAGGTGGCGGGCGCCGGGATCACGCCAAATCGCAATTCTCCGGTGCCTCAACAGTGGCGTCACTGTGTTCCACTCCGCACGTACAGTAAACACCTTTGGCATTTCATTAATGGGCCTGATCCGTTATTCCCAGGGGCCTCCGCGATTCTCCTCCTCCACCGGGGTGAATTCCCGGCTGTGAGGTTCACTTGTGCTTTTAAAAATTGGGGACAATTCGCCGTGACTGATGAGAGAGAGTCGGGGGCTACGGAAAGTGTCCAACATCGCCATAGTTTGCTGACAGTAGTTGCGCTGGCCGGGGGGGCTTCTACCAGGGCCGGGGTTTCAGTAGTGACGGGGTGGCCAGCGGTGGGCTGTGGAACACCCTTACCACAGCTTGCAAGGCAGCCATGCACACACCACACCAGAGAAACCCGCCCATTGTGTTTGTCTGTTCTGGGTTTCATTGGGCAGAATTCTCCCATTCCGCTGGCGGTGGGTTTGGTGGTGGGCGGGAGCGGAGAGTTCAGCGGGAGCCAAAAATTCAGTAACTTAAAATCAGGTTGCAGTTGTCCCAGTGGCGGTCGGGCGGATTAAAGACGGGTCCATCTCACTGATGGCTGGTGGCGTGAACGACATTTGCAATCGTTTGCATCTCACGAGCGCTCATTGAAATAGCCTGCAGCAGGCATTCTGTCAAGCTTTCCAATCGGGCGTCACACCAGCGGGAAATGACGTCGGTCTAAAACCTGATTTCTAAAGAGTGGTGCACACAAGTCAGTCCTCAGTTTGCAAAAGACTTCCAGGTGAGAGTAACAAACCTTTCTGGCATAGCACTGTGGTGTTCCTGATGTGCTTTTCACCAGGCCTCGCAAAGACAAGGGTGGCAGTGTGGAAAGAGGGCTTTGCAAGGGCTATGGGGGAGGGGGGGTGGGGGGGGGGGGGGAAGCGAGGGTTCACAATGGTCGGCAGAGGGACAGCGAATGGATGAGGGGGAGTCGTGGCGGTCAGGGGTGAGGTGCAGTTAGCTCAGTTGGCTAAATGGCGGACATGTTGTTCACAGTAACGCCAGCAGCACAGGGTTTTAGGTAAACTTGAGGCCTGCCTCCTCACCCTGCCCCGTGGCAAAATCACGGCATTAAGCTGTAGTTCACGACCCTTGAGTAATTCAGTATGCCGCCTGGAGAAGAAGCAGAACGCTCTCACATGACTCCCTTCATCCCGCCAAGTACAAATTTGATCGCTGGAAACCACAGTTGCTCTTTTCCCTGCATGCATATTTAATTCCAAGAATAATAGAAGTCAGGAATGTGCTGAGTTTTCTAATTGTCCTTCAGAATATTCAGCAGGCAGTGTCTATTTGTGCCGCAACACTAGGGGGAGCAATTCCTGCACACGTGCAGATGCCGTGGCAGAGACAGTGATGTTACGGACAGCGATGACTCAGGTAGTAGCCTACATCAAATATTGCAACTCCAAGTTAACTTGGATACTCCGGGGAGCTTCCAGGTCCAGGCACTAGCCCAGCTTAATGCTGCCTTAAGAGCTGGCAATCGGCACATAATCAAAACCGAAGGATTTAATTAGGTTTTGCTGACAGACCCTTGCCATTTCCCCTTTCCCCGCTCCTCTCCCCACTCTACTCCAGTGTTCTTCAAATTTTTTTTCCGGGGACCCATTTTTACCAACCGGCCAACCTTCGGAAGCCAACCCGGCCGACCTTCGCCACCCGCGCCAGCCGACATTTGTGACCCACGCCAGCCAACCTGCGCAACCCACCAATCTCTTACCTTGTTTGCTGCTGACAAAAATGGAGGAAATGGTTTTGGGTCCCTTTGGCCCTCGTACACGCTCCTCCAATGGAACCTGGTGGATGAAGGTGAAGCCTTCCGGTGTCGGAAAGTATGGAGTCTCCATCTGTCCAAATTTCTGAATTTTTTCCTGTAACATTTTATCAAATAAACCCTACCTTGTAAAAAAAATAAAAATAAAATGAGTAAAATAAATGAAAAATATGAGTAAAACCCCCCCGAATTTGTAAAAAAATATAAAATGAATAAAATAAATGAAAAAAATTAATAAAACCCCCTGAAATGAAAAAAATAAAAATTAAATGAATAAAATAAATGAATAAAAACCACTACAGAACTTGTAAAACAAAAAGCTGCAACCATTAAAAAAAATAGCGGCCGCACTGCGCATGCGTGCACGATTATCGGCGCGCATGCGCAATGCGGCCGGATTGTTTTTACATGTTCGCGGAATGCGCATGCATCCCGATCATCTGCTTGCTCATTGCGGCCAAATTTTTTTTTAACATGTTTGCGGCCGCTTGCAGCCGGCGGTATGAAAAGCCAGCTGCTGCGTGGGGATTTGTGCGATCGGGAGCGCCGCGGACAACGGCTCCGCGACACTCCCGACACCCGCCCGCGACCCACCTGCGGGTCGCGCCCCCGACTTTGAAGAACATCGCTTTACTCCATTTGCCCTCACTGATCTTTTCACTCCCCTCACCCGCTCTCCCCATTCCACTCCCCGCTTCGCTTCACTGCTCTCCTCGCTCCTCTTCCCTGCCAGTTTTCCTCCTTCCCTTTGCCTCTTCAGCCTTACATCTCCCTTTGCTCTCTCGTTGCCAGTCCCCCTGTGGCCCCCTCACTGCTGGCTCACTCCTGGGACGGAGGGCAGCGGGGGAGGGGTGGGGGGGAAGGAGGAGGATGGTGAAGGGCGATGGACAGGTGAAGCGATGAGGGGAACACGGAGGGGAGAGCAGGAAGAGACGAGGGCAATGAGGAGAACAGGAAGGGAAGGAGGAAGTGGAAGGGAGCAGGGGAAGTGAGGGAGACCAGCGAGGGGAGTGGTGGGCAAAGAGCGGGTTGGGGACAATGCGGCATACTGAGGTTTTGGGATGCATAATGATGAGGCAAGCGGTTACAGAAACTGTGCGTGCGACGGCAGCTGGGGTAGGAGCAGAATTCCTGATCTAGTTTGTCGGGTGCAAGAGTTACAGTGTATTCACTATTACTGGCATTTATTTCAGGAATACCTTCCACACTTGCAAAGCTAAGCATCACATTGAACACTTGAGTAGTTTGTCCACGTTAGGATTAGCTTTTTAATAATTACCCAGTGTAAATCTAATAGCTTGAAACTGAATGCAGCCCAAAAGCAATTGAGGAAATTAAAAGCGAGGATTCCCGCTATTTCCCACCTTCCGGGGCGGGAACAGAGTTAGGTCACTGGTGAGGGGCGGGCAGAATCAGAAAACGGGACCTCGCTGGCGTCACCATTTGCACTCGTGGCGAACGTGGGAGCAAAACCGCAGCCATAGTCTCAGCAAAGGTAATCATGAAACCATTTGTTGCTTGTCATAAAAACCCATCTGAAACACTGATACCCATTAGGAAGGAAATCTTCCGTCTTTACCTGGCCTACATATGATTCTAGATGCACAGCAATGTGGTTAGCGATGGGCAACAAATGCTGGCCTTGCCAGTGATCGCACATCCCACAATAGAATAAACCATGGATTGGATCTGTATAAGTGTGACATTGAAAGGTTATTTGAGGAGAAAGCAAGGGGTGACTTGGACCAGTCTGCTGCTTATTTGTTTTTCAATTTTTCCAATTAAGGGGTAATTTAGCGTGGCCAATCCACCTACCCTGCACATCTTTGGGTTGTGGGGGTGAGACCCACGCAGACATGGGGAGAATGTGCAAACTCCACACGGACAGTGACCCGGGGCTGGGATCGAACCTGGGTCTTCAGCGCCGTGAGGCAGCAGTGCTCACCACTGTGTCACGTGCCAACCAGCTCTGCTGCATAATATAGATACATCAAGACTGGCGGCACGGTGGCACAGTTTTTAGCAATGACAGCGCCAGCGACCTGGGTTTAATTCTGGCCACGGGTGACCGGCTGTGTGGTGTTTGCACGTCTTCCCCATGTCTGCGTGGGTTTCCTCCGGGTGCTCCTGTTTCCTCCCACAGTCCAAAGATGTGCAGGTTAGGTGGATTGGCCGTGCTAAATTGCCCCTTAGTGTCCAAAAGGGTAGGTGGGGTTACTGGGTTACGGGGATAGTGTCGGGGCATGGGCTTAGGTAGGATACTCTTCAAGGGTCAGTGCAGACTCGATGGGCAGAATGGCCTCCTTTTGCATTGTGGAGATACTATGATTCTATGAAGACCCTTTGGTCTTGCTCACTTCAGGTGGCATAGTAATGGGGATGAAACAATGATAATTGTTCGATCATTGAGATGTACAAACAGCATTTATACTCCGAGAAATGCATTTGTGGGTATATTTTAGTGTGAATTAAACTCGAGTGCTTCAGCTCTGACAAAGAGTCACCCAGACTCAAAACGTTAGCTCGCTTCTCTCTCCATAGATGCCGTCAGACCCGCAGGGATTTTCCAGCATTTTCTGTTTGTGTTTCAGAATCCAGCATCCGCAATAATTTTCTTTTATCTGGAAAGTACTGTTATCCTGACAGACCATGGTGATTATGGAAATATTCTATCCTTAAACTGCAATCCTTTCTAATGCCCTTTCCATTTCCTCTAACAGTTCTGTAACTCTAACACTCAATCATGCACGGGTTAAAGGTCTGAACTTTTTTGCAGTTCCTCCCCTGTTGAGCAGGATTTCTAATTCCGATCCTTGATGTTGTTCACTCCACTATTAGCGGCCGTGTCTTCTCTTGCCAGTTGTTGTTGTATTTGATGGTGTCTGCTGCTCAATCCCAATGAACAAGAGTGAAACCGTCAAGCAAATTCATTGAAGCATTGTGGTTTTCACTCGCTCATTCTCCACGGATGATTCGGAGTTTGCATTATGCACAGAGGGACAACCATTGGAGACTGTATTAGATTCAAAAACGAGGCATACAAAATGAACAAGAAAAAGCAATAGACATGAAGACTGGGAGAAGTTTAAAATTTAGCAAAGGCGGCCCAAGGCATTGATTAAGAGGGCTAAAATACAATATGAAAGTAAGCTAGCGGCGAGCATAAAAACTGACTATAAAGGTTTCTATAGGTATGGAAAAAGAAAAAGATCGATAAGAATGTATGTAGGCCCCTTACAGTCAGAAATGGGGAATTCATTTAGATTTGATATATTATTACATTTACCAAGGTACAGTGAAAAGTATTGTTCTGCGCACAGTCCAGGCAGATCGTTCCATGCATGATAAAACATATGACATGCGATAAATACACAAAGTAAATATATAGACATAGACATCGAGTGAAGCATACGGAGTATAGTATTACTCAATGGAGAAGATGTGTGGAGAGATCAGTTCAGTCCATAAGGGAATCATTCAGGAGTCTGGTAACAACAGGAAAGAAGCAGTTTTTGAATCTGTTGGTGTGTATTCTCAGACCTTTGTATCTCCTGCCCGATGGAAGAGGTTGGAAGAGTGAATAACCCGGGAGAACAGGGAACAAAGAAATGGCTGAGGAACTAAATTCGTACTTTGTTTCTGTCTTCACAAAGGAAGACATGAATAATGTACTGGAAGTTCTGAGAAGTTTTAGTAAGGAGCTGAAGGAAATTAGTATTAGGAGAGAAATTATTTTGAGGAAATTAAGGATTATTAATGAGGGATTAAAGATGAATTAATCTCCAGGGCCTGATAATCTTCATCCCAGAGCATTTAGGGAAGTGGTCATTTCCGAACATTCTTTGGATTCTGGAACGGTTCCTACCATTGGACTGTAGGTAATATAATCTCACTATTCAAAAAGGGAAGTAGAGAGGAAACAGGGAACTATAGACCAGTGAGCCTAACATCAGTAGTAGGGAAGTTCAAATGCATGGGATTGCAGAGAGTGTTTTGAGATGGATAGAAAGTGTGTTAGCAGACAGGAAGCAAAAAGCTTGAATAAATGGGTCTTTCTCTGATTGGCGGGCAGTGACTAATGGGGTACCACAGGGATCTGTGCTAGGGTCCCAACTGTTCCCATTATATGTTAATGATTTGGATGAGCGAACTAAATGTGTTATCTCCAAATTTGCAGTTGATACAAAGTTGGGTGGGAGGGTGAGCTGTGAGGAGGATGCAGAGATGCTTCAGCGGGATTTGGGCAGGCTGAGTGAGTGGGCACATGCATGGCGGATGCAGTATAATATGGATAAATGTGAGGTTATCCGCTTCGGTAACAAAAATAAGAAGGCAGATTATTATTTGAATAGATGTAAATTGAGAGAGGTGGATACTCAGCGAGACCTTGATGTCCTTGTGCATTAGTCGCTGAAAGTAAGTGTGCAGGTATAGCAGGCAAATCTTACATTGGCCTTAACAGTGAGATAATTTGAGTATAGGAATAGAGAGGTTTAAACTGCAATTGTATAGGGCATTGGTGAGGCAACACCTGGAGTATTGTGTGCAGTTTTGGTGTCCTTATCGGAGGAAGGATGTTCTTGCTATGGAAGGAGTGTAGCAAAGGTTCACCAGGCTGATTCCTGGGATGGTGGGACTAAGTCTGTTAGGATTATATTTATTGGAGTTTAGAAAAATGAGAGGGGATCTCAGAGAAACTTAGAAAATCTCTAACAGGGTTAGGCAGAGTAGATTCAGAAAGAGTGTTTCCGATAGTGGGGGAGTCCAGAACTAGGGGGGGTCATCTTTTGAGGATAGGTGGTAAACCTTTTAGGACTGAGGTGAGGAGAAATTTCTTCACCCAGAATCTGTGGAATTCATTGCCGCAGAAAGTAGTTGAGATCAAAACGCTGTAGAAGGAGTTAGACATAGCTCTTGGGGCTAAAGAAATCAAAGGATATGGGGGGGAAAGCGGAATCAGAGAATTGAACTTGATGATTAGCCATGATCATAATGAATGGCAGAGCAGGCTCGAATCGCTGAATGGCCTTTTCCTGCTTCTATTTTCTATGTATGTTTCTATGTATGTTTAATGAACTAAGGCTCCAATTCCGGCAGTTAAGACTCCTATTTAATGAGTGAAGACTCAGATGAGAAGCAACCTCTTTACACAGAGGGTTGTGAATCGATGATATTCTCTACCGCAGAGGCTGTGGAGGTTAGGTCACTGGCTGTGTTTAAAGTAGAGGTTGACAGATTTTTAAATGCTTTTTAAAAAAGAAATTTAGAGTACCCAATTATTTTTTTCTAATGAAGGGGCAGTTTAGTCCGGCCTATCCACCTAGCCTGCACATCCTTTTTGGATTGTGGTTAGTGAGACTCACGCAGAAACGGGGAGAATGTGCAAACTCCACATGGACAGTGACCCGGGGCCGGGATCGGATCTGGGACTTCGGCGCCGTGAGGCAGCAGTGTGTCACCATGCCGCCCTGAACTATTTTTCACGTAAGAAGCCTTACAACACCAGGTTAAAGTCCGACAGGTTTGTTTCAAACAATACACAAGGCCAACACACCAGGCCGTCCTATCGTTTCAGGCAATGGGACCCTGTGTGAGGACCTCTCTGGCCACATGGAGGTCATCTTGAAAAACCGTTTGAAACAAACCTGTTGGACTTTAACCTGGTGTTGTAAGACTTCTTACTGTGCCCACCCCAATCCAACGCCGGCATCTCCACATCATATTTTTCACGTGAGGTTGAATTTTCAGTTGTTGGGTTGACAGGTAATGAATGAGAACTCACTCAGAGGCGGTGCTCTGTTGGGAGGAATCCAGCATGGGGTGCCGAAAGATAGAAGTAGGTGCTTGAAGGGACTGTGAAGCTATCTTGGGGGTGTGGAGGGCTTGGCAGAGAGCGCCCATGGTCTTTTTGCAGGGCTAGGAGAAACAACTACTGGGCCATGTTTCCCGAGGAGCCTCCAGCAGTCGCTTTTCAGGACTGCTGGTTAGGTCGCTGAATGCTGAGCTTTATATTAGGTGGAAAGCATGCTTTGAAATGAGGATGGAAGAGAACGTTTGGCCTGCCGCCTCTCCTACTCATGCTCGAAAGCAGCGCCGAAAGTCATTCCCATTGTTTTGCCTGCTCGTTGCAAGAATTTTGTTTGCAGGAACAGTTAAAGCAACTTAATTTGATTCCATGTTACCGGGGTAAAGCCTGCCAGCTCGGGTGTAGGAGCCCGAGATATGGATGGCTCAACTGAATTAATTTTCATGCCACTGCAAAGTTACCCTTCTCTTCGACTTAACGGTTTGCGCATGGACCGCTGTCGGGAAACAGTAACTTTATGTTTTGCTCCTAAGCTGTTGATCGGGTCTGTCCGTGTGATCTTTGTAAGCAGATAAGGGCAGTGCAGACAGCTGAGAGCGGAGGTTGTTTACAGCAAGGCAGAGGAAAACAGTTAGACATAAATTAGGGCTGACGGTTTCATGAAGCACAATTGGTTGATCGCAGATTCAATGTGACTGCCCTGAACTGAGCGATGATCCGTACAGTATGCAAAATTCCTTGCCTTGCTGGTTTGTGCCCACCAGCCTCGCAGTAGCTTTCCCAAAGCCCTCAGCTATGGCTTTGAATGAAACCAGAACTGAACGTGCCATTGTTGGGTCGAAATTCCTTTTGACAACAATCACATTCTTTTAAAAACTTCGTAGATTTTACTTGTCACTGGTTATAAATGAATTCTTGTTACAAAGGCAAGCATTTCTCTCTCACCACATCTTACCTCCAAATAGCGGGCAGATATGCCACACCGTGACCAAACTTACTGCAAGTCGCAACATTTGTGCTCATAAAGGAAGCTCTATCGCTAAAGCCATGGCACTTTCAAGCAAATATTTACCTTCATCTGGCGCAAGTTGGAGTTTTATCACTGGCTTTGTGTTTAACACGTCTGTTTTAGTGGCCGCTTTGGTGCAAAGTTCTTAGATTTTGTTCAGCTTTCTCCCTGTTGTTTTCTTCTGTTTCTAAATAATATCTCAATGAAATTCATCGCAGGCATAATAAGAAAGCAGAGATTAGTGTAATGCGAATCCAAATTAGCAACCAGTAGGTGCTTGATGATCAAAATTTGAGTCTCCATTTAAATAAATGAGATTTGTGGCATATGCTTATTTTTAATGGCCATTAGACATGCAGTATGAATTATATCTATTGCAGGAACTTCTAATCAGTAATAAAAAACTATCCATTTTAAAATTCAAGCATTTTATTGATTATATATATTATTTATATATATATATAGATAGATATATATATGTAAAAATAGGTATGTAATGCTGTACAACCTCAAAACTTATCAAAGTGTGTCACACAATGAATTAATTGTTATTGAGATTACAGTGACTGTTGGAATGGAGCATTGTGAGAGTTGGGTGAAAGTTTTAGATGATTTCCATATTCCAATGCAATCCTCTCAATGGAACATGATTTCCATGGAGCATTTGATCTGGCACTAATTTATTCCTTGTGGATTGTGCAGTTTTAAACAACCAGCTAAACACAAGTTGGTCATACTGTGGGATATTCTCACGAAGAGAATTTTTTTCACCTCCATCAAATCAGTGAACTATAAGCAGTGAATATATCAGAGGACGAGGCACAGAGAACAGTCAGATACAGTGGAATGACAAATACGTTCTGATGAACTATACGTTCCGAAAATGTGTGTAACGAACCATCAGCTCAGAGTTAAAAATCAGGCCCAGACCTTTAAGCCGTCTTTCTCTCTCAAACCTCCTATGCATTTCTGTTTGGATTTTTCCTTGCCAGCTTTCATGCTTGTTCACTTTATCTAAGATTAAAGAAATGTTCTGTTAGACACACGTCTGACTCAAAGCATATTTTGAGATTTGGCGGGCCTGACAGTAATGGAACGGAGATGAAAGCTGATGATTCTCATTTCTGTTCCCAACTGAGTGAGACAGTACTCTAAAGAGAACAGAAGAGAAACTGGATGAAGAGGTACATTTAATGGTGTTCATGTGCTCAGAAACCCGACCTGACAAAGCATGATCGAATGAGCAACTATCTGTCTGGGTTTTTTTGGGTGTGTTTCATTACTCACCATCAAAGAATATTTCTATTTGGGGGCAGCATGGTGGCACAGTGGGTTAGCCCTGCTACCTCACGGCGCCGAGGTCCCAGGTTCAATCCTGGCTCTGGGTCACTGTCCGTGTGGAGTTTGCAAATTCTCCCCGTGTTTGCGTGGGATTCGCCCCCACAACCCAAAGATGTGCAGGGTAGGTGGATTGGCCACGCTAAATTGCCCCTTAATTGGAAAAAAATAATTGGGTACTCTAAATTTATAAAAAAAAGAACATTTCTATTTGATTATTTTAGAAATGATAATGATGAATGTTAGATGGTATAGAGTTAGGGGAGCGTATATGCGAAGTATGCACATCCATGTTAAGATTAATTTGTGACGGGGCAGCAAGGTGGCACAGTGGTTAGCATTGCTGCCTCATGACGCCGAGGTCCCAGGTTTGATCCCGACTGTGGGTCACTGTCCGTGTGGAGTTTGCACATTCTCCCCGTGTTTCCCTGGGTTTCGCCCCCACAACCCAAAGATGTGCAGGGTAGGTGGGTTGGCCACGCTAAATTGCCCCTAAATTGGAAAGATGACTTGGGTACTCTCAATTTATTTTAAAAAAATAATAATTTGTGACTACTACATTGGAGAATTAACAAATCTATTCCAGCTCATGGGTGGGATTTGAAAAACCATCATCTCAACATATCAATGAGTAGTTCCATGTGAGTTTGAGTTCGAGTTTCCGGAATCTTCTGTAAGTAGCGTTCTATGAATTGCTGCCCAAAAGAAAATATCAGGGAGAATAAAAACCCCACAAAGCATCTATTAATAGACCTCAACCGATAATATTCCATGATTCAACACTAGCTTGTGAGAGTTGGCGTAGAAGCAGAGCCCTTTATGGTTCACAGTTTGAATCCCAGGCAATAGTCTGTGTGTTGTGTCCTCGGAGTTAGGGAACCGATACCATTGATTGATCAGAAGCAATGCGATGATTTGGACATGAGGAATAACGGCAAGGCAGAAATACTTTTTTTCTAAATTTAGAGTACCCAATTCTTTTTTTTTTCCCCAATTAAGAGGCAATTTAACGTGGCCAATCCGCCTACCCTGCACATCTTTGGGTTGTGGGGAGCGAAACCCACGCAAACACGGGGAGAATGTGCAAACTCTGCACGGACAGTGACCCAGAGCCGGGATCGAATCTGGGACCTCGGCACCGTGAGGCAGCAGTGCTAACCACTGCGCTACCGTGCTGCCAAGGCAGAAATACTTTCGCCATTTGTGTTCCAGTGCATGCCTGAAATAATTCTGCAGTGCCTGCTGAAGAGGAAGATGAATATTGAACAGGCGTTCAGAAGTATTCTAATGGAAAGTGGCCTTTAATGATCGATGACCAGTATAAAGGTTCATTAATTGCAAATTGCAGGCGCCAAGAAATGGATCCAAAAAAAAAATAACCACCAGAAAAATTTGAGCAAGTCAATGGGAGCATGCAATTTAAGAAACTTAACACAGCGGAACACTTTAAATGTTAAGCCTTTCTATATTGGTGTAAATGAAAAAAAAAATACAGATTGAAGAAGGCCAATGACCTTCATTATATATTCAATTTTAAGGATTTTCTTTTTGGGGCTATTTTTGAAATAAATTTTCCACTCCTGTTGTTCACTTAATGTTTGACCCCTCAGCAGAGATGTAAATTAAATGACATTTCCTTGTTGTCCTGTGTTTAAAATACGACGTTAGTTGTGGATCATAAATGATGATCTTCATTCTGGAGCTAATTTATTCATTTAACAATTTCCCTCAAGAAGTTCCAGCAGAAGGCTCAGAAGCAAACTAAGCAGAAGAAATCAAAGTCGGCTGAATTTCTGATGGGTGAGCCTTGCTTGATGAGTTATTGCTCATAATTTGTGTAAGGATTAATTAACTAATTATAGACAAATGGCTGTAGGCTAAGTTTTGCTTTTGCATGTCAGGGCGCAATTTGTAATTATTTTAATCATTTATTTTTTTAAGCTTCAGATTTAATTTTAACCTAATTGTGTTTTGGTGACATTTGAGGATGATGTGTTTGTCTGCATATTTGATAAGGGAATGTTAAAGGAATTACGGGGGAGAAATTTTTCCTGGTTGTCATTGTAATGTACTTTCGCGTAATGTGCTACCCTGACCTCCTTGTTTTTTTTTGACGGATGCAGCAAAAGACAACAGATCTGCAACAGAAGGCATTGAAAATCCTGCTTTTAACATCAGCACCAGAAACCTTTCAGCATTTCATAATTCAGCAGAGAAAGAAATTAGACATGACAGACACGATGGCACCCTTGTTGCTCACCACCAAAAACTCCTGCTCCCAACCTATGATCAAGCAAGAGGTGAGGCTTCAGTCTTGATTAACCTCATGGTGACTGACAGTAGTTTTGTTCTTGAATTATACCTCACATTCCGGTGTCTAAACCTTACATTCCAACTTTGCGTGTCAGAACAAGTTCCCCATTCTGCGACTTGCAGAAATGAGAGCAAATCCTTTGGGACTTGGGATGTATCCGGGCATTCTACGTGGAAACTTGAAGGGAAAGCTTCCTTAGGTTGGCCGCTAGAATACTTGATCTTCCCTTCAAACCACCTCAAACAAATTCCGTTTGGAAAAAAAACTTGGGATTCAACTAATGAAAGTGGGCACCCTTTAGATAGCTGCATTTAACTTCACACACCTTTTCAAATGACCTTAATCACAGAGCTTAGTTTAGTTCTCCTTTATTTCCAGACCAAATCCCTTAATTATTTTGCCAAAATGTCCACCTCAAACTGATAAAAAGTGCAATCATTGGATTAAAAAGGCTTACTGCTTCTAAAGCAAAATATGCTGAACTGTGACAGGTTATGTGATGTGTTCTATAAATCTACAGATTAGGAACCTACAGTGCAATTTTTTTGTTTTTTAAAAAAAGTACATTTTTTCTTCAAACATTTGCATTTGTTTTGGGAAGCAAGAACAAAATTGGCACAGGTATTAACAGCCAAATGATGCCAATCATTTGAGAGCACGCTTGCAAGACATCTTTTAAGAATAGTCATCGTGCACTATGAAATTTGTCACAGTTTTACAAATTAGGTGCTTGAGTACCCTGGCAGACATGCTGAATTGACAAACCAGGGGCTGGTTTAGCACAGGGCTAAATCGTTGGCTTTGAAAGCAGACCAAGGCAGGCCAGCAGCACGGTTCAATTCCCGTACCAGCCTCCCCGAACAGGCGCCGGAATGTGGCGACTAGGGGCTTTTCACAGTAACTTAATTTGAAGCCTACTTGTGACAATAAGCGATTTTCATTTTAATGTCTACTGCTCATCAAGGCTGTCAGTGACAAATCTCACACTTTCTGCTAAAATGGAATGATGGAAAAAGAGGCGTTCTCCTTTCAAAAAACGAAAATAAACAAAAGTAGTGAAAAGTAATCCTCAGATGATTCAAAGATCTGATATTATCATAGCCTGATCTGGACACGATACCCAGTTGTTAAGTACCTTATTGGAATTATATTACAGCACTCCTCCCCGGAGCGAATGCTACACAGCATTGACCAACTTAATCTGAATTGTTGTTAATGACTCAGTTAGATAAATCTCTGAAATTTACAAATGGAGTGAAATGTCCTATCTATACTACTGGTAATAGATTGCTCCATCGTTTCGTTACGTGGTTTTGTCCTCTGCCAGCTGGCAGGCCGTTTGCAGAGGTACTTTTGGAACTAGACATTTTTGTTCGAACAGCCTTTTAAATTAAGTCGAAACGTTAGCTCTTTTCTCTCCCTACAGCTGCTGCCAGACCTGCTGAGATTTTCCAGGATTATCTCTGTTTCAGATTCCAGCATCCGCAGTAATTTGCCTTATCCAGTAAATTAAATCTAAACTGGTTTAAGACTTTTTTTCCCCCACCCATTTTACCAAAATAAGAAACTTATTGGCTGGAGTTTTGAAGCGGCAATCAGTGGGGGTAGGTTGATGGGGAGAGGTGTGTGTGAGGCGGTGTTGCCAGGAATTTCCAGTCCGGCTGTGGTGGGATTCTCCACGGGGTTGGAGTGGGGGTTGGGGGGGGGGGGGGGGGGATCTTGCCGAAAGCCCATTGACTTTTGGCGGGACTGGATGGCGATGGGCAGGCCAGGAAATCCCACCCTTTTGTTATGTTTGTTGTCAAACATTTCCTGAAATAAAGTCACAAACTTCGAGGCTTATTGTGTCTTGTACAGTGCAGAATGATCGATTGTAATCAAATTATGCAGGTGAATCCATACATTGACTAAACTCTTCAGCGCACAAATGTTTTTACATGGATGGGAGCTGGGTGATTCATGGCACGTTCCCAAATGGATTGAAAATGTTTTTCGTACACTCTTTGTATAGTTTATTGACATTTGAATCATCTTCTCCAATAAAGCATGAATGGAGGATTTATCAAGGAGTGAATCTGCTTCATTTAGCCAATTAAAGAACGTTTGTTGAAGAAACGGCTGATCATTTTTATAAATCACAGTATCCCAGAATTGATCGAGTGTGTTTTAAGTTGTCCAACATGCTATCCCTTCCTCTATCGATTTAACTTCAGCCTCAATACACTGTGCCTTAAATCTAACACATGTATTCTTGAAGCTAAGGAGCAAAACCACGCAGAGAAGAGATATCGCAACACCTCCCTGCTGGGGACATGCTTAAAGCCACAGTTTTAATAAAGCCACTGCCAAATTAATGCACTGTACTATTTTCAATGGAGCAAATGTCTTCTGCTCAACAAATCCATTTTTCAGTCTGGTCTATGATCTGGTTTATGATGAACCAGGGCAAAAAAGTTGCGACCGATGGCTAACAAGAAATGCTGGCCTTGCTATTTCTTTCCCATATCCAATTAAATCATCCCTTTGAACATAACACTCAGCAGCTAGCATAAATGCATTTCTGACTGATAAGTAGAAGGTATGTCACTTTCAGCAGTGCGATACGATAAATATTCCCACAGGTAAGATAGATTGAGGCAGTGTCATATCATCCCGTGACAGTTATGGGATGCATTTATACTGTCAGCTTGTGGTGCTGTGAAATGTGACAATATCACTCCAGAATTGGGACCTGATCTGATTTCAGGATGCTGCAGTGTTAGACCCCTTGGGCTTGACATTTCATGGAGTGCAACTCCAATACTATGTCAACTTGAGTTTAAATAGTGCTCTGGGAGTTTCACTGGACCTCCCAGGCAATGTAGGAACTTAAAACTCAATTTGAAAAATGTTCTGACAAAGTGGCAGAGCCCGCACGTGCTCTGAACATATCTGCGATTTAGTGGCCAGGAATGGAACTTGATGTAAGTACCCACAGGCCGAGCTTTCCTCACATGTGGAGGGGTGGGGTCCATGTCCGTGGATGCTGCAAATCCGTCAGAGACTGGGTCATGCACTGCAACTACAGGCTTGCGGCATGCGCATCTAGAGTAAAGGCAACAGTTTCTAACTTTGGTAGCCCAGGAAGTGAGGCCACATTATCGTAGAATATCTTACCAGCGGTAAGACAATTTTTTAATTCTTCCTGATTAGTTCACACGCACCTACATTACCTGCGAAAGTACAGGAACAATCCACCAATGTTGTTGGAAGTCGACATGACTACATTGTGGACCGGTGGAGTTCAATCAATTGAAAAAACACGTATGGAACTGAACCCATCAGATTATTTTTAAAAATCTATTTCTTTGTGAGTTGTGCAATATTGGGACGGAATGTGATTGAATGAAACTATTGTCCATTGTTTAAAAGGTTGTGGGATCAGACGAACAAAGGAGCAGACCAGATGGCCTGTCGAATTTTCTCTGCCATTAATAATAATAATCTTTATTAGTGTCACACGTCCGTTTACATTAACACTGAAGTGAAGTTACTGTGAAAATCACCGAGTTGCCACATTATGGCGCCTGTTCGGGTACACTGAGGGAAATTTAGAATGTCCAATTCACCTACAAGCACATCTTTCGGGACTTGTGGGAGGAAACCGGAGCACCTGGAGGAAACCCATTCAGACACGGGGAGAACGTGCAGACTCTTCGCAGACAGTGACCCAAGCCGGGGATCGAACCCATGATTGTGGCTGGCCTTCAACTTCCTCTCCATTTTCCTGTCTGCTCCCCGTACCCTTTGACCTCCTGAGGGAGCTCCAAATCCTACTCGAGGACCTCAACACAACATCTACACTGACATTCCAGTGCAGCACTGAGGGCGTGTTGCACTGTCTCAGGTGCTATCTTCGAAAACAAGGCACTGTCTGCATCTCAGGTGGACAGTTACGATCCTATCGCACTAAAGAGGCGGAGAGTCATTCCTCATGCCCTGGGCAATATTTATCCCTCAATCGACATCAGTAAAACAGATTATCTGGCCATTATCACATTGCTGCTTGTGGGAGCCTGCTGTGCACGAATTAACTGCTACGTTTCCTACACGACGAGAGTGAGTACATGTCAAAAAGTAGTTAATTGGGTGGAAAGCACTTTGGGATTTCTTGGTAGTATTGGAAAGTCCTCTAGCAATGCAAGGTACACGTGAATGACTTGAGCTTGGACATAAAAGCTCAATACCAAAATTTTCCGACAAGATGAAAACGGAGGGCGGGATTCTCCAGCCGCGGCCACCCTGCGACCAGAGAATCCAACCCGAGGTGAATGGAGTTCTCCAGCTCACCCGTGGCGTTTTTGCAATGGGCAGGGCAGGAGAATCCAGCCCAGAGTGTTTGCCAAATAGCAAAGACAAAAACTTCAGCAGGACAGAGGTGAATGGGATAGAAAAGCAGGTGACAGATGTAGCTTTATATGAGGAAGTGTGATATAACAAATACATTTTGCCAGCAAGGTGAGAAGAGGAGATGCAGCCTCAATGGAAAGACACCAAAGATTGTGGATGACAGAGAGGTTTATGGGTTCAAAGACAAAGGGCGCTAGTCTTCCATTCGTGACTTAAGTCCCACAGCAGGGGTGGGGGAAAGAAAGCAGTTTCCACCGTAGAGGCTGTCGGGAAAGCATTCCTTATCCTCCATCCCCGCCATAATTAATTATGCATCCAGGGCTATTGTGCCATCTTCTGTTGAAGGGTGGGCTTGATGGCGCACATCTCGCCCTCATATGCGGGTGCGGTATTGAAAAGGCACCCAACATCACTGTCCCACCATTGACTAAAGAAAATGAACCTCCAGGAACAGTCTGAAGCTGTACGATGGACCTCCTCAAAGATACCGAAGATCCTCCTGATAGATGCTCCCCTCATCCATCCACTGCTGTGGTGCTCCAGGGTCCAGGGTCACTTGGGTCACCATTTCAAACACCGGAGGCAGGCCCAGGCCTTCTTTAGTTAAGTCACACTTTTTTTGGGAAACAAACAGTGCGAAATTGACAGCAGAGATCAGAGAGCCTTTGTTGATAATCAAACAATGTTTCCTCTGGGGCTTAGGTGTTTTAGTACTCTAATGGGTTTCTGGGTTCTCAGCTCTGCATACATAATGAGGCTTGGCTGAGAACCCTAACATCCATTTAAGATTGTTGAAACAACTGCGCCCCAGAGAAAACATTGTTTGATTGACAACTCCATCTCTCTAACCCAGGGGTGGGCAAACTTTTCCGTGCAAGGGCCACATTCAGAAATTCACAATTTTAAAGGGCCGCATAGTATATTAATTAATAGTCCCGGTTGTAACCAATTAGCGTGCGGCATATACCTCAGCGCTTCCCCCGGCGGCATCCTGCCTTTAGCCCTCTTTTTCTCTACTTTTCAAAAATGGCGCTTCACCCGGTTATGATTCTGGGCACCTCATATAGACCATAGAACATAGAACAGTACAGCACAGAACAGGCCCTTCGGCCCTCGATGTTGTGCCGAGCAATGATCACCCTACTCAAGTCAACGTATCCACCCTATACCAGTAACCCAAAAATTTTTTTAAAAATTAAAAACATTTTTTTTTATGACTTGATCTTGGTGGGCCGCATAAAGACCTTTGGCGGGCCGCATGTGGCCTGCGGGCCGTAGTTTGCCCACCCCTGCTCTAACCTTTCCTGTCAATTTGACCACATTTCACCTGTTGTTTTTTGTTATTGATAGTTTTATTGGGTTGTAGTGAAATTCATTTTTTTCAACATGGAAGAAAGTTATGAATTAATTACTTTTTTATTTTAAAATAAATTTAGAGTACACAATTCGCTTTTTCCAATTAAGGGGCAATTTAGCGTGGCCAATCCACCTACCCTGCACATCCTTGGGTTGTGGGGGTGAAACCCACGCAAACACTAGGTGAATGGCTCAAACCTGGGACCTCGGTGCCGTGAGGCAGCAGTGCTAATCACTGTGCCACCATGCTGCCCTGAATTACTTTTTTAAAGCTTTATTGTAATACATCCTACTATCATTACAGGGCTCATTGGTTATGGAGAGTGTATAATGGGTCAATGGGCATGGAGCTGCTGTAGCATGACATGGGGTCATGGGGCCGTGGGGGTTGTGTGGAAGGGCAGAGCTTGGCATGGGGACATGAGGTACCACCATGGATGGGTGGAGGGAATGAGGCGGACTTTTTAACGTTGTAAAAGCTCCCCTCATGCAGACTCAGGTAAATGACTCCTCTGAGGGTCCATGAACCAAGATCCTTTAAAAACCTGACCTGACTCCCTGAAAATTGTGGAGGAGTGGAACATGCCTACCTCTGTAATGGAGCCAGCCAGGTCGAGGGGGGGGCGGGAGGGGGGGGGGGGGGGGGGGGGGGGGGGGGGGGGGGGGCGGTGCTGGACGTAGGCTTTTGACAGGAAATTGCGCGTACCCTTTAAAGGCATTCGTGAAAATCAAGGGCCAGGAATCATGGAATTGAGACCGATCCGCCATTTTAAAGGCCTGACCTGTCTTGACTCGGTGTAAATCCAGGCCAATGTCCCAAGTCACCTCTGTGTAGGTTATGTATTACGGTGATTCTAAAATCAGAACTAATCTCTTAATTTATATATAAACATATTGAACAAATACTGAACTCATCTCCAGTTCTTTCTAAATCGGCTGACTATTTCAGCCAATAAAAAACCACAAAGCCATTGTAATATTCATCTACTCTCTCTCGATTTGAGGATGATGTTGACTCAGGGTGCAGGTTTCTGGCGTGGGTCTTCATGTGACTGAACTGTCCGATTTTCGACCTACAGATCTTTGGGCCCACAGGGCGGGACGTCCCATGAGGCAGTGGGACCCGGAGGGCAGGATTTGCTTCCTTTTCTTTCCGCCTCGGCCACTGCCCTGCCTCGTCATTAAGACGGTGGGAATTTGAAGTGTGATGTAGCTCAATGGAGAAGGTGGCTCTCTCCCAGTCACTAAGATCAATACTGTGGTGCTTCAAGGAGAGCTTCAGAATGTCTCTGAAGCGTTTTCTTTATCCTCCCCTGGAACGTGGCCATTTGATAGCACAGAAAAGAGTACTTGGTGGACATGGTTTTCAGTCATGTGGGCAAGGTGTCCAGTCCATCGGTTTTAAAAGTATCCAATTATTTTTGCTAATTAAGAGGCAATTTAGTGTGGCCAATTCCCCAACCCTGCACATCTTTGGGTTGTGGGGGTGAGACCCACGCAGACACGGGGAGAATGGGCAAACTCCAGACGGTCAGTGACCCGGGGCTGGGGTCGAACCTGGGTCTTCAGCGCCGTGAGGCAACAGTGGTTTTTGTATTTGATTCTGACAATATTGCAAAAAAAAATGATAACAGAATAAAAAATACAATTAGTAAAATAAAACCACGAAAGGGAAAACAGAGTAATCAGGTATGAATAAATAGGAAACATACATACAGTTATGAGGCTTGTTTACATTGGGCCCCCAGTGAACAGTTACCACAACTGCACTGTTTGGCTATTTATATGTGGCCCCACAGTATTAAAACATACCAGGGATGTGTTGTGGCCACCCAGGCGTACCCCATTGTTGTTGCCATGGCCACATCCATGGGCTCCCTTTCCTACGGTGCCCTTTGGTTCCTCTGCCCTGCTTCCCCTGTATTATGTCTAGTGTCTTCCCTCCTCCCTTCTCCAATCCTCTCCCCCCCCACTCTCTTCTCTTCTTCTTTTGTCACTTTCATTCCTCCCCTCCTTATTGGCCATGATAAATTGCCCTTAGGTTAGATGGGATTGCTGGGTTACAGGTGGAGGTGTGGGCTTAAGTAGGGTACTCTTTCCAAGAGTCAGTGCAGACTCGATGGGCCAAATGGCCTCCTTCTGCACTGTAAATTCTATGATATCTCCTGCACAGGGACATCCCTTCAACCACTGGCCATGGCCCCACTCTCATTTCCCCCCCACCCCAGCCAAGTACTCAAGGAGATTGGTGGTGGTGGCCACTCTGAGGACGTGGAACCGAGTCATTTCCATTGCTGGCCATGAGCAGGTTGGTAAATTGCTGCCCTGTGTTGTGGAAGCCTTCTTCCAATCCTCTGATTGTGAATTTTTAACTTTTCCAATGTGAGGAATTACGCTAAGTCGGACAGTCAGTCTGCGGCCTTGAATGGCTTTGCTGATTTCCATCCGAGCAGGAATGTCCGGCGGGCGATCGGGGAGGCAAAGGTTGAAGCACCATCTGTCCCTCGCCCCGTAAAGAGCTCTGGCTGTTCCGATACCCCGAAGACCGCCACTAGTGGGCATGACTCCACCCTTACTCCCACAACCTTGGTCATGGCCTCGAAAAAGGCGGTCAAGTCCCCGACAAGTTTAGGGCAAGAGCACAACATGTGGGTGTGGTTGGCCGGGCCTACCTGTCACCGTTCACATTTGTCCTCTACCGCCCGGAAGAACCTACTCATACGTGTTCTGGTCAAGTGCGCCCTGTGCACCACCTTTAGCTGCATTCGACTCAGCCCTGTGCATGAGGAGATGGAGTTCGTCTTATGCAATGCTTCAATCCAGAGTCCGAACACTATCTCCATGCCTTGCTCTTCCTCCCATTTTTCCCGTGTCTTGACCAGCGGTGCCTTTACTTCCTTCAGTAGTCATCCATTAATGTTGGCTCAGCTACCTTCCCCTAGTTCATCCAATGTCAGAAGCTTGTCCAGTAGGATGTGTCTGGGTCGCTGGGGCATTGTTGCAGTCTCCTTATGCAGGAAGTTTCTTAGTTGCATGTACCAAAGTTCATTCCCTTTCGGGGGCTGGAGCTTGTCTGTTACTGTGTTGTCTACTTATAGGTCCCCTACCATCAGTGCCCCTTTGTCCTGTCTCCGCCTTTGAAAGGAGGTGTCTGCTGTTGCAGGGGTGAATTTATGGTTTCTGCAGATGGGGAGCATATTGAACATCGCACCCAGATGGAAATGACTCGGTTCCACATCCTCAGAGTGGCCACCACCACCAAGCTCCTTGAGTACTTGGCTGGGGGAAATGGGAGTGGGGTCATGGCCAGTGGTTGAAGGGATGTCCCTCTGCAGGAGATATCATAGATATCATAGAATATACAGTGCAGAAGGAGACTATTTGGCCCATCGAGTCTGCACTGACTCTTGGAAAGAGTACTATACTTAAGCCCACACCTCCACCCTATCCCTGTAACCCGGCAACCCCATCTAACCGAAGGGCAATTTAGCATGGCCAATCCACCTAACCTGTATATCTTTGGACTGTGGGAGGAAACCAGAGCCCCTGGAAGAAACCCACGCAGACACGGGGAGAACGTGCAGATCTCCTCCATTCTCACCCATTGTGTCCCCAGCTCTTTGATCCACCCCCTATACCTTTCTGCATTGGCCACCCAGTTGTAGAATAGAAGGTTCAGAAGGGCCAAGCTGCCCCCCCCCCCCCCACCACCCAATGTTCCTCCTCTACAGGACACCTTTGCGTATCCTTGGGTTCCTCTGCTCTCTCTCCCCCCCCCCCCCCCCCCCCCCCCCCATCCCCTGCCTCAACCCATACACAAAAACGCCATGATTAATTTGTCTACTTTGTTGAAGAAGGCCTTGGGAATGAAGATCGGGAGTGATTTGAACAGGAAGTGGAATCTTGGCAGCACGTTCATTTTAATTGCACTCCCCACCCACCACCCCCAGGGAGAGCAGGAGCGGGTCCCACCTCTACCACTAGACTCGATTGGTTCCACTTGTGGATCCGTGCCCAGTCGTGGGCTATCTGGATCCCCAGGTATCGGAATTTGTTTCAGGCCAGCTTGAACAACAGCCCTCCCAGCTCTGATTTCGTCCCCGGCCCCCCGTGGATTCACAGGGAAGGTTATGCTCTTGCTCAAATTGAGTTTGTAATCTGAGAAGGCTCCGTACTCCCTTCAAAGTCCCATTATTCCTCCCATGGTGGCCAGCGATTTTGAGGAGCAGGTGATCCATGTAGAGTGAAACTCTAAGTTTCCTGTCCCGCCCCCTCCCCCCACCCAATGCTGCCACCTCCCAGAGCTTTCACATAAATGCCAGCTCTATAGCTCTGTCGCTGACCCTTCTCGGGAATGAGCGACTGATGGGGTATCTTCTGATCCGCTGGGCGGATTGCTTGCTGGGGGATCTGGTTAACCCTTTCCTCGAGCATATTTTCCCGGAGGAAAAAATTGCTAAGAACTGAGTTCTAATGTCACGCTCTAAAATGAGAAGAGGAGTTGTTGAAGTGTTAGAGGAGGTCTAGTCAAATGAGATGTAGAGCACAAGCCTGCCCTCCAATTCTACCCTCTCCAGTTCCTTTTGTTGCCTCCCTCGCACAGAGCTCCAATGTTTGCTCTTCGAAGACAGGAAGGTTTTGGGAACCTTCACCGATATCTCCTGTCTATTGTAATCCTATCGAAGATAGTGAAATGTGAGAGAACCAAATAAGCTTTATTAAATATGCGCTGGAATCATAGTGCAGAATGGATTGAGGATATTCAACCCATCTAGTCTCTACTATTCCTTTCTAAGGGCAATCCAATTCTTCCCACTCCCCCGCTTGTTGCCCAGATCACTGCGATTTTTTTTGTATTTGTCTATTTATCTTTTCAAGGTTAGAATTGAACATGTTTTCATCTCCCGATCAAGCAGTAAATTCCAAATCCTAACCAGGGTTCGCACCCACATGCCAGCGGGAGGATGCTAATGGGCCCTGATGACCCATTTGCATCCACTTAGTGGGCCGGGCACCAGAGTTCTAGGGCCATCGTGATTCTCTGGTCCTCTGGACTAGGACGCACGTGGGCGGGGATCGCTACCAGTATTTACCAGCGTGGCCCTGACGTGGTGGACCTCCTCTTGGGCTAAGGGGGTTGCCCCAAAACTTCACCAGAGGGTCATGCCCTCCCCCCACACACAGTGCCAGGCCTACCTACCCTGCCCCCAGCAAACTTCCTCCCCCCACCAAACCCCCTCCCCCAATGACTCCCCCCCCCCCCCCCCCAGAGACCCCCGAAGTAAAGTGACTTCCCGCAGAGACCTCCTAAATAAGGGACCGCCCCCGGGACCCCTAAGTAAAGTGATCACCCGCAGAGACCTCCTAAATAAGGGGACCGCCCCCGGGACCCCTAAGTAAAGTGATCACCCGCAGAGACCTCCTAAATAAGGGGACCGCCCCCGGGACCCCTAAGTAAAGTGATCACCCGCAGAGACCTCCTAAATAAGGGGACCGCCCCCGAGACCCCTAAGTAAAGTGATCACCCGCAGAGACCTCCTAAATAAGGGGACCGCCCCCGGGACCCCTAAGTAAAGTGATCACCCGCAGAGACCTCCTAAATAAGGGGACCGCCCCCGGGACCCCTAAGTAAAGTGATCACCCGCAGAGACCTCCTAAATAAGGGGACCCCCGAGACCTTCTAAATAAAGTGATCACCCCACAGACATCCCATAAGTAAAGTGGCCCTCCACAGAGACCTTCTAAATAGGGAGACCCCCCATGACACCTAAAATATGGTCCCCCCCAATTACCCCTTAAATAGGGGAACCCTCTCTGAGATCCCCGAAATATAGGGACCCCTCCAAATAGGGAGATCCTCTCATAGAGACCCCCTAAATAGGGGAACCACACTGGAGACCCCCAAATAGGGTGACCCCCTCCACAGAGCCCCCTAAATAGGATGACCCCCCACAGAGACCCCCTGAATATGGTGACCTCCCCACAGAGATCCCTAAATAGGGTGACCCCCCCCTCACAGAGACCCTCTACATATGGTGACCTCCTCATAGAGACCCTCTAAATTGGACATCCCCCTCACAGAGGCACTCCTAAATAAGGTGATCCCCCCACCCCACAGGCCCAACAGAAAAGTGAGCCCTGACAATGTGGCACAGCCTGGGTGGTACACGCTGGCAGTACCATGGTGCCTGGGAAGCAGCAGGAGTCAGGGTACCACCCTGCCCAGAGCCCGACCACCCAGCGACCACGTTTGTGTGCACCAGTGCGGCCTCGTCGGGTCCCGGGTCGGGTTGGACGAGCCCATTTCCTTTGAATGGCAGCAAAAAGAATTGATCAGATGGTGAGTTTCAGAAATGTTTTCATGTGCCAACAGAGCCAGTGAAAATTTCCTTTCAATAATTTATGAAGTTTGAATAGAAACTTAGTTCTGTAGATAACCCAAATTGCTATAGACTAATCTCTGGAGGTCCACTGTAACTATTTCAGGATATTCGGTCAAAAACTAATAATAAGAAAATTACTTTTGCCTACAATCAAGAGACTGTTGGGAATATAAATTGTCCTTTGACTTCAGTCAAAGTTTTACTTTACAATGTTCAACATTTAAAAAATAATTGAGGTTTCCCAGTATTTTGCTGCTCATTAAACATCACAAGCATTACCGGTTGGGTATCAGTTTGAACCATCCCTGTGCTGGATGTCTTCTCTTCCCGCCTTTCCCTGTTAGTCTGTGAGAGCTGCTGGATGACTCTTAAGGTTAACGTGCAGGTTCAGTCGGCAGTTAGGATGGCAAATGCAATGTTAGCATTCATGTCGAGAGAGCTAGAATACAAGAGCAGGGATGTACTTCTGAGGCTGTATAAGGCTCTGGACAGACCCCATTTGGAGTATTGTGAGCAGCTTTGGGCCCCATATCTAAAGAAGGACGTGCTGGCCTTGGAAAGGGTCCAGAGGTGGTTCACAAGAATGATCCCTGGAATGAAGAGCTTGTGTATGAGGAACGGTTGAGGACTGTACTCGATGGAGTTTATGAGGATGAGGGGGGTCTTAATGAAACTTACAGGATACTGCGAGGCCTGGAAAGAGTGGACGTGGAGAGGATGTTTCCACTTGTAGGAAAAACTAGAACCAGAGGAAACAATCTCAGGCTAAAGGGATGATCCTTTAATACAGAGGTGAGGAGGAATTCCTTCAGCCAGAGGGTGGTGAATCTGTGGAACTCTTTGCCGCAGAAGGCATGGAGGCCAAATCACTGAGTGTCTTTAAGACAGTGATAGATAGATTCTTGATTAATAAGGGGATCAGAGGTTATGGGAAGAAGGCAGGAGAATGGAGATGAGAAAAATATCAGCCATGATTGAATGACGGAGCAGACTCGATGGGCCGAGTGGCCTAATTCTGCTGCTATATCTTATGGTCTTATTGACTTGGGCAACAAATGGCGTTAGTGCATTCCTCCAAAAAAAAGGCCTTGAAATTTGCCGCAGGGGTAGTGCCATGAGAATGCGATGTCTGAAATTGCTGTTTCGCAGAAACATCAGCACATCTCATGTTAAACAGACTCGTACTGCTGCTGAAGTAACAAAGAGAGGGCCCATCAAGTGGTCAGCTGGGGAGAAGACTCATGGACAGCATAAACCAGTGTTCACAGAATCACAGAATAATACAGTGCAGACGAGGCCCTTTGGCCCATTGGGTCTGCACCGACTAATGAAAGACACCTGACCCGCCTAGCTAATCCCATTCATAATAATAATCTTTATTAGTGTCACAGGTATGCCTTAATTAACACTGCAATGAAGTTATTGTGAAAATTCCCTCGTCGCCACATTCCACAGCCTGTTCGGCTGAGGGAGAATTCAGAATGTCCAATTCGCTTAACAAATACATCTTTCGGGACTTATAGGAGGAAACCGGAGCACCTGTTTGAGCGGCTCACAGAAAAAATACTTTTCACTGTACCTCGGTACACGTGACAATAAACAAATAAACAAACCTACGCAGACACGAGGAGAATATGCAGACTCCGCACAGACAATGACTCAAGCGGGAATCGAACCTGAGAACCCTGGTGCCGTGAAGCAACACTGCTAACCACTGTGCTGCTGTGCCAGCACTTGGCCCGTTGCCCTGAACGCAGCCCAGGCACTGTTGGGCCGAATGGCCAGCTGTTGCGCTGATAATCTGATTCAATGCACAGTCTTCCAATGCAGCGCAGTTGCAAAAGCTGGGAACAAGAAATATATAATTTTCCCGAGTCAAAGTTGACGTTGTAATTTATTTCCACGCAAGATTCAAAATGGTGCTTGAAAAAATAGATACGAATGAGTGTGTGTGGCTGAAAAACCGCTCCTGCGTTAAGTCAAAAACATGAACGCTCAGCATATGGTATAGACATAAGTGGCGTTTTAATTGAATGCAAGTATGCAGCGCTGACATTGGGGGAGCAGACTGTTTTGTTTTGCTACAGAGACAGCAAGGTTTGTTTCCTACTGGGAAGAACAGCAGTGCTAGATGTAATAGCTTAGTGGTGTTATTACAGTACATAAGCCTTTGATTAGAACACAGACTGAAGGAGTTCCCAGCTGGATTTAGCCGCCTGGCCTCTCAGAAGCACTTGTTACTCGTTGACAGATATAGAAATGAAGTTTTAAAAACATTCGGATTTTCAGTTTGTTTTTCTTTATTGAGCCCTGATAGCGATGTGACTTTTACAACCCTTATTTACTGCTCTCATGTATTTTGTCACTGGTATCCAGAATGCAGCTGTGCGGGGTTACAGATTTGATGCACTCTGCTTTCAAACCCTCCATTGATATGTGAAAATTGGTGGTTGTTTACATCTACCTGCTTTTGTACAGAATTCGGAGGTCACTGCGCGGAAATTATACTTACATGCCCTGGTCGACCCAGGTGCCATTTTTTCCCCCTCCCCTCGATTCGCTCCTACAGCCCTTTGTGAAAACAGTAACTTTGCTGCATAATTTTAAAAAGTTCCGACGTATATGTTTCTTCCCCGCGATCACCAACCAATGCAGCACGACTGGTCTGACATCCAAGTTTGACTTTGATCTGCCCCTGCGTGTCTCTAGGCAACCAGGGGACACCAGCACGGTGACTCAATGTCGTCATGCTGCTTTCGATGCTCTGTTGCCTGCGTGATCAGATTGAGAAGCATTTTGAGATCTGCAGTATGGGAAATGCAATGCTAAACTCAGACCTCTCCAGCAGGCAGCCTGTAGCAGAGGCACTCCATGGACAGACACAATGAAATATTTAGAACGATATTTGTATAGAAACCAGGCACAGACTACGTATAGAGCCTGATCAGTGGTGTCCCAGGGCGGATCATTTCAATCATAGTTCTTCTGTTACAATAGACTGCAAGCATTCACCTACATTGTATTCCAGCTCAGCCATAAAGGTCAAGGTATTTTTAACCCACAAAATTAACGATTGGTGCTATAGATACAAACCGGTCTTTTATGGTTTAAAAGATTTAAAATCTGTTCTGGGCCAAAGTCATCTCTGCAAAACAGTTATTGGTAGCATTCTGAGCCCTAGGTACATTCATTTGTCAAACTGCGCACAGGTTTTGTCTCTGACTGTGAGAGATGCCCGTCGCAAAACTAATGCATGGATCATAATGCCCATTGGCTTCAAACGTAAAGTGCTCATTTGTGGTAAATGTTACTTCCAACTGAGGTAATACTGATCTCCGATGTGATCAGGGTTAAATAGTCTGGGGGATAGAGGAAAAAGTTGCTTGTCAAAGAATGCATCACGGGAAATAGTGTCGAATGGCTCTCTGAATCAAGCCAATTAAGGATAATAATGATGATCGAAGCACAGATGGGATGCATGGGGTAGGATAGATTCCACTGAAAATCACCAATGTTGCATGGATGGGAAAATCTACAAAATGTACCAAACCTTTGAACCGGCTTGTCTTTAAGGCTTTTTTTTCCATCCCGCAAGTTATGATCTGCTTGCAAAAGATTGTCTTCTCCGACCTTTCCTGTTTTGCTAAGTGCGGCACTGAGTTTGAGCGCAGTGTGAGAATCATTAAGTACAGAAGCTAAAACTTACAAGGTAGCAAAACTGACATGCTGTACTGGTGTCAGTTTCAGAATTAACATTTTGGTTCATGTGCTTCTAATAATCAGTGACCCTTACTTCATGTGCTTTCCACAGGAAATGGATACAGCAGAAATTACTTTGACCTACAGATGTATGAGGGAATAGACCCAAGGCAGTATAGGATAGAGGTCAGCGCAGAAGATGAGTGTGAATTAAGTATGTAATTTCTTGTCATTATATTCTCTTCAAATCACTTTAATGAGGTGGGAATGACCGTCTGTAGTCTAGCCTACTTTTACGGTTTTAAGATGATAACTTGTTTTCTTATTCAAAGTTAGCATTAAAGGTGCATTGCTAATGTGTCACGTTGGATGTGTGAGCTATCTGAGAGCGCGCTATGTGTTAGCACTCTGATATTAATATATTTAATGCTAGACTAAACCGACTATTAGTTTCATTTCTCGTTTTAAATTAAACTGAGGTGTTTGATGTCTTCATATAAAACTCTTTGTCCAATTTCTTGAGGCTCTTACAGAGCATTTTTAGCAAATTATAGTATTAAAAATGAATTAAATTGGCCCACATTTTAATTCTTGTTACATCAGTTAATGGTAGCGTATCATTTCATTCTTCCAAGTTGGGAACATTACTTGTAAATCTTCAGAGAAATTTGTGAACATTTGAGAAGATTTTGACTAATTTATAGGATCTGGTAGGATGATTTCTGCAAGGGCAAGTGGAAAAACTGATTTGCTGTTTAATGGTCCTGATAACCCTGCTTCTAAATCTCACGGTATACGCAGTGTTCTCATTCAAAAACAGATGCTTTCTGAGCGGTGGGAACGGCTGAGGAGGTGGGAGAGGCAGGGGTGGGGTGGGGGGGGGGGGGGGGCATGGAAGGGCTTTCCTAAAGAATATTGAGCTGAAGATTATAGGAATTGGTGGATGAACGATGAGCAAGGTCCAACCTTTCCCTCTGAGTTGCATGGATGCATGACCGTGTTGGAATCGGGAATGTGCTGCACATGGGACACACAAGCTGAGCATAAGCAGAGGTCCCTTTAAGGGGCAAGCAGGTGTGGCCGCATGGCATTCTTACAGGGACCACGTAGAGCAGGAAATGAGCCACAGACAGTGAAGGGACGTTAGGGGAGCAGTGCCGTTATCCATCTGGTCTGCCTTCTACCAGTCGCTGGTCACATGATGCAAAGATAATAGGGATATTGACCAATGGTAGCATTTCATCGCTATTATTTAGTCGATTGCAGACTCCAATATGAGGTAGGTATAACCCCAATGGTGGGAGAAGCTGAGGGGACCTTCGATCTGAACTTGCCTGTCCCTCTCATGAATGAGGCAACAGGTCACATGCCATGCTTCCTTTATTACAGGACATTCAAAATGGGGTACATCAGAAATGCTCACTCGTCGTCACAAGAAATGCCTGAAGAAAGCGTTAGTTGAATAAAGGTTATATGATATCTTTGATTTTCCACCTCTGGACTCATTTCTACCTAGGCTGATTGTCACCCCATGTTCTCCTTCTGTTAAGCAGGGTGACTCTGCTGAGTTGTGCATGGCAGCCAGCCATGACACTTTGCTTCGAAACTTCCTTCGGCGTCAAGGCCTACTAGCATATTACCAGGATGGGCAGGGGTTGTTGGTAACTGGACATGTTCCCCATTAGTCACACTCCAGGTGCTTCTGCAAATAGAGATGCAAACATTTGTATTTGTTCCCTTTGCAGTTAACTTGAAAGAAAGAGGCAGGTCTGGACAGTTAATATCCTGCCAGTGCCACATCTGGTGTTCCTAGTGTACTGTACATCTGCATGAAGCAGGATACTGTACTTTAATGTGCAGGAGGGGATTTACCATGATGGAAAACATTGCTTTTTCGACAGCAACCAGTCACAAAGTGGCCCTTTCTGAAACGGGACCCATTTCATCGAATCATAGAATTTACAGCGCAGAAATGGCCATTCAGCCCATCGAGCCTGCACCGGCTCTTGGAAAGAGCACCCTACCCAAGCCCATGCTCCCATCCCCGTAACCCAGCAACCCCACCCAACCGTTTTTGGACACTAAGGGCAATTTAGCACGGCCAGTCCACCTAACCTGCACATCTTTGGACTGTGGGAGGAAACCCGGAGCACCCGGAGGAAACCCCACGCAGACACGGGGAGAATGTGCAGACTCCGCACAGACAGTGACCCAAACCGGGAATCGAACTTGGGACACTGGAGCTGTGAAGCAGCAGTGCTAATCACTGTGCTACCGCGCCATTTCTACTACTTTCTTCCATCCATGGCCAAACCATTTGGCAGAGGGCTCCGGAAGCTGCCAGATATCTCATATTTACCGCCCCTCCATCTCCCAGCTTAGATGTGGTGCCAATGACGTGGACTCTAACCCACCTTATTTAAACAGCCTGATCCTAATGGATTCCATGGAACCAGATGTTTAAACGAAGAAGAAATCTTGCTTTGCCAAAATTAAGTTATTGGTGGAATTCTCCTAATTTGAGGCTAGGTGTCGAAGCAGAGGTGGGAATGTGGGGTTTTCCCACTCTGGCAGCCAATGGGAAAACACACCAAATCTTCTGTCCCCGATTATGCAGCTGGGTATTTCACGCCGTTTTCAGTGGCTGGTGCGTGCCTGCATGGTGCGTCGTGCACTGTCATGTCTGGGTGCCATATTGAAAGTGTCCCCAACATCACAGACCCACATCACAGGAGAAAGTAGGTGGACCTCCCTGAGAATGAAGATGGATCTCCCGGAACCTTCTGAGGCTGGAAGACGGATCCTCCTCCAGGACACCCAATCTGGAAGGTCCACCTGCAGATACTCCTCCCAACCTACTGCTGTGCTGTTTCCAGGTCCAGGATTGCAGGCGGCCACCATGCTGAATGCCCAGAGGCAGCCCCAGGCATTGTCCAGATGAGTATCATTAATGGGGTACAAATGAGGCTCATGTTGACCTCTGGTGGGCTTTCCGGCCGGCCATGGTGGGCACCAGCAGCGGATCCCACTGTAAATTCCCGCTGGCGTAAAATCGATTGCTGCCATATTCTCCCCCCATGTCCGCGATTGAACACATTGGCGGAGGCTTGGGAGAATTCTGCCCAGGTTGCTCTACTGGACAAAGATTTCCTCCCTCGGGAAGAAGAACATCTCTCCTGAATTGTAATTGCTCTGGAACTTAGCCATGAAGTGTCAGAATATACTCAACTGAGGGTTTGAACGGACAGAATATTCGATTTTGAAATGCATATCATTTGTGCCTATGGTTTTGAGTTGAGTTTCTTTGTTGCTGGTCTCTTTTTTTAAAATTTTCTTTTTAAAATAAATTTAGAGTACCCAATTCACTTTTTCCAATTAAGGGGCAATTTAGCGTGGCCAATCGACCTACCTTACACATCTTTGGGTTGTGGGGGTGAAGCACACGCAAACACAGGGAGAACGTGCAAACTCCACATGGACAGTGACCCAGAGCTGGGATCAAACCTGAGACCTCAGCACCATGAGGCAGCAATGCTAACCACTGTGCCACCGTGTTGCCCAGTTGCTGGTCTCTGTTAAAAGTACACCTAATACTTCACTTCTTCCACTATTCAACCCGTACCCCTCCAATTCTGATAATTTCATCAGAAAAATATGGGTTATGTGTGAAGATTTAACCATAGATAATTCAGGAGAAACACCTTTACTCAGTGAGTGTTGAGAATATGGAAAAAGTTACCACAGGGAGCAGTGGATGAGATTAGAATGGATGCTTTTAAGGAAGAGCTCGATAAACACCTGAGGGAGAGAGGAGTGGAAGATCATGCTGATAGGGTTAAATGACGAGGAGTAGGAGGTGGCTTGTGAAGAGGATAAATGCTGACCTGCACCAGATGGACAAAATGGTCTATTTCTCTGCTGTGCATTCCATAATGCTGCCAAATCATATGTCTGGTAGGATTCCGTGACTGCAACTGGTGTTCAACTCCTGACAGC
Organism: Scyliorhinus canicula; assembly: GCF_902713615.1. Taxonomy (NCBI): domain Eukaryota; kingdom Metazoa; phylum Chordata; class Chondrichthyes; order Carcharhiniformes; family Scyliorhinidae; genus Scyliorhinus; species Scyliorhinus canicula. Next base: position 179,105,704 of record NC_052155.1, on the reverse strand, counting down.
CAAATGGTGAAGGAAGAAACCAGAGTCTTTGCTTGGAATAGGTTTATTCACAGAGTGAAGGTATATAGCTCTACTCCACTCCTGTGTCAGTGAGCGTCTCTTTATATGTGTTCAAGTAACCAATCAGTGCCCTCCATCTGTATGTACATGGCGTCAATAGATACAATTAAAATTGTGACTAGTTAATCCTCCATTTCCAGCCGACAGACAACTGGGAATATTTGCAGACCCCTATACCTGGTCCAGTTGAGATTAAGTAAGTCAGCATTTTTGACCGGGGCCTGAATTTAGGCTTGCTATGTATGGATCAATAGCAATAAATAATATTTGAGTGAAGCAAGATATCCATCCCAGAACATGTATACTGCGAAACTGTATGAAAGTGAAATGATTCCTCTGTTAATCACGACTAGTTTTTGACTGTAAGTAATGAAGCTAAACAAGAAAGGTCATGGATGATTATTTAAATTTTGCACAATGTTGGCTATACATTTTTCCTGCATGCGGGATTATTTTCAGTTTTTGGCACCCGATGTCCGAATCAAGTCTCCCAGGTTAGCTGGAGCACAGACAAGGTGTAAAATAAATCCCCTTCTCCTTCACGTCAAAAATGTGTCCGATCCCCATATCTCAATATAGCACCCAATGTTACACCAGTATGGGTGCTTGATACTATTCTAGCTATGCCGGAGAAACATCCGAACATATAAATTGGGAGCAGGAGTAGGCCACTCGGCCCTCGAGCCTGCTCCGCCATTCAATAAGATCATGGCTGATGTGATTGCAACTTCAACCCCATGTTCCTGCCTGCTCTGATAACCTTTCACCCCCTTGTTAATCAAGAATCTTTCTAACTCAGCCTTAAAAATATTCAAAGACACTGGGCGAAATTCTCCCAAAGGGAGCCAAACTGCCGACGCTGGAGTGAAACCCGGAGTGTTTCACTCCGACGTCGGAGGCCGCTCCTCGCCCCCTATTCCCCCCCCCCCCCCCCCCCGGGGGCTAGGAACGGCGGCGCATCAATCTCGCGCGCCGGGCCTTGACGCTTGCGTCAAAGTGGCGTGGCGGCCGGCGGCACCTAAATTATGTCACCCGCGCATGCGTGGGGGTCGGAGAATCGTGCCCACTGTGTTACATATTTATAGTGATTTCTTACCGGCAGCGTTGAATAGCACAGAATGGGCATGTCTCCTACACCATCCAAACCCGCGATGATATCATCTGGAGGAGGCACACGGATCAGCTGTTGGCGGGGAGAAACAGTCCTTCAGGAGCAGAATCTGCGGAATGTCCAAATCCAACTGTTCCGAGAGACGACCTGGACTTTCCCGAAAACCAGACAATGATGGAACCGATTGGGGGAAACAGCACCTCGATTGCAGATCAAGCACCGAGTCAACCTCGAATCGCAACATCAACTCCGGTTTAAACAACCACTGGCGACGTTCACATTGAGCCGAAGACACCAGAGGTTACAGCAACTGCTAAGAAGCAGGCGCCTGAGTTTCACCATACAGAGAATGACGACCTCGAAATGGTCTGACCTATTGACTGTTGTTGTTCATTGATTGTTCATGTTAATCTTGTCTAATATGTTGGGGATATTTGATTTAAAAGGGAAGGCCCCAGTGACTCATAACCCTCTCAGAGAAACGTTTAAAGTGACTCTCTAGTTCTAGATTTTCTGACAACAGGAAACCTCGTCTCCACATCCACCCTGTCAATACCCCTCAGGTATTGATCAAGTCCTCTCTCACTCTTCTGAACTCCAGTGGATAGAAACCTAACCTCTCCAACCTTTCCTCATTAGACAACCCACCCATTCTCAACCTAGTAAACCTTCTCTGAACCGCTTCAAATGAATTTACATCTCCCTTTAAGTACGGAGACCAGGACAATACTGTACCGAAAGGAGAATATACTCACCCTGTTCCGGTTAATAGAACATAGAACAGTACAGCACAGAACAGGCCCTTCGGCCCTCAATGTTGTGCCGAGCAATGATCACCCTACTCAAACCCACGTATCCACCCTATACCCGTAACCCAACAACCCCCCCTTAACCTTACTTTTATTAGGACACTACGGGCAATTTATCATGGCCAATCCACCTAACCCGCACATCTTTGGACTGTGGGAGGAAACCGGAGCACCCGGAGGAAACCCACGCACACAGGGGGAGGACGTGCAGACTCCACACAGACAGTGACCCAGCCGGGAATCGAACCTGGGACCCTGGAGCTGTGAAGCATTTATGCTAACCACCATGCTACCCTGCTGCCACATATGTGTTAATGGATCAAATTGCGGTTCTCGGTGAACCGGAAATTGGTTCCAGTAGATACGGACAGTTCATGGAGCTATGCTGAGTATATCTGGGAGATATTGAAATTAGGAGGGTCCATGAAAGATGCAGTCCAGTGGTGGGCAGCCTCCAGCCCAGGCACCACATGCTGCCCATCAGGTTTCAAAGTGTAGCCCGTGAGACATTTTGTTGACTTCTGCCCATGAGCCGGGTTGCCAAGATCCGCTGATTTCCGTCTGCGTGGCTGTTTTCCTACCGGTATGACTGAAGTGAATCATACGTAAAGCAAGGGCGAGTGAAGTAAGATGTGTGCTGATTGCTCACAACATTGACTGTGAGAGCCGTGCGCTCCCTCTGTGCTCAAGCTGTAAATATTTATTTTGTTTTTACCGTTTGAAGTTGGTGGAAGTTCTATTAATATATAAACGATTGTGCATTTTCTATAACTTGTTATGAAATATTCAGCATTAAATGTATCTTATTCAAAGGTCATAGTTAATGAACAAGAGGCTGTACGGTGGTACAGTGGTTAGCACTACCAGGGACCCGGGTTCAATTCCGACCTCAAGTGACTATCTGTGCGGAGTTTCCACATTCTTCCCGTGTCGTGTGGATTTCCTCCGGGTGTTCCAGTTTCCTCCCACAGTCCAAAGATGTGCAGGATAGGAGGAATGGCCATGCTAAATTGTCCCTAGGTGGGGTTACAGACGTAGGGTGGGGCGATTGGGCCGCGCCAGGGGGCTCTTTCAGAGAGTTGGTGCAGATTCGATGGGCTGAATGGCCTCCTTCTGCACTATAGGGATTCTATGCTTCTATTAAGCCCGATTTTGATCTTGCGGCCCATTGAGATGAAGGAAGGTCACTCATGCGGCCCACTCAACAGCTTAGGTTGCCCATCGCTGCTCTAGTCCACCCGGCTGGTGATAGCAAAATAACTGGGCTTAGTTCTGGAGACGAGTCAAACATGTCGTGCATTTGAATAATTGTGGTTAAATAGGTTTAATTAGGGGGGGGGGGTCTTATCCCTCTTCCCTTGTCGTGCTGTAGCATCAGTGCTTTCCTTACACCACTGGGAAAGCTGGGAGGACTGTAGTTTCTTCTCTGTGGTCCTCTCGACCAACATCAGTTGTCGGAACGTCAGTAATAAACATTGCAGCGGGTTCCTGAGATTGTTTTCGCAACGATCACAGCTTGCTGTACCGTTTTCCTGTCCGCTGCTACCAATGGGTTCTGCCAAAAGGACGTGCCTTTCATTATTCCGTCTCTTTTGTGATAGCATAATTTATTGCACATTTTCCAGAGGTATTAGATTTCATTAGTATACTTCCTCTGTCCATTATTAAGTACAAAAATGCCCCGAGGCTAACTTTCCCGCCTGTCATGTCTATTAAATATTGTGAACCCACAAGTAAAAATGGTTGTGCATTACGTGAGCCAACAACGGGTTTGAAATACAAGTGTATAATTACATCATCCTGTATTGAAAATGATGATACATGGTAGCTTCTCATTTTAATTAAAAAACTCAAACCTCGACCTATGCACGGTGACAGCCTAATTATATGGGGCTCAATTCTATAATTTGTTCGCCATAAATGCTAAACTCTGTATGTTTGGATCCTGAATATGCTTAAGTAAATAAAAGACATTACAGATTAATTTTAATAATAATAATCATAATAATAATCTTTACTGTTGCCACAAGTAGGCTTACATTAACACTGCAATGAAGTTACTGTGAAAATCCCCTAATCGCCACACTCCGGCGCCTGTTCGGGTACACGGAGGGAGAATTCAGAATGTCCAATTCACCTGACAATCACATCTAAGAAGTGATTCTTTAGGCACTGGAGAAGTCCCTGCAGATTGAAGATAGCTCATGTCACTCCAATATTCAAAAAGGGAGATAGAGAGAAAGCAGGGAATTATAGACCAGTAAGCTTAACATCTGTAGCGGGGAAAATTCTTGAATCCATTGTCTTGGACTTTATAGCAGAACATTTAGAAAGCAGTGGCAGGATCAGTCAGTCAGCATGGATTTATGAAGGGAAAATCATGCTTGGCAAATCTGTTGGAATTCTTTGAGGATGTCGCCTGTACAGTTGACAAGGGGGAGCCAGTCGATGTGGTATATTTGGACTTTCAGAAGGCGTTTGAAAAAGTCCCGCATAAGAGATTATTGTGCAAAATTAAAGCGCATGGGATTGGGGGAAGTGTGTTTAAGTGGATAAAAAAACTGGTTGGCCGAGAGACACAAAGAGTAGGGATTAATGGGTCCTTTTCAAATTGGCAGGCAGTAACTAGTGGGGTGCCACAGGGATTGGTGCTGGGACCCCAGCTATTCACAATATATATTAATGATTTGGATGAGGGAACAAAATGTAACATCTCAAAGTATGCAGGTGATACCAAGTTAGGTGGGAGGGTGAACTGTGACGAGAATGCAGGGATCCTACAGCATGATCTGGACAGGTTGGGCGAGTGGGCAAATCAATGGCAGATGCAGTATAATTTGGATAAGTGTGAGGTTATTCACTTTGGAAGCAAAAGCAGGAAGGCGGATTATTACCTGAATGGTTGTAAATTGGGAGAGGGGGAGTGTGCAGCGGGACCTGGGTGTCCTTGTGCACCAGTCGTTGAAGGTAAGCATGCAGGTGCAGCAGGCAGTAAAGAAGGCTAATGGTATGTTGGCCTTCATTGCGAGAGGTTTTGAGTATAGAAGCAGGGATGTCTTGCTGCAATTATACAGGACCTTGGTGAGGCCATGTGGAGTATTGTGTGCAGTTTTGGTCTCCTTTTCTGAGGAAGGATGTTCTTGCTCTTGAGGGATTGCAGCCAAGGTTTACCAGACTGATTCCAGGGATGGCAGGACTGTCATTTGAGGAGAGATTGACTAGGTTGGGATTGTTCTCACTGGAGTTCAGAAGAACGAGGGAGGATCTCATAGAGACTTATAAAATTCTAACAGGACTAGACAGGGTAGATGCAGGGAAGATATTCCCAATGGCGGGTCTGTCCAGAACCAGGGGTCACAGTCTGAGGATTTCGGACAGAAATGAGAAGACATTTCTTCACCCAAAGAGCGGTGAGCCTGTGGAATTCATTACCACAGGAAGTAGTTGATGCTAAAACGTTGAATATATTCGAGAGGTGGCTAGATGTAGCACTTGGGGAGAATGAGATCAAAGGTTATGGGGAGAAAGCAGGATTAGGCTACTGAGTTGGATGATTAGCCATGATCGTGATGAATGGCGGAGCAGACTCGAAGGGCCAAAAGGCCTCCTCCTGCTCCTATCTTCTATGTTTCTTTCGGAACTTGTGGGATGAAAACGGAGCACCCGGAAGAAACCCACGCAGCCACGGAGAGAACGTGCAGACTCCGCACAAACAGTGACCCAAGCCAGGAATCGAACCTGGGACCCTGCTGCTGTGAAGCGACAATGCTAACCACTGTGCTACCTGACGCCCATACTTTGTCTTAAAGACAAGCATCAAATGTACCTTTCAACTGAAAGTGTGTGTTTAGGGGATGATGGCTGTTGCTGTAATAACCTGCACAGGATACAGGGTTTGGGGATGATTGTTTTCCCTGTGCTCCTCCTGAAGTACGAGCTCCCCCACTCGGGGCAGGGAATCTTACCCATACTTGTATAAAAGGTTGTCCAGTCAGAAACCTACCAAAAGGAGGGAGTACCTGGTGAGGTTCCCCTGGTACTAATGTATATAATTGTTGTAAAAGAAATGTTGTTTACTTCTTAGAACATAGAACAGTACAGCACAGAACAGGTCCTTGATGTTGTGCCGAGCAATGATCACCCCACTTAAACCCACGTAACCTGTGCTTACTTTGAACTCCCCGTGCCTTACTTCAGATATTATGGGGTGAATTGTCCTCTTCAGCTCTCCTCATGAGCATGGAAATTGTAGGTAAATTCTACATTGGTCACACCAATTTTATTAAAAGATTAAAGGGGTCTGTTAATGGGGTCGCACACACTTTTATCCGGGAGTGCTCTGGAAATCATAACATTAATAACAGGATAATAAGAATAATTTAATTTTTTTAAATGGTGCCTTTTTAACAATCTGCACACACAAACAGCTGGGAAGAGTGAAACATGCAATGCTTACCTCTACTCCAGTCTTAAAGAGTTTTGAGAGCGTCGCTGGTATGCGGAAGTGTTTTACGAAAACACCGGTATAAAATGTTGCAATGTTAAACCATATGTACATCATAACAAATTTGAACTTGGGGGGGCAAAGAATTCCCATTAGTATTGTGCCGCTGCTAATAGTGAAGATAAGATCAGACCATGTTTGACAGAGGTGAAAGCAAATGCGGCGGGCATGCACAGGGCGAGCGGATTGTTGCAAGGCCACCTTTCGCTAATTTATTCTTGCTCTTCAGCACCGGAGACGACTGATGACATGGATTTCCATCTAAAACTGCTGAAGCTTCTCGAAGATGAGGAAGGAAACCTGAAGGACAGTATACCAGGTAAACTATCTGCTTGACAGCTCACCTGCAAGCTCCTCATGTTACCAACTGCCAGGGGGGGAGTAGGCGCAGACGGGACCAGAAAATCTGGGGAACGGTCAAATATCTGTTGACTTTGAACGGGCATTCCCAGTTCCCCTTCTGGCAGGACAGGATGTCAGAGTTTAGAATTGAAAACGAATAACAGAAGATATTAGGGTGGATGTCCAAACGCTTGGTGAAAGAACGTAGAACATAGAACAGTACAGCACAGAACAGGCCCTTCGGCCCTCGATGTTGTGCCGAGCCATGATCACCCTACTCAAACCCACATATCCACCCTCTACCCGTAACCCAACAACCCCCCCCCCCCCCCAAACCTTACATTTTAGGACACTACGGGCAATTTAGCATGGCCAATCCACCTAACCCGCACATCTTTGGACTGTGGGAGGAAACCGGAGCACCCGGAGGAAACCCACGCACACACGGGGAGGACGTGCAGACTCCACACAGACAGTGACCCAGCCGGGAATCGAACCTGGGACCCTGGAGCTGTGAAGCATTTATGCTAACCACCATGCTACCATGCTGCCCATGTTGGTTTTATTTATTTTATTTCTTTCATAAATTTAGAGTACCCAATTCTTTTCTTTTCCAATTGAGGGGCGATTTCGCGTGGCCGATCCGCCTACCCTGCACATCTTTGGGTTGTGGGGGTGAGACCCACACAGAAGCGGGGAGAATGTACAAACCCCACACCGACAGTGATCCGGGATCGAACCCGAGTCCTCGGCGCCATGAGGCAGCAGAGCTAACCATTGTGCCGCCTAGAGGTTGGTTTTAAAATGGAAAGTGAGATATAAGGGTGAGAGGTGTAGGGAAGAGTTTAAGGCTCAGACAGCTGATGGCATGGCCACCAGGAGGGGCGCGATTAAATTGGGTATTTCCAAGGGGTCACAATTAGATGAGCGTTGTTACCGCAGAGGGTTGTGGGACTGAAGGAGACTTATAGAGATAGGGAGGGGTGTGGCCATGGATGGATTTGAGAACCAAGATGAGTATGTTAAAATCAAGGCGCTGTTTGACTGGGAACCAGTGCGAGGGTTAGCAGGGTCAAGGGTGATAGGGTCAAGGGGTGAGGGGCTGGTTTAGCTCACCAGGCTAAATCGCTGGCTTTTAAAGCAGACCAAGCAGGCCAGCAGCACGGTTCGATTCCCGTACCAGCCTCCCCGGACAGGCGCCGGAATGTGGCGACTAGGGGCTTTTCACAGTAACTTCATTGAAGCCTACTCGTGACAATAAGCGATCTTCTTCTTCTTCTTCTTCTTCAAGGGACTAGGTTTACCTCTGCTCCAGGTAACTCCTGGCATGATTTGAGAAAAGGGCAGCAGGATTTTAAGTTTTCGGTGGGTACGATGTGGGGGACCAATCAGGATCCCTTACACACTGGTTAGCACAGTCGCTTCACAGCGGCAGGGTCCCAGGTTCGAATCCCAGCTTGGATCACTGTGCAAAGTCTGCAAGTTCTCCCCGTGTCTGCGTGTGCTTCGGTTTCCTCCCACAGTCCAAAGATGTGCAGGTTAGGTGGATTGGCCATTGCCCTTTGTGTCTAAAAAGGTGAGGTGGGGTGACTGGGATACGGGAATCGGGTGGAGGTAGGGGCTTAAGCAGGGGTGCTCTTTCCAAGGCCCGGTGCAGACTCGATGGGCCGAATGGCCTTCTTCTGCATTGTAAATTCTATGATTCTATGATCATGTTGAAATACTCAAGTCTAGAGGTAAAAAACGCATGAATGAGAGAGAGCTGATACAGAGCGAAGTCAAGTAATATTACAGAAGTGGAAATAGGCAATCCTAGTGATGGTGTGAATATATGATTAGAAGCTCATTTATCAGAAGCCAAATAGACTGCCTTAATCTCAGACTGTTGTAGGGAAGGGGCTGATTCAGTATCTTGGGACCCAGGACCAAAAACACACAGTCCAATGTAGCAATAGCTAGTGGAGAGAGATGGGGGTGAGGTGTCAAACTGGGGTGCCATCAGTGTACGCGTGAAACCTAATGTGGTATCTTTGGATAATGGTGTGAAGGGGGCGACATGTTTTTGAGAAATAGGAGGAGGCCAAAGATAGGTCCCTGGCAGATACTCGAGTTAAGGGTGCGAAAATGGGAAGGGAAACCATTGCAAACGGCTGGAGCGAAAAACGTAAAAGAATCCCACAGCAGATGTGCCCTGTGATGCCTCATTCTGGTGTGTTCATGGGTTAAAAATATCACCGGCCTCCAATTCGTCGAAAATAAACGTTACGGAGACTGTGCAGGGATGGTGTTTTGTGAGTCTGATCGTCCCCATGTCACAGAGCAGGGCACAACACAGCGAGAAAATACTGCGCAGGAGGAATAGGGGGTGTCGGGGGCCCTTCCTGCTCCCTCAGTACAGCACTGGAGTGGGACAGGATCGCCCAGCGTTCTGACTCTGACAAGGGTACTCATCGAGTCATGGCTGGAAAAACAGCCCAATGGTGTTTATTTCCTCAGTTCCCAAGGAAGGACAAAGTTATTGCTGGGAGTTACCCTTTGAAACCAGGCTAGTATTTGTTTGGGAAATATTTCAACTGGTTAAGAAACAATCTCCGGTGTAAGTGATTCTTTATAAGTGCACAGTAGTGTATTTAGGCCAGGTGGTAAAACTGCATTCCATCACACGCAGGTCCAGATTCTTATGTAATTGGAGTGTGGATTTGTAATACTGTGGCTGACAAATCATCCATCATTTTTTGTTTTGTTTGTGGGGGGTGGGGTGGGGGGGTTGGGAAGGGAGAGGGAAAAAGGTCATAATCTTGTAATCTGAAAAGAAAATGATATTTTGATATTATGCCAGATGCCGCGTTGAGCTCATTTCAAAGACTATCAGACAATTACTTTCTCCGAAATCCATTTCTAGTATAAATACAAATAATGTGACAGAGTAACAGCTTGTGTTTGACATCTTGCAATACGATTTAGCTTTAGATTGTGGAGGCAGTTCATCAGAATCAAATGCATGAATACATTTGGCCAATTTTTGCTTGATAGGTATCATTGGATATTTTGTTAAAAAGCAGCTTAAAGATCATGAATACAGAACATTAAATTGTCATTGCTGTGTGCTTTTTGCTGGAGTAGTGAGCACGGCAGTCTGTTCTTTAATGAGCTCAAAGCTCTTTTACAACCAGAGTAGATGTGACTGATTGCTCCAGTAATCACCATGGGACAATTCTTCAATTTGTTCATAAAATATGCCAGTGAGGTGGTTGCACCTATTAAAGACAAGCCGTTATTGTTTCCAAGAGCGGAAGCAATGTAAAGCATGGTGTCATCTTCCTCATATTTTATTGGCTGTATTTCAGAAGAGGCAGTCTCAGCAATCCTTCACCTGGATGATCCTATGTTAATGCATTCCGTGGAAATTGATCGGCTTTCCAGGTGGGCCAGCCCATTGCTTGTCCTCCCATTATTGCTGACATCGGTAATGAGGCCGATATGAACAACAATGGTCTTGTGCTCCTCAGGTTTATTCAGGCAAAGTAATGGACAAGGCCTTAAATCTCATTGTTAAGTGCGAAAGCTGTGGCTACAGCAGTGGTTTGGCGAGCTCTGTCCGTTCCGCCGAATGTATGTGTCCCGTTTGTCTCTCTAACTCACAAAGTCTTGAATTTTCCCGCTGCCTCCGTGGCTACCTGGCCCTCTCCTTCGTCACCCCCAACTCCTCATCACCTTCCCACGGCACCTTTGCATGGAATCTCAGAAGGTCCAACACCTGCCCTTTACTTCCTCACTGTCCAAGGCCCCAAATTAGGGGCAGCACGGTAGCATTGTGGATAGCACAATCGCTTCACAGCTCCAGCGTCCCAGGTTCGATTCCGGCTTGGGTCACTGTCTGTGCGGAGTCTGCACATCCTCCCCGTGTGTGCGTGGGTTTTCTCCGGGTGCTCCGGTTTCCTCCCACAGTCCAAAGATGTGCAGGTTAGGTGGATTGGCCATGAGAAATTGCCCTTAGTGTCCAAAATTGCCCTTTGTATTGGGTGGGGTTACTGGGTTATGGGGATAGGGTGGAGGTGTTGACCTTCGGTAGGATGCTCTTTCCAAGAGCCGGTGCAGACTCGATAGGCCAAATGACTTCCTTCTGCACTGTAAATTCTATTAAAAAAAATAAAAAAAATACTCCTACCAGGTGAAGCAATGTTTCACTTGCCCCCCCTTCAATTTGCTCTACTGCATTTGGTGCTCCCAATGATAAGGCCTATGCTGGGGAGACTAAACACACTGTGTGAACGCTTTGTGGGACACCTTAGCACAGTGCACAAGCATGACCCTGGCCTTCCTGTCGCTGGCTATTTTAACACAGCACCTTGCTCTCATGTACACATATCTGTCCTTGGCCTGCTGCAATGTTCCAGTGAAGCCCAACGCAACTGGAGGAACAGCACCTCATCTTCCGGTTAGGCATTTTACAGTCTTCTGGACTTAATGTTAATTTCAACAACCTCAGGGACCTCTCCTCCACCTTGACCCTCTTTTTTTATCCAATATTTTTGGCCCAACGACCCCTTTTCCCCACAGGGAATCTCTCACTCACTCTGAAGTTTTGCTTTCACAGAGCGCTGACCCTTGTTGTGCTATTAACTTACTCAGCATTCTACCTTTATGCCACTATCAGCACCTTCTTTTGTACTTAACGCTACCATTAACACTTTCATTTTCTTGTGCCCATGACAGCTTAGTCAAACCTCTTCTGGCTCACACATACCACACACCTTCCATTTCGATCCATCTGCTTCCCCCCTTCTTAAACAGTTTAAAATCCTTCACATTTCTCCCTCTCTTTAACTCTGAAGAAGAGTACAGACTTGAAAAGTTATCTCCATTTCTCTCTGCCGAGATCCTGCCAGACCTGACGAATTTTCCCAGCACTTTCTCCTTTAGTTTCAGATTTCCAGCATTCGGAATATTTTGCTTTGTATTAGTTTGATATGTCCACGATCATTTTCTACTGAACAGCTCAGGCGCAAATACTGTAATTGTTCTGAAGAAGCAGCAGGTGAGCTCGAAATGGTGCCTGGTATTGTGTTGACATGGAATAAATCTGTACATAATAAATAAGAAATAAGAAGGCATATGTGATGTACCATCAATTCGACTCAAGACACATTTAGGATCCAAACTGTGGCTTTAATCAGCTAGTTGTTAGCCCGGTGGTCGACTACAGAGAATGACCGACCGCCGGGAACTCTGGGTACTTATACCCCACCTCGGAGGCGGGGCCTACTTGCCTCTCGACCAATTGGAGAGCAGTCACATGACTAGTCCCAACCAATCGGGCGAGAGGCACATGACCAGCCAGAACCAATGGGAAGCCAGTGCTCTGCACCAATGGCAGTGCTCATATCCATGCCACCACAGTATATGAGAGACACTTGTGAGGGCTTGATCATTTTGATCACCTGCCAAACCACACACCCCTATCAAGAGAGGTGCGGACAGGGGGAACCAACTCTCACCTATGGCTCCAGGTAGCTGGTTGTGAATGCCAGCGGCCATAACCGGGATGGCAGCTGTGCAAACCTAACTGAAGGGTACGTCATCTGCAGCTGGTGTGCTGTGGTGACGCCACCCCTTCTAAGTGCACTGGGACTGGGAACGCTGGGTAAGGTCAAAGATCTGAACAAGTTAGCAGGACAATGGCTCAGAAGGCGGAGACTACCAAGGTGTGTGACGCGGGTGGAGCACTGGCATTGCCAATCTGTGCAAGCCTGTGACATGAACTGCTTTCATATTGTAAACATCCAGAAACAGAGGGAAGACTTTCAAGTGATAATGATAACCCTTTAAAATATATTTCAGTCGCTGCTTCGCTTTGAGTGCAGTTTTTAAGAAGCGTTCTGCTGTCCATGCCGAGAATGCTTCCTTCTACTCCCCTGTTCTTCGGCCAGGTCCATATCATTTCAGACCTCTCTGGTGGAACATAATGTGCACTGTGTGTATAATGGTTGTTTTAGGTGGGAGGAGTTCTCGAGGCTAGCGCTGTTACTGAAGGTCAGATTGACAAGGCGCCCATGGTATAACGTGTTCAGGAGCACTCTCCCATGTATTTAATGACAGAAACCACTGAAGCTCGCGTGGGGCGTGAAAGCGCTGGAGTGCACAGCAAAATACTAGGCCTGCGGCAGGAGGTGGAGAGTGAGGCGATCCCCCCTTATGTCGAGCAGTTCGAGGAGAGCGTAAAGGATGACGTGATTCTGGTTGGCAGCCTTTCACTGGAACAGGTCAGAGCTGAAAACGAAATAATAATGTTGTCTCAACCCTTTCTGTTTTTATGCTGTACCTCCCTGTGCCGCCTACCAAAATAATTTTTGTTATCCTTGAATGACTGACACAAGCTGAGCATCACAGGGACCAAAATAATTGAGGAAAGGCGCTAGTTGTTTATTTATAAATCCCATTTTCCATATTACAAATATGATTGTATTACCATACAAATTAAGAATGTGGATCGTATGTATTTAAGGATTAGTGGAATACTCATTGAAAAATAGTTTGAGAACATGTGAACAGGGAGATCCACAAATAACCTCATTTTTGTTCCTCCCATGAAAGTACCTCCATGAATCATCAATTTATTCAGCATATGAAATACCAGGGAGTATTTTTGTGTCTATATAATTACAGGCTAACAAGAATCTTTGAGACGATCATTTCACATCGGAACAACCTTAAAATAAAAGGGGGACTAATGTACAGTCAACGGTTGTGTTAGTAGCACTGACAACAGAGCAATCATCCGAGGACCTTATTTGGTGGTTAAGAGCATCGTAATCTATATTTTTCTTTTGCCTGAATAGGCTCGAGATCAACGACAGAGGTTTCTTAGTGCACACATGGATTGTCGGTCGCTGGAGAAGCATCTGGTTCTGTTGGAAAAGCTGTCTGTCAAAACACAGGAGGCAGAAGCCAAGGAACGAGTGATGGCATTTGTAAGGAAAAAAACGAAGGTATCCTGATCCCTTGCCGTGCATGTTTCAACTGTAAATTCGATGTCTCTCTGCGGCTGAATATTATTCTGCCAGGAGATATTTGCCATCCATTTCTTATCAGATTAGGTCATGATTCATTTCTTTTTTAATGCGGAACCAAAATGATGGGCTTTTGAGGAGAGCCCCCCTCACTTAATGATGACTCATAAGTCCATCTACTCCCTTAACACTGTTGCAATCGAGGCTGTAAATCGTTACAATCATCGATTATTTTCAGTGTCTTTATTGACAGTCTTCAACAGAAACCCCAGTTAAAACGTCCAACGCTGACATTGGAATGATGTGTGACTGAAACAACCAGGCTAGAAATATCGGATCAACGGGCTGTTTTGAGTTCTTGTATGTTTCTGAGTGATTGTTGCATAATGTGATGGCTTATTTTGTATTCCCACTTAAATTGCAACTTAAGCTCACTCGAGTAATATTTTCTCTCCCAGTGGAACAAACTTTGTTCGCCGAGTATAATCAAATGATTTCAGCAAATACCTGTGACATGGGCATTTTGCTTTTAGCAACAGCACTGTGCATTGGTTACGTAGAGTTAAGCAATTATGTTAGGACAGCAAAGCTGAAAGAGAAATATAAATGGCTCGCATGCCCTGATTAAATTTGACAGCTCTGCTGCAGATTGCTATTATGTTGCCTGTCTTCGTTTGAGAAGTGTTCGCCTCGTTACTTATTTTTATTTAAGGGCAAACTTTCCACATTTTTTGCTTCTCAGTCGCCTCGAGTAATCCACCAACTTTATCTGAGGAAGTGGATGGCTGATTGCTCTCAGGTCTCCACTGATATCATCTTGAATTTGCTTCCAGACCAAGCTAAAGCTGAGACACTCTGTACAGGATTCCCCATCTCCTGGAGGGGTGGGGGGTGTTGATTGGTTTATTGGGGGGGGGGTCGCTCAGTGTCATTACAATGAAGCCTTCGATCCCTTGACGTTGCACGTTGGTTATTCCCATAAGGGGCTGAATCTCACTGAAAAGAGATAGGTGCTATTGAAGTTTTTCATCTTGCACTCGTCAGGACAAATGCAAGAATACCCAATTTCAAACAATCACAACAATTTATACTGCGGGAGAACAGGGTGCTGATTGGTTAACTCTGATTAGCCAAGGCGTTCCCTTGGAGCAGTGTTTTTCAAACCTTTTCTCCGGGGACCCATTTTTGCCAACCTTCGGGACCCACGCCGGCCAACCTTGGCGACCCACGCCGGCCAACCTTTGCGAACCACGCCGGCCGCCCATCGCAACCCATGCCGGCCGACCTGTGCAGCCCACGCCGGCCGTCCTTCGCGGCGACCCACCATTTTCTCTTACCTTGTTTGCTGCTGGCAAAATGGAGGAATCACAATTGCATGATGTCGAGTTCAGGGGGCGTGACCTGCTCTCGGCCTCCCTTCAGGCAGGAAGATTACATAGAATTTTTAAAAAATCTTCTGCGTCTCGCATTTCGCAAATTCGCGGTCAACAACCGCAGCAGCCGGCTTTTAACAATTCCGGCGGGGAGCAGCCTTCATAAAGACTGCAACTATATAAAAAATGCGGCCGCACTGCACATGTGTGGCTACTCATCAGTGCGCATGCGCAAACCCGCGATGGATGGCTCCGCGACCCTCCCGATGCCCGCCCGCCTCCCAGCCTCAGGTCGCGCCTCCGACTTTGAAAATGGCTGCCTTGGAGGAAACAATGGGGAACTATATTATCACAAGCTCCTTAAAAAGGCGCGTGGCTCCTTGTCCAATCAGGGCAGGTCGATCAATGGAGTTTAATTGATGTTTAATTTGTCCTCCAGCACTCCCAGGACAGCAGCCTGTGTTTCTATGGAGGAGGAGGAGAGATCAACTACTTCAAGGATAACAGCCGTTGCTGCAGATTCCAGTGCATTACGGTGCATTGATTCCTGCAATGAGAAGAAAACTTTGGACATATTCCTGCAAATCATAACTGTAAACTCCAGGACTGCCTGTGTCAGCTGCCGCACACACTTGGAGGTGAAGTAATTTTTCTCCGATATCGGACTACCATTAGGAAGGTGCCTCGCTTTCAACCGTTCCAAGAATCTTCCTGTGTCTTATCCTCACTGATATCATCGCTTTCATGTGGATGAAAGTACCTGAGCCGGGTATGTGGGGTGAGGAGGTTAATGTCGCATGAGTGAGATTAAGGGGTTTGTGACCGAGGATCAGGAGGAGGATCTTGTTCCAAGGATTCCTGAGTGGACATGTCCTCAACTTCAACACCCTCATCATCGTTATTCTCAATAGCATCATCGTCATGGACCGTGAGGAAAGCTTCCTTCCCTTAGCCCCCTTAATCATTCTCTTCCTCTCAGTTTTCAGTGTTGGCTCCGCAGGGCAAGAGCTGGGAATGGGTGAGGAGAACCCCCATGGAGTCAGCTGTAGCTCAGTTTGTAGCAACCTCTCACCTTTCAATCAGAAGGTTGTGGGTTCGCACCCAGGTCTTTGGCACAAATATCTCGGCTGACGTTCCAGCACAAAACTGCGGGAGTGCTGCAGTGTTGGAGGTGCCATACGTAAGATGAGATGTTAAATGGAGGCTTGGTATTCCCTCTCAGGTGAATGGAAAATATCCCATTCTGAAGAAGGATTACTGACAGTGTCCTGGCCAATATCTATACCTCAACCAACATCAGAAAATTAAATTGTCTGGTCATTATCACATTGTTGTGTGTGGGAGCTTGCTGTGTACATATTGGCTGCTACATTTCCTGCATTACAATGGTCACGGCACTTCAAAAGCACTTCATTGGCTGTCAAGGACTTTAATAATAATAATCTTTATTGTCACAAGTAGCCTTACATTAACACTGCAATGAAGTTACTGTGAAAAGCCCCTCGTCCCCACGCTCCGGCTCCTGTTTGGGTACACAGAGGGAGAATTTAGAATATCCAATTTACCTAACAGCACGTCTGATGCTCGATCAATGACTCCAGAAGCGAGATTGGATGACAACTGAAGGCTTTATTGGACGAGATGTTCCCCCAGCAGCGCAGGTACAGAATGCAGCTGCTGGGGAGACACAGGCTTTTATACTCCGCCTTACTGGGCGGAACCAGCAGGCAGGCTTCACCAATGATTTTTTTTTTAAAATTTAGATTAGCCAATTATTTTTTCCAATTAAGGGGCAATTTAGCGTGGCCAATCCACCTACTCTGCACATTTTTGGGTTGTGGGGGCGAAACCCACGCAGACACGGGGAGAACGTGTAAACTCCACATGGACAGTAACCCAGAGGCGGGATCGAACCTGGGACCTCAGTGCCGTGAGGCGGTTGTGCTAACCACTAGGCCACCGTGCTGCCCTGGCTTCACCAATGATATTGCTGTCTCAGATACCTCCCACACCAATGGTCTTACAGCATCAACCTAGGTACCGTAATACCCCTAATACCGATTACCACATCCACCCTCTGTTAAAAAAAAAGAGTCCGGCGGGGGTGGTGGTCTCGCGTTATACCGTGGTAGAGGTTGAGGTTATGTTGGTACCCGGTATACATTAGTACAGTGTTTTGCATCGTTACATGTCACAACTATTTACAGTATTTATTTACATTCAAAATGAAGCAATTAGTCGATCGGGGGCCCTGGTCGTCCTCGGCGATTGCCGCAGTTTCAGCGGTGATGCAGGCGCCGGCTCGGGCATCCATGGCTCCGGGAGCATGGCTTCGGCTTCTTCGGCAGCTTCATCACCCCTAGATGGGACCAGTGGGAGGACCGATCCACCTGGGAAGGGGGCGGCTGTGGGGTGCGCTGGTGGGAGGAAGGGTGGGGTTGGTGGTGGGGGTGTGGGTGGGGATCCAGTGGGCGCCAGGTCCCGTAGGGAGACCGTATCCTGTCGGCCATCGGTGGTACGCCACGTAGGCGTACTGAGGGTTAGTGTAAAGGAGGTGGACCCTTTCGACCAATGGGACCGACTTGTGCGCCCGCACGTGTTTGCAGAGCAGGATGGGTCCAGGAGCTGCCAGCCAGGTTGGGGGCGAGGTCCCGGAGGAGGACATCCTAGGGAAGACAAGGAGACGTTCGTAAGGTGTTTGGTTGGTCGTGGTACACAGTAATGATCGGATGGCGTGGAGAGCATCCGGAAGGACCTCCTGCCAGCGGGAGACTGAGAGATTCCTGGACCGTAGGGCCAGTAGGACGGTCTTCCAGACCGTTCCGTTCTCCCTCTCTAGCTGTCCGTTTCCCCGGGGGTTATAACTGGTCATCCTGCTCGAGGCAATGCCCTTGCTGAGCAGGAATTGACGCAGTTCATCACTCATAAAGGAGGACCCCCTATCACTGTGTATGTAGGCGGGGAAACCGAGCAGTGTAAAGATACTGTGGAGGGCTTCTATGACGGTGGCTGTGGTCATGTCGGGGCAGGGGATGGCGAATGGGAACCGGGAGTACTCGTCAATCACGTTCAGGAAATACAGGTTGTGGTCGGTGGACGGGAGGGGCCCTTTGAAGTCCACACTGAGGCGTTCAAAGGGACGGGAAGCCTTTATAAGGTGCGCTCTCTCTGGCCTGTAGAAGTGCGGCTTGCACTCCGCGCAGATTTGGCAGTTCCTGGTGGCGGTCCTGACCTCCTCGATGGAGTAGGGCAGGTTGCGGGTCTTGATGGAAGAATCGAGTGACCCCCGGGTGGCAGAGGTCCTCGTGGAGGGTGTGTAGTCGATCCACTTCTGCTTTGGAACATGTGCCGCAGGATAGGGCAGCAGGAGGCTTGTTTAGCTTCCCGGGACGATACAAGATCTCATAGTTGTAGGTGGAGAGCTCGATCCTCCACCGTAAGATCTTATTGTTCTTTATCTTGCCCCGCTGTGCATTATCGAACATGAAAGCAACCGACCGTTGGTCAGTGAGGAGAGTGAATCCCCTGCTGGCCAGGTAATGCCTCCAGTGCCGCACAGCTTCTACTATGGCCTGGGCCTCCTTTTCAACGGAGGAATGGCAAATTTCTGAAGCGTGGAGGGTGTGTGAGAAGAAGGCCATGGGTCTGTCCGCTTGGTTGAAGGTCGGACGCGTCGCTCTCGACTTGGAAGGGAAGGGATTCATCGATTGCGTTCATCGTGGCCTTTGCGATGTCCGCTTTGATGCAGCTGGAGGCCTGGTGGGCCTCTGCCGACAGGGGAAAAACCATGGATTGGATTAGTGGGCGGGCCTTGTCCGCATAGTTGGGGACCCACTGGGCATAATATGAAAAAAATCCCAGGCGGCGTTTCTGGGCCTTGGAGCAGTGGGGGAAGGGAAACTCCATGAGGCGGCACATGCGTTCGGGATCAGGGCCTATAACTCCATCATGCACTACGTAGCTGAGGATGGCTAGATGGTCGGTGCTGAACACGCATTTGTCCTTGTTGTAGGTTAGATTAAGGATTTTTGCGGTATGGAGGAATTTTCGGAGGTTGGTGTCGTGGTCCTGCTGGTCGTGGCCGCAGATGGTGACGTTATCGAGGTACAGAAACGTGGCCCGCAAACCGTACCGGTCAACCATTCGGTCCATCTACCATTGGAAGACCGAGACTCCATTTGTGTCACCAAAGGGAACCCTTAGGAAGTGGTAGAGCCACCCATCTGCTTCGAATGCAGCGTATTTGCGGTCGCTTGGGCAGATGGGGAGCTGGTGGTAAGCGGACTTGAGATCCACCATGGAAAAGACCTTGTATTGTGCAATCTGGTTGACCAAATCAGATATGCGGGGGGAGAGGGTACGCATCGTGCTGCCAATACCTGTTGATGGTCTCACTATAATTGATGACTATCCTATGCTTATCCCCGGTCTTTACAACCACTACTTGAGCTCTCCAGGGACTGTTGCTAGCCTCAATAACACCTTCCTTCAGTAACCGCTGGACTTCCGACCTAATGAAGGTCCGGTCCTGGGCACTGTACCGTCTGCTCCTGGTGGTGACGGGTTTGCAATCCGGGGTGAGGTTCGCAAAAAGGGAAGGCGGATCGACCTTGAGGGTCGCGAGGCTGCAGACAGTAAGGGGCGAATATAGGGCCGCCGAATTTAAAAGTTAAATTCTGGAGGTTACATTGGAAGTCTAACCCTAGGAGCATGGCAGCACAGAGGTGTGGGAGGACGCAGAGCCGGAAATTTTACAATTCCCTTCCCTGGTCCGTGAGGTTTGCTATGCAGAACCCTTTGATCTCTACAGAGTGAGATCCGGAGACCAGGGAGATTCTTTGGTTAACTGGGTGGATGTGAAGAGAACAGCGCCTTACTGTGTTGGGGTGTATGAAGCACTCCGTGCTCCCAGAGTCGATCAGGCAGGATATTTTGTGTCCATTGATGAGCACAGTCGTCGTCGAGGTCGAGAGCGTTTGGGGTCGAGACTGGTCCAGGGTCACCGAGGCGAGTTGTGGTAAAAGTTGGAGATTTTCCTTGGGCGGTGTGTGGTCCTCCGAATCGGGGTCCTGAGACTCCAGCCAAGATGCGGCGCCCATCCGCCGCACGTGGTCCCTGGGGAACAAGATGGCGGCGCCCGGGGCCTGCACGTGGCTCTGGAAAAGGAAGATGGCGGCGCCCGCTGGCCGCATGTGGCTCGTGGAGAGAGTTGGGGTGGTGGTCCCGGTTCACCCCCGGAGACCGCGGCGACCGCCCAGGCCTGGCATACTGCCACGAAATGGCCCTTTTTGCCGCACCCTTTGCAGGTGGAGGAGGGGGCCGGTCAGCGCTGCCGGGGGTGCTTGGCTTGCCTGCAGAAATAGCAGCCGGGTCCCCCGGGGTTGCCTGGTAGTCACGCAGCACAAGCTTGTTGGGGGATGGGGGATGCATCGGGGCCGGCCGCGGGGTCGTTCCACGCTGCCCAAGGGCCTGCCGCGCGGTCGGGGACGTACGCGCGGGCGTTTCGGGAACCCACATCCAGGGAGCTAGCGAGGGCCCGAACCTCCTTGAGGCCTAGTATCTCTTTCTCTAGCAACAGCTGACGGATTTGGGAGGACAGCATACCTGCAATGAATGCGTCCTGGAATAAAAGTTCTGTGTGGTCGCTGGCTGAAACTTGCGGGCAGTCTCAGTTCCTACCTAACACCAGGGGCGCACGGTAGAATTCATCCAGCGATTCCCCCGGGATTTGTTGCCTCGTCGCTAGCAGATGTCGGGCGTAGACCTGATTTACTGGGCGAATGTATTGTCCTTTCAACAGGGCCATCGTGGCCTCGAAGTTGTCGGCATCCTCGATGAGGGTGTAGGTCTCTGGGCTCACCCTTGAGTGGAGAATTTGAATCTTCTGGTCCTCCGTGGGTGCAGTTGTGGCCGTCCTGAGGTACCGGTTGAAGCACGCCAGTCAGTGTTTGAAGGTTGCCGCTGAGTTTGCCACGTGGGGGCTAAGTTGCAGACACTCCGGCTTGATGCGGAGCTCCATTCTTTAAAATCTAGTCCAATAAATTGATGCTCGATCAATGACTCCAGAAGCGAGATTGGATGACAATTGAAGGCTTTATTGGATTAGATGCTTCCCCCAGCAGTGCAGGTACAGAATGCAGCTGCTAGGGAGACACAGGCTTTTATACTCCGCCTTACTGGGCGGGACCAGCAGGCAGGCTGCACCAATGATATTGCTGTCTCAGATACCTCCCACACCAATGGTCTTACAGCATCAACCTGGGTACCGTAATATCCCTAATACCGACTACCACAAAGGGCGCGATTCTCCGCTCCCCACGCTGGGTGGGAGAATCGCGGGAGGGCCGGGCGACTCACGACACGCCGCCCTGGCACCCCCCGAGATTCTCCCAACCCCCCGCTCGCGGAATCGCCGCTCGCCATTTTTCACGGCCTGATGTTCCAGACCTGTTCACGCCGGCGGCAACAACACCTGGCCGCTGCCGTCCTGAACATGGCGCCAAATCTTTGTTTGTGGCTTGTGGGGGGCGGAGAGGGGAGTGAGCACCACGGCTGTGCTCGGGAGGGGACTGGCCTGCGATCAGTGCCCACCGATCGTCGGGCCAGCGTCTCCATGCAACGCACTCTTTCCCCTCCGCCGCCCCGCAAGATCAAGCCGCCACGTCTTGCGGGGCAGCGGGGGAAGATGGCAACCGCGCATGCGCGGGTTGGAACCGGCAGCTGTCGTGACGTTAGCCGCGCATGCGCGGGTTGGAGCCGGCAGCTGTCGTGACGTTAGCCGCGCATGCGCGGGTTGGAGCCGGGCAACCTGCGCATGCGCGGCTGACGTCACTTAGGCGCCGCCGTCGCGTCATTCTCGGTGCAAGCGTCAAGGCCTGGTGGCCGAGATTTATGGAGCGCCGCTCCTAGCCCCCGGGGGGGGGGGGGGGGGGGGGGGGGGGGGGTGAATAGGGTGGAGGAGCGACCTTCCCCGATGCCGCGCAGGAGCGGAGAATTCCGCCCAAATTCTTTCGGGACTTTGGGACATTCTGTGATCACGAAAGTTGCTAAATCACTGCAAGGCTTTTTTGGTGATGAAAGAGAGAGCGAAAGGCGAGGAAGCATGCTGTTCTGTGTTGCTTTGACACGATACAATGACAATAAGGGCCCTGTCACCTGAAGTGGCACAAAATTGCACACAAGTCAACTGTTACTGCTACCCAGCAGTCAACACGCTGAGTCAGACACTTCCCTGATTGGCGGCTCTCCCCACGCCCCAAACTGAGCCAGTATGGTCTAGCCTACAAAGAATGCTGATGGACTGAAATGCTTTATTGGCCAGCAATGAAGATAAATGAACAACATTCTGCAAATTTTAATTCACAAAGAAAATAAAATCAGTGAGCTAGCAACCACCGCAAAGGCAATTGGTCAGATGCATGACTTCCTTCATCTCCTTCAAGCGGCTCTGTTCCTTTATCATTCTGTAATCTGTGTAGTGTACACGCAACATCGTCTGAAAGTGTACGTCACTCAGGCTGCTGCCATATCTACAATCGATTGGGATTCTGTCTGGCCAGTGGTTGCCGATCCTCTCCCTGTTAAAAATTCCGGAATCGGATCCTTGGAATATTGCAGGGTGAGCCAACGGTGCAAGTCCTGCCGACGCCCGCCTGCCTACAGCAGGAGGATCGGTAGGTGGAGGTTTGGAGTGAACATGTAAAGCTTACAGGGTTCGAGACGGAAACAGCGGAGTCACCAAGCTGAAGACATGGACGCATAAAGGAAGCAATATGAAGAGACCCTCAAACCTCCGGACTGTGACATAAATGTTGTTCAAGTTAGGCACTGGAGTGGAACAGCGGGAATGTGTGCCACAAGGAATGTCAATACAGCAATCATTTGAAAGAGAATGGCACAAATATTGATTACTGGCTCCTCAGGCCCCCTTTCCAGTAAAGGGCGAGGTTTAATGATTTTACAAGGACAGCAAAGATAAGTGTCATGTCTGCAAGTGCTGTTAGTGCATGGTTTGTAAATGTTAGACATTGACCTGGGGGATTCTCCCCCCCCCCCTCCTCGCATGTTTCACGTTGGAAGAGGTGACCCACCATTAGTCAGCAGTAGGATCTTCTGGTCTCACCATTGCTAACAGAGATTCCCGCTGAATGCGCCCCTGCTGCTAGACACCGGGATCAGAGGAACCTCGGACCTCGCCGCAGTAAACGGCCGGAAAAGTCCGACCATAGGGTGGTACTTTGAGCTTGCGGTAATACCTCCCATAGTCTTAAAATGTGTCCACAAATCGAAGATGCATTTCACCCTGAGCAGTAACTGACCTGGAGTCACATATTTCAGTTGAATGGATGCTGCATCCACAGGAATTGGGCACGATTTTCACCTACGTGACACAAAAATTCTTGTCGTTGTGGGGACAGAGAGAGTGCACTATGAGCCGCATGTTCATATATCGCGGGGTGGGGGACAGGCGTGGGTACCGCTGCTGGGCATAGGTGGGGTGTGCTGGTGGGTGCCAGGGTGTGATAATAATAATAATAATCTTTATTATTGTCACATGTAGGCTTACATTAACACTGCAATGAAGTTACTGTGAAAAGCCCTTAGTCTCCACACTCCGGCGCCTGTTCGGGTACACGGAGAGAGAATTCAGAATGCTCAATTCACCTAACCTGCACGTCTTTCGGGTCTTGTGGGAGGAAACCGGAGCACCCGGAGGAAACATACGCAGACACGGGGAGAACGTGCAGACTCTGCACAGACAGTGACCCAAGCCGGGAATCGAACCTGGGACCCTGGCGCAATGAAGCAAAAGTGCTAAACACTGTGCTACTGTACCTCCAGGGCACCGACACGGTATTGTGCTGAGGTTGGTTCGGTGCCTACCGCCAGGTCGTCATGGGGGGCAGGGGGGCGGAGGGTGGGTGGGGGGTGACAGGCGGAACTGATGCCAGGGCTCAGATGCCAACTCACCTATTCGGCCCGCTGGAGGCTGTTGAGCTTCTTGCGGCACTGGTTGGCGGTCCTCCTGGTTACACTTTCCGAGCTGACGGCCGCTGACACTGCGTCCCAGGCGGCACTGGCTGATCTGTGGCTGACCCTTGACCCCTTCGGGGGAACAGGATATGAAGTCTGGACTCCACCGTGCCCTACACAAAGTGCTGGTGGACAAGGATAAGGGTGATCCGAGGGTGAATGTGCTCAATTGGGGGAAGGCTAATTATAACAATATTAGACGGGAACTGAAGAACCTAGATTGGAGGCGGATGTTTGAGGGTAAGTCAACATCTGACATGTGGGAGGCTTTCAAATGTCAGTTGAAAGGAATTCAGGACTGGCATGTTCCTGTGAGGAAGAAGGATAAATATGGCAAATATCGGGAACCTTGGATAAGGAGAGGTATTTTAGGCCATGTCAAAAAGAAAAAGGAGGCATTTATCAGGGCTAGAAGGCTGGGAACAGACAAAGCCTATGTGGAATATAAGGAAAGTAGGAAGGAACTTAAGCAAGGTGTCAGGAGGGCTAAAATGGGTCACGAAAAGTCATTGGCAAATAAGGTTTAGGAAAATCCCAAGGCTTTTTGCAGTACATAAAAAGCAAGAGGGTAGCCAGGGAAAGGGTTGGCCCACTGAAGGGCAGGAGAGGGAATCTATGTGTGGAGCCAGAGGAAATGGGCGAGGTACTAAATGAATACTTTGCATCAGTATTCACCAAAGAGAAGGAATTGGTGGATGTTGAGTTTGGAGAACGGTGTATAGATAGCCTGGGTCACATTGAGATCCAAAAAGAAGAGGTGTTGGGTGTCTTGAAAAATATTAAGGTAGATAAGTCCCCAGGGTCTGATGGGATCTACCCCAGAATACTGAAGGAGGCTAGAGAGGAAATTGCTGAGGCCTTGACAGAAATCTTTGGATCCTCACTGTCTTCAGGTGATGTCCCGGAGGACTGGAGAATAGCCAATGTTGTTCCTTTGTTTAAGAAGGGTAGCAAGGATAATTCAGGGAACTATAGGCCGGTGAACCTTACGTCAGTGGTAGGGAAATTACTGGAGAGAATTCTTCGAGACAGGATCTAGTCCCATTTTTAAGCAAGTGGACGTATTAGCGAGAGGGAAGGGAGGTTGTGTCTCACTAACTTGATAGAGTTTTTTGAGGAGGTCACAAAGATGATTGATGCAGGTAAGGCAATGGATGTTGTCTATATGGACTTCAGTAAGGCCTTTGACAAGGTCCCTCATGGCAGACTGGTACAAAAGGTGAAGTCACACGGGATCAGAGGTGAGCTGGCAAGATGGATACAGAACTGGCTAGGTCATAGAAGGCAGAGAGTAGCAATGGAAGGGTGCTTTTCTGACTGGAGGGCTGTGACTGGTGGTGTTCGGCAGGGATCAGTGCTGGGACCTTTGCTGTTCGTAGTATATATAAATCATTTGGAGGAAAATGTAATTGGTCTGATTAGTAAGTTTGGGGACAACACAAAGGTTGGTGGAATTGCGGATAGCGATGAGGACTGTCAGAGGATGAAGCAGGATTTAGATTGTTTGGAGACTTGGGCGGAGAGATGGCAGATGGAGTTTAATCTGGACAAATGTGAGGTAATGCATTTTGGAAGGTCTAATACAGGTAGGGAATATACAGTGAATGGTAGAACCCTCAAGAGTATTGACAGTCTGAGAGGTCTAGGTGTACAGGTCCCCAGGTCATGAAAGGGGCAACACAGGTGGAGAAGGTAGTCAAGAAGGCATATGGTATGCTTGCCTTCATTGGCCGGGCATTGAGTATAAGAATTGGCAAGTCATGTTGCAGCTGTCTAGAACCTTAATGAAATGAAAATCGCTTATTGTCACAAGTAGGCTTCAATTAAGTTACTGTGAAAAGCCCCTAGTCGCCACATTCCGGCGCCTGTTCGGGGAGGCTGGTACGGGAATTGAACCATGCTGCTGGCCTGCCTTAGTCTGCTTTAAAAGCCAGCGATTTAGCCCAGTGTGCTAAACCAGCCCCTTACTGGAGTATAGTGTTCGTTTCTGGTCGCCACACTACCAGAAGGATGTGGAAGCTTTAGAGAGGGTGGCAGAAGAGATTTACCAGGATGTTGCCTGGTATGGAGGGCATTAGCTATGATGAGAGCTTGAATAAACTTGGTTTGTTCTCACTGGAACGACAGAGGTTGAAGGGCGACCTGATAGAGGTCTACAAGATTTTGAGGGGCATAGACAGAGTGGATAGTCAGTGACTTTTTCCCAGGGTAGAGGGGCCAATTACTAGGGGGCATAGGTTTAAGGTGCAAGGGGCAAGGTTTAGAGTAGATGTACGAGGCAAGTTTTTTACACAGAGGGTAGTGGGTGCCTGGAACTCGCTGCCTGAGGAGGTGGTGGAAGCAGGGACGATAGTGACGTTTAAGGGGCATCTTGACAAATACATGAATAGGATGGGAATAGAGGGATAGGGAAGTGTTGAAGATTTTAGTTTAGACGGGCAGCATGGTCGGCGCAGGTTTGGAGGGCCTAAGGACCTATTGCTGTGCTGTACTTTTCTTTGTTCTTTGTACACTCTGGCCAAGTCTAGCCAAGTCGGCATCTCCGAGTCGGGGGTGGCATGGCTGCGTGCTGTCCGGGGTTTGATCTGTGGGATCAGTTTAAGAGCTGCTCCCCTTCAGTTGCCTTGAGAACCAGTGGCGGATGTATATTCCGGATGTAACTTCAACAGTGTACAGATTTATGTGAAGGCTTTCTGGGGAGTGCGTACTCCTCTCTGAAGGTGACCTCCTGCATGTGCAACTTGGAATGCTTGACCCTGGAGTGACATAATGACAGATGAAGCAGACACAGAGAAGGTGCCAATGCATGTCTGGTGTCCGCTGCCTGTAAGCAGCACGGTAGCATTGTGGATAGCACAATCGCTTCACAGCTCCAGGGTCCCAGGTTCGATTCCGCTTGGGTCACTGTCTGTGCGGAGTCTGCACATCCTCCCTGTGTGTGCGTGGGTTTCCTCCGGGTACTCCGGTTTCCTCCGGTTTCCTCCCACAGTCCAAAGATGTGCAGGTTAGGTGGATTGGCCATGCTAAATTGCCCTTAGTGTCCAGAATTGCCCTTTGTGTTGGGTGGGGCTACTGGGTTATGGGGATAGGGTGGAGGTGTTGACCTTGGGTAGGATGCTCTTTCCAAGAGCCGGTGCAGACTCGATGGGCCGAATGGCCTCCTTCCGCACTGTAAATTCTATGTCTGTCTATTAGCGGGGAGCTGCCGGGAGAGGTCCAGGTGAATCAGCTGGCAGGACAGTCATTTCCAGCATGAAGCCTGTGATGATCATTACTGGCCCTAATTGCTTTTGATACCTGTGGCGGTCTCACCGGATCAACAAGCGGGAAGCACCAAGCAATTCTCGCTCGTTCCGACACTTAGCAACTTTTCCGTTAGATTGTGCCCCATGACAGTGGATTAAAAAAACACATGATCAAAGACCACCGATAAAACCTTTCAGGTGGCCATGATTCTGCATTAATCGGCATTAACTCAAGAGTTAATAACTAATTATTTATTCAGGCGATGCCAAACATTTCCAATGCGCTATCAATGGCTCAGAGTTCAGCATCTGTTATCATTAGTTGAGGCAATGGAGGTCCCACTTTCATTTTTGTAAACCCCTTTGTTTGGATTAAACAATTCCTGCATTTGCTTCTTGCTGTTTCTCCCCCTGCTGAATGAAGCTTCACAAACTGGGTAGTCACTTCTCTCACTGTGTCAGTTTTCTCACTCGGCACAGGGTGACCTGAATCAGTGCAGAGAGCTTTTGAAAGCTTTCTTGCAATCGACGACTGCAGACCCGAATATACCTGAAGACTTCGTACTGCGCTGCCTCTGCAGGAAGTCCTTTTGACTTTCTTCCATTTTTACAGGCAGCGGACACCAGACATGCATTGGCACCTTCTCTGTGTCTGCTTCATCTGTCATTATGTCACTCCAGGGTCAAGCATTCCAAGTTGCACATGCAGGAGGTCACCTTCAAAGAGGAGAACGCACTCCCCAGAAAGCCTTCACATAAATCTGTACACTGTTGAAGTTACAACCGGAATATATATCCGCCACTGGTTCTCAAGGTAACTGCTGCCTTGACCTTACAATCGATAGAGATGTTCCAAACAGCACCAACATAGTCCCATCATATCACAAAAGCAGCAGTGCACAGTTAGAACATAGAACATACAGTGCAGAAGGAGGTAATTCAGCCCATCGAGTCTGCACCGACCCACTTAAGCCCTCACTTCCACCCTATCCCCGTAACCCAATAACCCCTCCTAACCTTTTTAGACACTAAGGGCAATTTAGCATGGCCAATCCACCTAACCTGCACTTCTTTAGACTGTGGGAGGAAACCGGAGCACCCGGAGGAAACCCACGCAGACATGGGGAGAACGTACAGACTCCACAAAGACAGTGCCCCAGCGGGGAATCAAACCTGGGACCTAGGCACTGTGAAGTCACAGTGCTAACCACTTATGCTACCATGCAGATCATAGGCAGCACCATTCAGTTATCCTCCATGGTAGACACCCAGTTACACACTGGCAAACAATCCCTGATGTCACCCACGCTTGAGATGAGACACAATAGAAACAATCGACATAAGCCAACCCACCAAGACACATTTATGGCTCAAATGACTACTTGCTCACCAAGACTCGCATCACTGCCTTTGATGAACGGCACAATTAATCAAGTCCCAAATTCACACAATGCTCAGCAGTCATTCGCACCCTGAGCTAAAGAAAACCACTGCGGCCATTTGACACAGAGTCATATCCATCCCCATGAACACCTGAAAAAGTGCCAGGACACTTGAACATTACCAACCCGGATTTTGTTCCTTATTTTCAAAGCACCCAGCTTCATTTGGAAGCCACCCTCAAGGCTATCTCGTCTTCCTGTAGTTTGTGTAAAATGAAGTCGAAGGTTTCAACATGTTTGTTCCAATGGAGTCTGACGCTTATCACTTCTTCAGTGGTGGGGAGTAAGGAAATTTAGAGTACCCAATTCTTTTTTTTTCCAATTAAGGGGCAATTTAGCTTGGCCAAACCACTATCCCTCTGCATCTTTTTGGGTTGTGGGGGTGAGATCCACACAGACATGGGGAGAATGTGCAAACTCCACACGGACAGTGAATTGGGGCAGGGATCAATCGCAGATCTTGACAGCATGTCCCGATCACTGGGGGAAGTGTCTCTAACGTAGGTGGACCTTGCTGAGTCACTGAGGAACACGTCCCAGTCTCAGGTGGGCATTGCCGAGGTGCCTCAGAGCATGTCCCAGTCACAGAGGGCATGCCTGACCCTCGCCGTCACCGTCCGTCCTCCATCCTCCAGCTGATCCCGTGGGTCCTCCCCGGGCTCTTCCTCCAACCCTTCCTGGTCTGGCTCCTCCTCATCCTCCTCCTCCGATGAGGCCGCATGTTCCTCGTCCTCCACCTCCAGCACACCGCCCCGCTGCAGTGCCAGGTTGTGGAGGGCACGGCAGACCACCACCAAGCGGCGACCATCTGTGGGGTGTACCGCAGGGCACCAGCAGAGGGGTCCAGGCACTGGAACTGCATTTTCAGCATAGAATTGTAGAATTATGGAATTTACCGTGCAGAAGGAGGCCATTCGGTCCCTCGAGTCTGCACCGGACCTTGGAAAGAGCATCCCACTTAAGCCCACACTAAGTGCAATTTAGCGTGGCCAATCCACTAAGTGCAATTTAGCGTGGCCAACCTGCACATCTTCAGACTGTGGGAGGAAACGGGAGCACCCGGAGGAAACCCACGCAGACATGGGGAGAACGTGTTGATTCCTCACAGACAGTGACCCAAGTTGGGAATCAAACCTGGACCATGGAGCTGTGAAGCGACAGTGCTAACCACTGTGGTACCATGCCGCCTCCCAGGGAGTGTGCATGACAACTACATCCCGAGGCAGTCAGAGATCCCCGGCGTATTCGAGGGACATGTCAGAATGACCAGTTAGCTCTTGGCGGATAAAGGGTCCCCTCAAATCCCCCAAGCCTCCCCCACCCTTACATTCCCGCCTTCGCCCAAGGTGCCATCCAAAAAGCTGGTTGTGTTGAGGAACCCCGCCCTGCACACGCACCCCCGGCTAAATGCCCCTGGACACTGGACCCCAGGCCCCGTCCGGGAACATTACTAGGACCAGGCGCAGGTTCCCTCCCCGATGCACACACTCACCCACTGGTCACGGGGATATCCCCAGTGCTGAGGCCCAGTTCTTAGGTGTTTGATTGTTGGCTGCTGCCTCTGTGGTGTTAAGGCCTCCAACAGTCAGGCAAAGTGTCGAGGCCTCATCGTCTGATTGGGGTGATAGGCGGTAACACTCACCTGCGACACGGCACGTCTAACCACGGGAATGCACTTTGGATCAGTGGAGTGCTCAACATAACTAACATTGCCAATTTCACATCAGCAATAACCTCAGCTGTGCGGCCAGTGGACCGCCACGGTCAGTGGGAGTTAAAGTGACCTGCGCCATATTACCACGGATAGGGCTCCGTCCTGGGGGTGTTTGGTGGGATGGACAGGCAGCAGCTGGAATAGCCCCTGGTATCGGTGTACACAATCTGGGGGGGGGGCGGCGCTGAGCCCCTCAACCCCAGCCGAGGGGTGACCCCCCCTACTGACGACGACCCCCCCCCCCCACCCCAACCCCAACCAAGTGAGGTAAAACACAAGTCTCACATTTTGCAGGATATAGAGCTCAGAACGCTAAAACTTACATCCACCGCGATGTACGGCAAGAATGATAGACACGTTGACACTGAAGGAGTCTGGTTGACCTGTCTGTGCCGGTAGCCTGCTCACACTAAAACATGTCTCATCTAATCCCTTTCCTCTCCCTTCCTCCGCCCTCCTTCTTTGATGTTACTCCTCTTCCT
Organism: Scyliorhinus canicula; assembly: GCF_902713615.1. Taxonomy (NCBI): domain Eukaryota; kingdom Metazoa; phylum Chordata; class Chondrichthyes; order Carcharhiniformes; family Scyliorhinidae; genus Scyliorhinus; species Scyliorhinus canicula. Next base: position 179,074,579 of record NC_052155.1, on the reverse strand, counting down.
CTGTATCTAATTCTCCTTTAAATGCCATGATTGACTCAGCTTGAATGGTTACTTTGTGGCAATATATTCCGCATTTTAATAATCCTTTGTATGAGCAAAAAATGTCTTCAAACCACCTCCGTCATGTTTTTTTGGTACTAGTCCTGAATTTAGGCTCTTTGCGACCGAATCACCGACTAGTGGGAGTAATCTTTCACTGCTTAACCCCTTACAAAATTTTGAGATAACTGCAACACAATCTCAGGGGGGGTCGGGGGGGGGGGGGTGGGGGGGGGGTGGGGTGGGATGAAGCATTAAAAATAAATGCCACATCATCTAGTTATTGCTCTATGAGCAGCCATGCTTAAAAATGGAGTTGGAGGACTATTTAAAGGGTAAACTCAGTAGTGATCCTGGATTCCCATGCTTAAAGTAAGTGCGATGGGGACGATGAGCATTACAGCACTGTGGCCCCCACCCTTCTTGGATGTGACTGTTGAGTCGATAAAATGCAATTCTGAGTTTTTGGTGCACATGAAATCATCAGAAATGTATGGGTCGCATTTGCGCGACATTGCTCCACACAGCTTAACGCGGGAACGTGTGCAGGGGTAAGCCATCCAATCCTCCATTCAATTAAATCATGGCGAACCTCTGCTTCAAATCCATCTACCCCCCACCTTGAGTGAATTTAAGTGGCCTTAAAAGTGAATGATTCTCTACTGTTTGAAACAAAAAGCATCATTTCTGTTAGGGAAGGTTAGCGTTTATCACTGCTTTTATTGCATAAGAGACAAAAAAAAAGGTTAAGAATTCATTGCTAGTCAGCATGTGTAATGTGTGTTTTATTCTGTCGAAGCTGCCTGATGTAATAAGCATGCACCCGCACAAATAATGTTAAATTACCAGCATTGTAGCTACTTTATTAATACCGTTATGCGTTAGTGATGTGTGTTATTTGCTGAAAGCAGCTTAAATATAAAGCATTTCTTTAAACTGGACAGATTTGTAGTTACATTAAAATGTCACAATAAAGTATCTTTACTGATTTTCTCATTACATCTCTCCTGTGCTTTATTCCATGTGGGTGGTTTTGATTTCCTTTTTTAAACATAGATATGTATGTGCATATGTTTCCATTTTTAAGAATTAGTATATATTGTGTAGGTATTTTGTCATGTTTGTTCCGTTGTTTTGTTTATTTTGTAAACTCCATTGAAAATGTAATTAATTTCAGGCTGCATCGTACTGTATGGCATTATGCTTCTCCATTACGATATTAATAAATCTGGCGCACACTTTGTGTTCGCATTAACCTTACTTTTTGTGTCACAGCACGTGCATTTTATTTTTTTATATCCACAGTTTCTCGGGAATAGCCAGCTCCATCTGCCTCGGCCCTCCAACACTGCCCCGGTTGGTGTGTGAGGGAGCACTGGCATGTAGCTGGCATTATGGCCAGTGGCACCAACACCATGTCGACTGCCCACCTTCCGCCGCATGCTGTCGTGAAAAATCTGGCCAAAGGTTGTCCGTGTCGGAAGGCTGGGTATCGTGGTTCCTCCCTCCAGAAATATTCCAATTTTACCAACCCATTGGTGACACGGGCAGTGTGGTAGCACAGTGGTTACCACTGTTGCCTCACAGCGCGAGGGTCCCAGGTTCGACTCCCGGCTTGGGTCACCGTCTGTGCGGAGTCTGCACGTTTTCCCCGTGTCTGTGGATTTCCTACAGGCGCTCCGGTTTCCTCCCACAAGTCCCAAAAGTCTAGGAAATGTGGACATTCTGAATTCTCCTTCAGTGTACCCGAACAGACGCTAGAATGTGGCGACTAGAGGATTTTCACAGTAACTTCATTTCAGTGTCAATGTAAGCCTACTTGTGCCAATAATAAAGATCATTATTATTATTAGGCCAGGGGACTGAAAGGTTGTTCATAGAAGTGTGATTTTGAAGAACATCTAAAAGAATGGAGAGCGTGGTGGAGAGAGAGACGGAGAGGTTTAGGGAGGGAGTTCAAAATCTTCGGGCCTCGGCAGATAGGAAATTAGGGATGTGCAAGGGGCCAGAATTGGAGGAACAGAGAGATCTCGGAGGTTTGTGGGACTGGAGAAGGTTACAGAGAAAGGGAGGGGTGAGGCCCTGCCACGGTTTGTAAAGAAGGATGAGAATTTTTAAATTGAAGACGTGCATATTACCAATCTTCTTCATAACTTCAGGAGCTCAGGATGTTTGGGCTTGGTTCAGGAGGCACTGTGAGGGTTGAAATGGTCAGGCATCCATGGGAGGGAGGTACGAATCGAGGAGTTCCGGAGAATCTGGCATTAGTGATGGCGAAGTGACAGAAAGGCAGCTGGTGAGATAGGAGGTGGCACAACATGAGAGTTGGACATTTTGAATCCTCCTTCAGTGTACCCGAACAGGTGCCGGAGTGTGGCGACTAGAGGATTTTCACAGTAACTTCATTGCAGTGTCAATGTAAGCCTACTTGTGACAATAATAAAGATCATTATTATTATTAGGCCAGGAGACTGGAAGGTAAGGTCTGGGTTTGGGGAGGGAAGAATGAGAGGTGGATGAGTGACATAGGAAGGAAGCAAGGGATCTGGGAGGATATAATCGGGGCAACCAGCTAAAGGAAACTGTTCAGGGGTGTGAGATAAGCAAAGGGGTGGGAACATGGAAAGGGACCAGATGCCGGTTGTGGGAAGGGGATAAAAAACAAAGAATGCCATGACAGTGGAATCAAGAGGATCAGGTGAAGCAGTTGAGGGTGGCCACTGGGCTTCGAGCTACCCTATACCTACCCAATTCATTGTTTCCAATTAAGGGGCAATTTAGCGTGGCCAATCCACCTACCCTGCACATCTTTTGGGTTGTGGGGGCGAAACCCACCAAACACGGGGAGAATGTGCAAACTCCACACAGACAGTGACCCAGAGCCAGGATCGAACCTGGGACCTCAGCACCGTGGGGCAACAATGCTAACCACTGTGCCGCCGTGCTGCCTGAGCTACCCTATACCTGTCACCACAAACCTGAACTCCTCACAAACTTCTCTGCCATCTAATCCACCAACCCATCCAAAAAGAGAATTAGACAGGGAATAGGAAGTAACAGAGTATAATGAGAGAAGCAAAGAGATAACTGCAATTCAAAGAGACACAACGGGGAAACAGGAACATGAGCACGATGGAGATATGTCAGAGAGATAGCCCTGATCTGCATAGCTTAGCATACCCTCTTAATGTACATGCCCTTGATGTTATTAAGTGTCCAAAGTGGATATACAGTCATTTGAAATGTTTGTAGTTCCAGACACAAATAACTAATTCAGTTGACAAATACACGGGCTGAAATTCCACAGCATCATTGCCCCCTTGGGAGTCTGGTGGGATAGGTCTTTCCACTGCTAACTGACTTGACAGTAACCATGGGCAAAAGTCAAGGGCGGAGCCAATTAAATATTCAGTCTGTTGTGACGCAATAGGGGTGTTCATTCCATCAAGGCGGAGGAAGAAGTTGGAGCACTTGGCGGGTGTAGGTCTTGCTGGACCCATCAGGACCAGATTGGGCGGAATTCCCACTGGGCACAGGAGAGGGCACCATTTGGCATGGGAATAAGAGGTGCCCTGGAGCACCAATGTCCTGGCAAGTCACCAATGGAGTGGAATCTCACTGGATCCCAACCTCTTCGCTAAATTGGGTCTCTCTGAAATTCCAGCAGAATTCCATACTTTGGCCACATGGAATTTCTTCCCTGCATATTCTGGGCAACAGTTTCTCTTTTGGTTCGGATGGTAGCTTCACCCTTGGTGATCTCTGTTTTCTTTAGGGCGCGAAATCTCGGGAGGAGGTCAACCCGGAACCGTCAGAGAGTTTAGAGGAAAGCCTTCATGCAGCCTTCCAGATGTAAGTCTATTCCTGTGTGGCGAACGTGGTTTGCGCTGATAGACATTGACGGCAAGGTAACTCGAGATGCGCAGTGACCTCATTAATGTTGCACAGAATTTGTTTATTTCTGAAGCTCTTACATCTGAAAGTGTGAAAGGCTTTCAAAATACAAATGTTGATAACTGCCGAATAATTGCACCTGCCCGGACTGTCTGCCTTGTTTTCTGTTAATTTGTTTTTCCTGCACTAATTATTTTAATAAGTACTCTGGAAATAATCAATTAAAACAATATTGTCACGCAGATTTCAGGTATATCTTGCTACTGCTGTGAACCTGCTGCTAATTACGCAAACATTTTAGAAACAAGCAAATTAAAACAAGATGCTGAATTATCAATTTGGGTTTCCAGGACTTCCATACAAATCACATGCATTTTTATCAGCAATAAACTGTTGCCAAAAATAGCCACGTTTGCACTGCTATTTTCATAGCTCCCATTTAACTCATGATGGCTCAGACACTTCCACAACCACCAGATACCCCAAAATGCTTTACAGCCAATTAAGTAGTTTTTGAAGTGTAGCCGCTGTTGTAATCGGGGGAACATTATCCACACAGCAAGATCCCACAATGTGTTAATGTCCATGCATCCAAGTTGATTGAGGGATGAATGTTGGCCAGGAACTTGTCTGCTGTTCTTCAAAACAGTATCTCCACCTGAGAGAGCGCGAAAGGAGCTATGTGAATGCAACCCTTCCTCTGCCTCGAGTTGCTGACTAGAGATCGGGCCCTTGGTCATATGGGCAGGCATTCAGAGGAAGAATCAACATTGGGTCCCGATGCCTGGGTCCAGAAATGGAACTGTATCCCAGGAAACAACGAGGAGAGGTAAAGGGAAAAGCTGTGATGGAGTAGTTTTGGAACATTTGGGGCGAAATTCTCCGCCCCCCACGACGGGTGGGAGAATAGCGGGAGGGCCTTCCCGACTTTTTTGACGCCCTCCCGCTATTCTCCCCCCCCCCCCCGCCGAAATCCCGACACGAATCGCTGCCGCCGTTTTTTTACGGCCGGCAGCGATTCTCAGCTGTTAGAAGGGCCGAAGTCCCAGCCCTTTACGACCTTTTTACGAACGGCAAACACACCTGGTCCTGCCGTTCGTAAAAACGTCATGACAAACTCTCAAAAAATAACCATGGCACCGATTGGCACGGCCGTACCACGGCCGTGCCAAGGGTGCCATGGGCCCGCGATCGGTGGGCACCGATCGCGGGCAGCGGGCCCGATGCCCGCGCACTATTTGTCCTTCCGCCGCCCCGCAGTATCAATACGCGGGGCGGCTGAGGGGTAACCCGGCCCGCGCATGCGCGGGTTTCGCGCAAAAACGCGATGACGTCACCCGCGCATGCGCGGGTGGAGTCTTCCCACCTGCGCATGCGCGGCTGACGTCATATGACGCGTCAGCCGGCGCTAACTCCGGCAAGCGGGTTTAACGATTTTCGTTAAGCCCGACTTGTCGGAGCCTCCGACGTCGGGCTGCTAGCCCCGACGGGGGACCAGAATCGGTCCCCCCGTCGGGAAGGGGCGCGCTGCCGTAAAACCCGCCCGGGTTTTACGGCAGTTTTACAATTTCTCACGTTTTGGGAGAATCTCGCCCTTGGTACCTATGATTGTCCAACAATTGTAACCAACAGACAGAAGCTTTGCATCAGTGTGCTTGCAGTTTTAAAAAGTGCAGCACCTCCAGGCAAATGCGAGGTGATGCATTTTGGAAGATCAAATTCAAGAGCGGACTATATGGTCAATGGAAGGGTCCTGGGGAGAATTGATGTACAGAGAGATCTGGGAGTTCAGGTCCATTGTACCCTGAAGGTGGCAACGCAGGTTGATAGGGTGGTCAAGAAGGCATACAGCATGCTTGCCTTCATCGGACGGGGTATTGAGTACAAGAGTAGGCAGGTCATGTTACAGTTGTATAGGACTTTGGTTAGGCCACATTTGGAATACTGCGTGCAGTTCTGGTCGCCACATTACCAGAAGGATGTGGATGCTTTGGAGAGGGTGCAGAGGAGGTTCACCAGGATGTTGCCCGGTATGGAGGGTGCTAGCTATGAAGAAAGGTTGAGTAGATTAGGATTGTTTTCGTTTGAAAGACGGAGGTTGAGGGGGGACCTGATTGAGGTATACAAAATTATGAGAGGTATGGACAGGGTGGATAGCAACAAGCTTTTTCCAAGAGTGGGGGTGTCAGTTACAAGGGGGTCACGCTTTCAAGGTGAGAGGGGGAAAGTTTAAGGGAGATGTGCGTGGAAAGTTTTTTACGCAGAGGGTGGTGGGTGCCTGGAACGCTTTGCCAGCGGAGGTGGTAGGGGCGGGCACGATAGCATCATTTAAGAGGCATCTAGACAGGTATATGAACGGGCGGCAACAGAGGGAAGTAGACCTTGGAAAATAGGAGACAGGTTTAGATAAAGGATCTGGATCGGCGCAGGCTGGGAGGGCCGAAGGGCCTGTTCCTGTGCTGTAATTTTCTTTGTTCTTTGTTCTTTGTTCTTACCAGTGTAGCAATCCCTCAGTGCTGCGGTGTCAGCTTTGATAATTGTGCTAAGTCCTGGGGGAGACTTGGAACCTACAACTTTTTGACTCCAGGGAAAGAGCATTAAATTCAACGAATACAATCTGGAGTTAGAAGGCCGTCTTAGTAATGGTGACCATGGAACTATCATTGATTATTATAAAAATTCATCTGTCGGGCGGCATGTGGCGCAGTGGTTGGGACTGCGGCGCTGAGGACCCGGGTTCGAATCCCAGCCCTGGGTCACTGTTCGTGTGGAGTTTGCACATTCTCCCCATGTCTGCGTGGGTTTCACCCCCACAACCCAAAGATGTGCAGGTGGATTGGCCAGGCTAGATTGCCCCTTAATTGGAAAAAAATAATTGCGTACTCTAAATTTTGTAAAAGAAATTCATCTGGTTCACTAATGCCCTTTTGGGAAAGGAAATCTGCCGTCCTTACCCGGTCTGGCCTACATCTGATTCCAGACCCACAGCAATGTTATCGACTCTTTACTGCCCTTCTGAAATGGACAGGAGTTTCCACTGCCACCGTGGTGGGCGTGCCGCCGTGGCGGGTGTGCTGCCGTGGTGGGTGTGCCGCCGTGGTGGGCGTGCCGCCATGGTGGGCATGCCAGAAACCTGTTGACGTTTGGTGGGACTAGAGGATCCTAGCGGTGCCGGCCCTTCTCCCTTAGCGACACGGGCTGGTTTATTATTGGACCAAATTGTTCTCTGTACATCTGCCAGATGTCCCTTCCCCAGTTCGGTGCAGTTTGCTGCCATCATTTCTTTCCTCATCCTTTCCAAGTTTGCCGACTTAAATTTAAAAGCTTTGAGATGTCCCTTGGCTCGAGTGCTTGAGGTGAAAGGAGGAAAATCCCTTTTTAGGCAGCGATTTGTGAGGACCTCAAATGCACCATCTGAGAATGCGGTAGGGTCTGATTCAACCATGGCTTTCAAAAGGAAATTGGATAATTATCTGAAGACAAAACTTTTGGAGGGCTACAGGGTGAAGGCAGGGGAGTAGGACTTGCTGAATAACTTTTGCACAGGGCCAGCATGAACACAATGGGCCAAATGGCCACCTTCCGTGTGGTAACCTTTCTATGATTTTATAATTCGATCATGTCTTTTCCTTCTGTTATTTCTGGAGACACCTCTGCTGGTTCAATCCAGTGTTTTTTAGTGTGTGGTTGACATATATGTAACTGAGAAGGTCTTGGGGTCATCATGGGCCTGTACTGAGTTAATTGACCTCTACATTGGACGTATCAGGATTCTATAATTGGCCTCAATGGCCTTGGTTTTAGCGAAACACGGATTGGTGCACTTCTGCCCTCGTTAGAAGACAATGTTGGATGGAGACGAGGCTCAGCTGCGATACAACTGGGGTTGAAGAATCTGCGGATAATCACCCAGATACACATGAAGAGTGGCCACGTTGTTGAAGATGGGCCAGTGCCTGTGGGGACATACATTAACAAGGGGTTACCACAATGAGGGGAGAAGGGAGGATCGGGTCCAAAATGGCAAGGAAGAAAAGAAAATTATTCTTTCATTTAATCGATCTAAAAACAGTCTTTTCAACTTGCCCGGCCACTTTCCAAGGTCTGTGTACATACACCACACCCCCACCCTCAAAGTCTCTCGGCTTTTGCACCTCCTTTTAAAATTACACCATTCAATTTTTCTACCTGTGTTCTGGCTACCCAAATGGATCAGTGCTACAGCGATGCTGTGTCAACTCAGCGTAGACCTTTCAAGCTCCACATCCAAACTCACCGAATAGTCAATAAAAACAAAATACTGCAGATGCCGGAAATCTGAATAAAAAACAGGAATCGCTGGGAAGAACTCAGCAAGTCTGGCAGGTTCTGCGGAGCGAGAAATCAAGCTAACATTTCGGGTCCTTATGACTCTTCCTCAGAGTTGAAGAGAGGGAGAAATGTGATGGATTGTACACTGTAAACGAGGGGGTGGAGCACAGAACAAGGTCGGTGACTGGTGGGAGCGAGGAGAGATTGCAACAAAGCTGTGTGGGGCACAAAACAGAGCAGGTGTTAATGGCAGTAAGAAGAACTGTGGAAGATGCTGGACATGACATAAAGGTAGAATAGCAGAATGTGTTAACAGGAGAACAAAGTCACTGCTCCGTGAAAGGAAAACTAAACAACAAGTGACAGATGGGGGTGGGGTGGGGTTTGCATTGGGACCAAAAATATTTGGGAATTAAAAAATTCCCAGAAAGGGGCTGTTTAGCACAGGGCTAAATCGCTGGCTTTGAAAGCAGACCGAGCAGGCCAGCAGCACGGTTCGATTCCCGTAACAGCCTCCCCGAACAGGCGCCGGAATGTGGCGACTAGGGGCTTTTCACAGTAACTTCATTTGAAGCCTACTCGTGACAATAAGCGATTTTCATTTCATTTTAAAAAAAAAGGGCTCAACACGGATGAGAAACACGGGCGGCACAGTGGCGCAGTGGTTAGCACTGCCGCTTCACGGCGCTGTGGTCCCGGGTACGATCCCGGCCCCGGGTCTCTGTCCGTGTGGAGTTTGCACATTCTCCCCGTGTCTGCGTGGGTCTCACCCCCACAACCTAAAAGATGTGCAGGGTTGGTGGGTTGGCCACGCTAAATTGCCCCTTAATTGGAAAAAAGAATTTGATACACTAAATTTAGTTAAAAAAAAAACATGGAGGAGAAATGTCACAGTCTAATGTTGTTGAACTCAATGTTGAATCCAGAAGGCTGTGACGTGCCTAATTCGAAGATGCTGCTGCATTGCAACAGGTCCAAGAACGGACATGTGAGGATGGGAGCAAGGTGCTGAGTTGAAATGACAAGCGAAAGGAAGGTTGGGGTCATCACATTTTTTATCCCTCTCTTTAGCTCTGAAGAAAAATCATACAGACTCAAAACGTTAACTCTGTTTCTCTCTCCACAGATGCCACCTGACCTGCTGAGCCTTTCAAGCATTTCTGTTCTTATTTCACTTGATTGTTCGATATTTTAAGATCGATTTTCCAAGTTCAAGCACCTCCTGGCGCGGCCGGCCCCTGAACACCGACCCCACGTTGGTTCAGGGCCGGCGCGCTTAAGAAGTTCCCCGCACATGCGCAGGATCGCGAAGCCCAACTGCGCATGCGCGTGTTGACGCGGCGCCCATTTGGGGGCCAGAATAGGTCGTGCCCGGGCCCTGTTCGTGACGGTGTTCACGACGGAGCGAACGCTTGGCCTCAATATCGGAGAATCACCCCCCCCCCCATGTCAGCAGTGTTCCAAAACATGCTTGCAACATATTCCACCACAACTCTCTCGCTTCTTCCTGTTCTTCATTCCTTGCTGGGATGGAATTCTATCCCTGCACCTAGGCAATGGACCCAATGTTGATTCTCTCTCTGAATTCCTTCCCATTTGGCCAAAGCCTGATTTCCACCTCAGGAGATACAGGGCAAAGAAAGACTTGCATTCATATAGCACCCATCATGGCCTCAGCACATCTGAAAGCACTTAATAGCCAATGAAATACATTTTGACGTGTTGTCATTGTTGTAGGAGGCACGGTGACCAAATTGTTATTTTAGGCCTCCTCTCCTACCCTGTTATTAAAATCTATGTCAGAAAACTATCGGGAGAATCGTAATGTTAATTTACACTGAGTAGACATCAAGTGCTGCCCCACACTTTCTTTGCACAGTTACAGCTTCTGACTTGTTCTGAGATGCATTTGATCCAAAAACAGCAGCTGAGTGAATTGTGCCGATGGTGAAATGAGATCAGAAAATGCCTGAAACACTCAACAGATCCAGCGGTGTCTGCGGACAGAGAAAGAGAGTTAAGGGTTCAAACCAAAATATGATGCTTCTGAACTGAATTACCATGCGGTGAATGAAACGGCCAAATTTACTGCAGCTATCGGAAATCAGAGGCAACTACCTCCACCAAACTCTCTGCTCCAAATTTAGGTGAGCGACTCAGTCTCGGCATGATTTCACGTTGGCCATCGGTTTTGAGCTTGAAGCCAATTACCACGGATGTTGAAATCTGAAACAGAAACAGAAAATGCCGGCCAATCTCAGCAGGTCTGACAGCAGCTGTGGAGAGAGAGGGGAGTGGACGTTTATGGTCCAGATGACTCTTTGTCAAAGTTTCGAGGTAGACCAATTCAGAGAGCTCCTGGTTACGTAGCTGCCCTGTTTTGCTGGTCATGTGCCTAAGAGACAAACTTTTACTGATTGCACATGTAAGAAGCATTGAATTGCTATGGCACCCACGCATGTGCATGTTGCATGTATGACACAATGAAAATAAAATGAAAGCTCCCACATATCAAACTCTAACTCTATCCACTGCAAGAACAATTTCTTTACGGTAAAGTTGAGGGTGCTTATATAACAAACTTGCAAACCAGAGACCTTGGAGAGATGTGAAAAGAAAACGACTAAAAGCTATAAGGAAGGACATCAAAAAGCAGAAATGGTGAATGGATGTTTCCCATGTCGATATATGCAGACTGATGTAGAAGGTTCACTCCGATAGTGCTAGTTTCCTGCTAGTTTTCTCTATGACAATGAACATCACGTATCGTGAATTCCTTTGTGAATAATGTTGGAGAATGTTCCATCGAATGACGTTTCTTGGCTGACCCTTTACAACTGCAGCAAAACCTTCACCTTGAGGGAGAGACATATTGATGGACATTCCCCATTCCGGGAGAAGTTGCCCAAGCATGCTCCATTGGAAGGAATGAAATAGCGGCGAGTAAAACTCCACAAATGTACTGAAAACAGAAAACAAACTGCGAGGCAGCATTGTAAGTGGATCCTACCTGGCCATGCAGAGTCAGCGACTGAGCACACAGATTGTGATGGGAAAAGTAAAAACAAAGGAAAATACAGTACAGGAAGAGGCCCTTCGGCCCTCCAAGCCTGTACCGGTCATGATACCACCCCTAGTCAAAACCCTAAAGAACAATACAGAACAAAACAAGTCATTATGACCTGTAACAGCCTGGCTCCCCAGCGTTGGATTTGGGAGTATCCGAAAGATGCACTAGGGAATCCCTCTGGAAATTCCTGGATAAGGGTTACCCGGCAACTATCCAGAAACACTAACTTCTGCTGGACAATTGTGCTGCACTGGGAATCATCGAACAAAGTGATTTAAATCGCTGACTTCGGACGATTCTACCGATGATCCGCTAATAACTCCGAAAAGTTTGGAAGAAATAAAACAACTTTTAACTGCAGCCTAACCATTTTATATACCCAGATCGATTCCCGCACGGGAATCCCCCCCCCCCCCTCCCGCCCCCCCTACCTACAAGGGATTCTGCACGCTGCCAATGTCCTGACACCCGACCCGACCAGATTAGATCCTCTCCCCTTGACCCGACCCCCAACCTCCTACTGATGTATGACTCCCCTTGACCAATACACCCCGCTCTGTGCTGTCCAACCATCTCATCAACCACCTCCCCTGCCCATGTCCGACATTCCCCTTCAGCGAAGGTAAGTGGGTATAGAGTGCCAATCCGACATTGATTGCTGCTCCGAGGAAGTTTGGCCCTATTTATCTATTAGAATGGGCTTCCTTGGGAGGCGGTAGAGATAAACCAGAGCTTTTAAAAATGATCAACATAGTTCTCGGCACCTTCGTCATTTCTGCACCGATCTTTTATGCTCTGTGTAACTCAAGATTCGGGAGAGGGGGCGTGGGCTGAGGTAGGGTGCTCTTTCAGAGGGTCGGTGCAGACTCGATGGGCCAAATGGCCCCCTTCTGCACTGTAGGGATTCTATGATTCTAGTGGCCATGTTCATTCCTCAGCCTAGAGATCAGGTGGCAATATCACAAGGGGTTTGGTTTCCACTTTGCCACCAGAACACTAACCTGCCAGAGCATTTTGGTAGGGCGTGCCTGATTTTATTTTGATCCAGACCACCACCCAGGGAATGAAGTTGGACTGTACCCCCTCCAACCTGGCAGATAACGTCACCGCCAGCCTCGATGAGCACCTTCACTTTGCCTCTGGAGTAAGCTGCAGATTTAACCGGCAGAACCGGATCACAGAATCATACACCAGAGAAGCTTGTGCCCATTGTTTGTGTGCTGGCTCTTTGACAGTATTATGCAATTAAACCCACCGTGTCATAATTTTTCTTTTTAAAAATGGCATTGTCTCGTAAGTTTGAGTATTTATTTACAACATCTGCATCATAATGTAGACAAGGATTTGAGGGCCGGACTTTCTACCAGGGCGGGTGAGTCTTCAGGGGCCAACCCGGAGGGGGTGGGCCGAGGAGATCCGACTCGGGGGGCCCCCCCACAGTGGCCTGACCTGCGATCGCGGCCCACCGATCGGCGGACGGGCTGGTTCTGGGGGCCAGCACGGAGAAGGGAACCCCTGCACATGCGCGGAATCACGCCGGCCATAGCGCGCATGCGCAAACATGCACCGGCGGTTCCGCGCTGGCTGGAACTGCGAGGACCACTCCGGCGCCGACCTAGCCCCCTAGGAAGTGGAGCATTCCCCATTATCGGGGACTGTTGACGCCGGAGTGGTTGGCGCCGCTTTTCACGCCAGAGTGGGGACATAGCCCCATTATAGGAGAATCCCGCCCATGGTCTCAGCGGTCAGGAACCCGGCTTGGCGGCTGAGGACTGTGTCTAGCACCACCATAGTCGGGCAGGAGCCGTGCTGCTGGCCGGGGGGGGGGGGGGGGGTTGGGGCTTTGGCAAGGGCTGGGGGGACTGGTGGGGGTTGGCGGGGGGTGGCTGGTGGGTGGGGTTGTTCAAGGGGGCACTATCTGGCAAATCGGTTCCGTGCGCGGCCGGCACCATATGCTGCGACCGCTGCAGGTAATCGCCGTGAGCATGCACATACACGGACCCGGCAATTCTCCATGCGTTTATATCGGGAAGGTTGTGCATTTCATGTGGCACGGCTGCTAACCCGTCACTGGTCAGAGGATCGGGGTTGGGGCCTCGCCGAGTTTCCCCATGTTAAACGCAACAGATCCTCTGGATATAGCCCCAAATTCGGAGAATCCAGCCCCATGTTTCTTTACTAGTATCCAAAATATTTTGGTTAAAATAAAATAAATTTTGTTCATAAAATGGGTGACAGCTTGTCTCATTTGGTGCTTCTGCATTAGGTCATCTTTCATTGAAGTCTGGCTCAGACCATGAACTAAACATTTACCTATTTGTAATGTGTGCGTGGGTGTGTGTGTGATCTTGCTGTGCACAAATGGACACCATTCGGTGCCTCATGTATACATTCCTTTTCTTTTTTTTCTATAAATTTAGAGTACCCAGTTCATTTTTTTCCAATCAAGGGGCAATTTAGTGTGGCCAATCCACCTACCCTGCACATCTTTTGGGCTGTGGAGGCGAAACCCACGCAGACACGGGGAGAATGTGCAAACTTCACACAGACAGTGACCCAGAGCCGGGATCGAACCTGGGACCTCGGCGCCGTGAGGCAGCCGTGCTAACCCACTGCGCCACCGTGCTGCCCGATATACATTCCTTTTCTTTTTAATGGCTGTGGGTCAGTATTTTTAAATTAGAAATGTTAAGATGCAACAATACAATTTTAAGAACTGAGGCCGACTTCGCCCATTCCTCATTCGTGGCTGGGATTTTCCGGTGCCACTGTCGGTTAATGGGGATTTGGCTGGAACGCCAAATTTTCCATTTGAGCTCGCAGCGGGTCCTGTCCTCTGTTGATAACACCAGAGAATCCCGCCTATATATTTTTTCATTCAACACCGCTAGACACAGACACCGAGTGAGAACCTCCCAAAGTTACGCTCAGCTATTTCACAGTATTTTCTGGAAAGCAGGGACACATTGCGAAATGACCGCAAAATATATTACATTGCAGTGCAGAAAATCAGGTGCTGGAAGCACTAGAAAAACGCAGAGGTGAAGTAATGGCTATGTACGGTGACCTGACTGAAGTCAAACGCCAATACAGTGGTATGCAGGGCCACCGCTGGAAGGTAAGGGCAAGCAACAAATCTCCTCCTGCAGCTTTCCATTAAAACTCTTCTTCCAAACGGCACGTTAGAAGCCGGGCTGAGGGAAGTCTTTCAGCGAGCGAAGAGCAGCTATGTCGCCATGCAAATGAGACAGGCCCGCAGATGTAATGAATCTTCTATCAACCTTTCCTACCAGGCTGACAGCTTGCTTTGAGGAAGGTTGTAAATGCAAGAGAGATTGTGGTATAATTCCTCAGACTGGCATTTCTGCCCCCCAGTCACCATTCGATTATCTTCCAAATTGCTGTGTTTCAGAGAGATAAAGATTTTTTATGGCTAGCTGACTTGAAACAAGCAGTATAGCTGGGAAAGCAATGGCAATCCCGCCATGCATAGCAATTTCATTGGTTAAAGACAAGATCTTCACTTATAAATTTCCAAACTTACTCAGGACAAGCCGAGAAGGTGGGGGGGGGGCGTTTGACAATAATATAAAATATGTTTTGGCATGCAAAATTATCTAAATATATTTCTATATGAAATTTGTTGGGGGTGTTTAATTTAGAATGTGTTTAATATCCCAAGCTTTCCTGCACCAGTAATCCTGCCTAGAGGTTTTAAAAAGATTACCTCCATTTTTCATATAATGTTAATTTTGGGTTGCAGCGAGCAAAATATTAAATTTGGATTTTTTTGGCGTTAATTAAAATTTTGTAATTAGAATGAAAATAATTGCCATGCAGCTCAGAGCTTTAAAAAATGATATCGGAGCTTACAAAAGAAGCTGGCTGTTGATTCTTGCAGAATATTTCTCGTTAAAACGGACAACTTTGTGACCGTTGAGCTCACGAACGCTCGGTTGAAATCTGCGTTTCTTTGGTACACAATAAAAGTCTGCCACGACTTGCCTGTGAAGTAAGTCACGAATGAGAATAATTGCGTGCGAAATATTGTTTGCCGCACTATGTTTGAAACAGGAATGCTGGCACAGTTTAACAAGAACACGTGTGGCGACGAACACAGTTTTCCTACAGGGAAGCAAGTGTCTGCCACAGGTTTGGGTCTGGCCTCAGTTGGGCTGTTGGTGCAGTGGTGTGAGTCATTTTCATTGACGGATCTGCCCAAATTCTTGACCATGTGACAGTACTATTTGGCGGAGGTGTGGGATAATGGTATCCCGACGTGATCAGAACCAGATATTTGCCTCTTTTGCACATGGTCCTTCTCAATTGATCCAAGAAGCACCTCGTGGTCAGTGCGTGAGCTGAACAGTTGCACTTTTGTACAATGACTCAACGTAACAAAGCAACAGTGATGATAGGATTCACAGTTCAATCTTGTAGAATCCCGACAGTGAAGAAGGAGGCCATTCAGCCCATCGAGATCTGCACCGACCCTCTGAAGAGTACTCCCAGCCGAGCCCATTCCCCTGTCCCATCCCTGCAACCCTATCCAACCTGCACATCCTTGGACTGTGGGAGGAAACCGGAGCGCTCGGAGGAAACCCACGCAGACATGGGGAGAGTGTGCAAACTACACACAGTCACCCAAGGCCGGAATTGACCGCGGGTCCCTGGCGCTATGAGGCAGCAGTGCTAACCACTGTGCCACCATGCCACCCCATTCATTCTGTCCACAGTTCCTTCTGTTCAGTGGCTCGACTCTATCCAGTTCCTGTACCTGTTCTAACCAGAATGGGCCTCCCCTTTCAGAGGTGCAGGCTGGCTTAAAGTGGTTCAGGCGGGCTCAAAGTGCACCCATTTCCTGGTCAAATGTAAATATTCCCCCAGTGGCTTTTCCATTTCACTGTCAGAATGTGGACAGAAACACTAACTGTATCCATCTGAAACTTTGATCTCGCTTACATGTGGTGTAATGAAGGGAGAAGGATTTCAGGTGGGTATGCTTTAGATGGCTGTGCCAGGGCGTATACTGCATGAGGTGCTTGTTTATAATTGTATTTTCTGTTTCTTCACATGTAAACCTTGCACTGTAAAAGTGAACTTGCACAAAATGTCCCACTTAGGTTGAATGGTCTGGAACACCTCAGCCTGTGCAAATCCACCTGAAGTGTCTCCGGGCAGTGAAGGACAAATTGCCCAAAGGGCAGTTCATCCTCAGAATTTCCTTGTGCAGCGGGCTTGGGGGCCATCCGCTCCGGTGGTCTAACTCGCAGGATGAGGACTGGGCAGGCACCACACTACCGGTCCACCACGACGGCAACTTCTACAACATCCAGCTAAGTTTCGACCAGAGCATTGCTGCGGTGAGCAACATTATCGTGTGAGAACGCTTAGCCTGTAAAAGAAGTGGAAGCTAATATTTCAGCAGCTTATTTATTTTCTAGCTTGCTGCGCGGGGCACCCGGAGATAGGTCATAGAGGTTTACAGCATGGAAACAGGCCCTTCGGCCCAACTTGTCCATGCCGCCCAGTTTTTAACCACTAAGCTAGTCCCAATTGCCTGCATTTGGCCCATATCCCTCTCTACCCAGCTTTCCCAGCTAACTTTCTAAATGCTTCTTAAAAGACAAAATTGTACCCGCTTTACTACTGCCTCTGGCAGCTCGTTCCAGTCACTCACCGCTCTCTGTGTGAAAAAATTGCCCCTCTGGACCCGTTTGTATCTCTCCCTTCTCACCGAAAACCTACGCCCTCTAATTTTAGATTCCCCGACCTTTGAACATCTACTTTATCTATGCCCCTCATTATTTTATAGACGCTCCGGGTCTCTCAGAAAATGGGCTGGATTCTCCATTGCTCCGGCAAGTCCGGGGGTTTCCCGACGGCGTGGGGCTGCCCACAATGGGAAACCCCATTGGCCGGCTGGCGAGACGGAGAATCCTGGGGGGGCGCGCCGCACCAGGGACGGAGAATCCTGGGGGGGCACGCCGCACCAGGGACGGAGAATCCTGGGGGGGGCACGCCGCACCAGGGATGGAGAATCCTGCCCAGTGTGTTTACTCTTCATGGTTGGGTAATCGGAGAAATCCGCAGATAGCTAACCTGTGCTTTAACTGGGGAAAGAGGTGCGTATTTCTGCAGAGTTTTGTCCTGGATTGTTCTCCTCCACCATGTTTTTTTAAATATAAATTTAGATTACCCAATTATTTTTTCCAATTAAGGGGCAATTTAGCGTGGCCAATCCACCTACTCTGCACATTTTTGGGTTGTGGGGGCGAAACCCACGCAGACACGGGGAGAACGTGCAAACTCCACACGGACAGTGACCCAGAGCCGGGATCGAACCTGGGACCTCAGCGCTGTGAGGCGGTTGTGCTAACCACTAGGCCACCGTGCTGCCCCCTCCTCCACCATGTTAATGGGCGAGGCTGCGGAGATGTTTGCAGTGCCTATCCCCTTTAGTTTTCCCAGCTGGACCTCTCCGCTCATGAGAATACAAAGTGGAGAAAGTGACATTGGTGGAAGCTAAGTGAATTCTATTGCCTTAAAGCACGCAGCCTTACAGAAGTCCAGTCGAACATTCGAGAAGTCAAAAATGGGAGAGGGTTTTCTCGCGTTGCGGAGTGAGAGAAGGCACCTTTCTAATCACTAACCGACTTGCATTACAGAACAGCCCTTCTTTAATTTTATCAAAAATGCTGCTGATCCTCTGAACATCCGTCTGTGCCTCTTTCAGGCTCGAAATCTGCTTCTCCAATTCACCTTCTATCCTCACACTGTGTTAAAAATCACGACTGATTTTGCAGGCTCCTAATCGAATGTTGTTTTTTCACACCTCAATACTTTGGTATTTCTCTCAATCACCCTTACAATGTTTTAAGGACCCAAGCTTGATGCCATCTGATACACCTTGGCGTAACTCTTTAACTTTCCTTCCATGTTTGCAATCACTTGTTAAGGCGAATGAGTTGCTTGTTTGAGGGTAAGCACTGACACGGACTAGATGGGCTGTTCTGTTTTAATTCTATTGCATTTCGATGGTCATAGAATCCCCACAGTGTAGAAGGAGGCCATTTGGTTCACCGACTGTGTACCGACCCTCTGAAAGAGCACCCCACCTCGGCCCACTCTCTCACACCCTGTAACCTCACCTAACCTTGGGTCACGAAGGGGCAATTTAGCATGGACAATCCACCAAACCTGTGCATCTTTAGTGACTGTGGGAGGAAACCGGAGCACCCGGAGGAAACCCATGCAGACACGGGGAGATCGTGCAAAATCCAGACAGTCACCCAAGGCCGGAATCGACCCGGGTCCCTGGCTTTGTGAGGCAGCAGTGCTAACCACTGTGGCAACAGTCAAGCATCTGATAACATTGTGCAATATAATCTGAAATTCAAAACAGAAAGTGCTGGAAAAGTTCAACAGGTCTGGCAGCAGCTGTGGAGGAGAGAAACAGAGTTAATGTTTCGAGTCCAATATCATGGGCGCGATTCTCCGCTCCCACGCCGGGTGGGAGAATCGCGGGAGGGTCGGGTGACTCACGACACGCCTCCCTGGCGCCCCCGCGATTCTCCCATCCCCCGCTCGGAAGAATCGCCGCTCGCCATTTTTCACAGCGACCGCCGATTCTCCAGCCCGGATGAGCCGAGCGGCCTGCCATTCGCGACCAGTTCACGACGGCGGCAACCACACCTGGTCGCTGCCATCGTGAACATGGGTGCCAAATGCTCGTTTGAAGCTTGTGGGGGACGGAGAGGAAAGTGAGCACCACGGCCGTGCTCGGGAGGGGACTGGCCCGCGATCGGTGCCCACCGATCGTTAGGCCGGCATCTCAAAGCGACGCACTCTTTCCCCTCCGCCGCCCCGCAAGATCAAGCCGCCACATCCTGCGGGGCAGCGGAGGGGAAGATGGCAACCGCGCATGCGCGGGTTGGAGCCATCAGCCGTCGTGACGTCAGCCACGCATGCGCGGATTGGAGCCGGCCAACCTGCGCATGCGTGGCTGACGTCATTTAGGTGCCACCGTCGCGTCATTCTCGGCGCGCCGCCTTGACGCAAGCTTCAAGGCCCGGCGGCTGAGAGTTACGGAGCGCCGCTCCTAGCCCCCCGGGTGGGGGTAAATAAGGTGAGAGGAGAGGCCTCCGAGGCCGTCGTGAACCTCGGCCGTGTTCACGACGGCCTTCCCGATTTATCGCGGGAGCGGTGAATAACGCCCCATTTCTTTGGAAGTCAGAAAAAAAAACTGGAATTGAAAGTCAGTCTCAGTCAAGGTGACCCTGAAACGATCATCGATTATCGTAAAAACCCATCTGGTTCACTCATACCCCTTTCTGGAAGGAGAGCTGCCCCCCCCCCCCGCTGAAAAGGCAGAGCAAGGCCACTCAGCTCGAGGGCAATTAGCAATGGGCAAAAAATGCTGGCCCCATCCCATGAAAGAATCAAAATCAAGAGTCATATTGGATTTGTAATGTTTTTTTTTATAAATTTAGAGTAGCCAATTATTTTTTTTCCAATTAAGTGGCAATTTAGCGTGGCCAATCCACCTAACCTGCACATCTTTGGGTTGTGGGGGCGAAACCCACGCAGACACGGGTAGAATGTGCAAACTCCACATGGACAGTGACCCAGGGCGGGGATTCGAACCCGGGTCCTCAGCGCCGCAGTCCCAGTGCTAACCACTGCGCCACATGCTGCCCTGGATTTGTAATGTTAACTCTGGGTGAGATTTATTGGCCGCTTTGTGCCCGGCACAGATACGTGCACACCGGTTAAATCATGGGAGAGGCTTGAATCGGGATCCACGCCGGGGGCCGATCGGTTCGCGATCTAACTGGCCCACTCCTGGTGTCGGGTTCCGAATCACACCCAGACATGGCGAGACACCGACTGATACCAACTAAGGGCAATCTCCATCTCATTAAAGAGATGGACGCCCTATCTAACGGCCTCCAGGGAACTAACCAACTCCCCAGCGAGAGGTCAGGTGGGTGCCGTTTAGCGTTCCCATTTAATCATGGGAACCTAGCGCGAT
The DNA here is from genome assembly GCF_902713615.1 of Scyliorhinus canicula. Lineage (NCBI taxonomy): Eukaryota > Metazoa > Chordata > Chondrichthyes > Carcharhiniformes > Scyliorhinidae > Scyliorhinus > Scyliorhinus canicula. The sequence continues at coordinate 179,054,231 of NC_052155.1, read as the reverse complement.
GGCTGCTGAGGGGATTGGAGGAGGTGAGTAGTCATCTTCGTTCTCGGGCATACAACCCAGGGGCCTTGGAGCTGCTGTCCTAGTACCCGGGTGGGGTGGGGGAGCCCCCGAAGGGGATAGGCCTGGTCGGGGGCTGGGCACCATCGGTCGGGGGTCGCCCCTGGGACTGGGGGTGGGCGTGACTTGTGTGGCATATCACAAGCTACAGCCCACAAGTAGATCCAGGAAGTCACAGATGCCTAGTATGCCCGGGTAACTGACTATATAAACTTTGAGCTGGACCAAGCCCTTCAAGGTGCCCAGGCAACAGGATTCTCCGCCATTGTCGGGGTGCCCCAGGTCCAGGGTGTAATTGATGGCAGGCATGTGGCCTCCTGTCCAGGGAATCAGAGAGCACGTTTTGTAACAGAACTGAGAACATGCATGACAGCTACATCCTGGGACACTAGAGATCCCCGGCATCTGCGAGGACCACCCCAGGATGGCCGGTTGGCTCTTTGGGGATAAGGTGCTGGCTGATGATGCCAGTATGGAGGCCGGTGACCGATGCGGAGGCCCGGTATAACCAGGCCCATGTTGCCACCCGTGCTGTCATTGAGCGCTGCATCGGATTGCTGATTGCGATTCAGATGCCTGGATCCCAGTACACCCCCAGAGGGTCTCCTGCATTGTGGTGATCTGCTGTGCCCACCACAACCTGGCACAGCAGCAGAATGGCATGCTGGAGGAGGAGGAACATAGAACATAGAACACTGCAGCACAGAACAGGCCCCTTCGGCCCTCGATGTTGTGCCGAGCTTTGTCCGAAACCAAGATCAAGCTATCCCATTCCCTGTCATTCTGGTGTGCTCCATGTGCCTATCCATAGCCGCTTGAAAGTTCCTAAAGTGTCCCGACTCCACTATCACAGTAGGCAGTCCATTCCACACCCTAACCACTCTCTGAGTAAAGAACCTACCTGGGAATCCCTCCTATATCTCCCACCCTGAAACCTTATAGTTATGCCCCCTTGTAACAGCTACATCCACCGAGGAAGTAGCTCTGAACATCCACTCTATCGTGTCCCCCTCATCATCTTGTAAACCTCTGTTAAGTCGGCCTCGAGGAGGAGGGACATGTAGTGTCATCTGAGGAGGATGAAGAGGGGCTGGACTAGGAGGGGCTGGGGAATGAGCCCGGGGAGGACCCACAGGGGCAGCCGGAGGACAGGCGACAGCGGCGAGAGTTCAGCATGTCCGGAGAGCCAGGGATGCCCTCATCATTGCCCAATTCTCATCGGATGAGACTTTGTCCATCAGCTCACCCCTTCTCCCTCCCCCCCCTTGTACCCCGATCCCTCCCTTCGCCCCCAGTCCTCCCTTCCCCCAATCCCTCTCCTCCAACTCTCCCAATCACCCCCACTCTCCAAACCTATTCCCCCCCCCCCCCCAACCTTCCCACACACACCACCCCCTTCCCCAAACCCTGTTCCAACCTCCCGGAGTCTGTGTAACAACACCCCAGGGCGATGAGCTCAGCAGGTTGCTATACGCAGGCGTGAGCTCTAGAGACCTCTGCCTCAACCGGCCAGACGGCCCTGCCGTCTCTCGCTGTCTGTGCCATGGTGTTGACGCCCTCAGCGATGTTCCTCAGTAACTAAGCCACACTCTGGAGTGCCCCGTCAATGTCCACTTGCGTCTGGGTCACATCCACCAGCGATTGAGACACGCTGCCGAGACTCTCAGCCTTGGTTGTCACTGAATGAGCCACGTCTTGGACACCACGCTCAAGACGCTGATGTATTGCTGCAGCCTTTCCACTGGGGTTGCCATCCTAGTTGTGTTGGCCTCGGTGCCATGCATCACTGGCTCCATCTCGTGTGCCTGCAGCCTTTGGGACTCCTACAATTGGCTATGCTGGAGTGTCCCGGAGATCCACTCCTGAATCATGGGGCCACGCCCGAGCCTGCATCAGCTGGGATAACCTTGCCCAGAGACTCAGCACCTGACTGAGATTCAGCTGAGTCCTGGGATCCTGCAGACCTCTGACTGCTGCGTCTCTTGGAATTCCTGCCTCCACCTGATGTGCATCAGCATCTGTGTGGTGCTCACCAGATTGTGCCCAGAAGCCTGTACACTACATTTCATATCATTTTGCCCACTCAGATGTGTGTCTGTGCGCTGGTGGAAGCTGGGGCCGATAGCTGAGACCGATAGCTGAGACCCCTCGATGATGGCGTCTTCGGAGCTCTCCTCCGAGGTGTTCTCTTGGGT